>NW_028270143.1:27678989-27982020 GCF_037043375.1 Chiloscyllium plagiosum | reverse complement strand
CGCTCTGTCTGATCAAGGCCCCATTGTATTCTGAGATAACTTTCTCAATTGCCCACAGCACCACTTATTTTGCTGCAGAATGACATTGTAACCGAAGATATCATTTGGGATGGTGGGGTTCTTGAACATGTTAAGATTAATAAAGAAACTTAGATACTTTAGCAGGCAGAAAGGTACATAAATCCCCGGGGTCTAATGAAATGTATCCCAGGCCACTATGGAATACTAGGAAGGAGATTGCTGAGATCCTGGTGGATATAATGAATTCTCCGCTGGCCATAGGCGAATTGCTAGATGACTGGAGGACAGGTAATGGTTCCTTTGTTCAAGAAGGTCAGCAGGGAAATGCCAGGTAATTGCCAACCAGTCAGCTTGATGTCAGTGATAATGAAAGTATTGGAAAAAATTCTGAAGGACAGGATTAATCAATACTTGGCAAGGCAAGGATTGATCACAGGTGGATTTGTTCGCGAGAAATTCTGTCTGACTAACTTAACTGGATTTTTTGAAAAGGTGACTAAATATATTTGAGGATAGTGTGATTGATTTGATTTGACTTGTTTTGATTTATTGTTGTCAGGTGTACTTAAGTACAGTGAAAAGTTTTGTTTTGCAAGCAGTACAGGCAGATCATTACATACAAGGATACACAGATCATAGGGCGATTGAACAGAGTGAGGCACTTAGTGTTCAAACTCCACAGAAGGCATACAAAAGCAATATCAACATTGGATTTGCAAGTTGAGAAGTCTTTTCAGCTGTCTAATAACAGTAGGGAAGTTGTTCTTGAACCCGTTAGTATGTATCTTTTAAGTTTTGTATCTTCTGCCGGATGGAAGAGGTTGGATGTGATTATAACCAGGATGGGAAGTGTCTATGATGTTGGCCACTTGTCCATGGCAGCGACAAGTGTAGATGGAGTGCACGGATGGGAGGTTGGCTCGCATGATGGTCTGGGCTGTGTTCACAACTTCCTGTAGTTTTTTTATGGTCCTGGGCAGAGCAGTTGCCATAACAAATTGTGATGCACCCAGATAGAATGCTTTCTATGGTGCATCTGTAAAAGTTGGTGAGACTCCTTATGGACATCCTGAATTTCCTTAACCTCCTGAGGAAGTAGAAGCACTGCTGTGCCTTCTTGACAGTCACACCTACATGGGTGGTCCTGGATAATATGCTGGTTCTCGTCACTTCCAGGAACGTGATGCTTTTGACCCTCTCCACTCCAGCTCCATTGATGTAGATAGATGTGTGCCATCTGCCTTTCTTCCTGTAGGTGATGATCAGCTTTTTAGTTTTGCTGACATTGAGGAGAGATTGTTATCATTGCAGCATGACACTAAGCATCTTGATCAGTACTTAAAATGCCAGGGCATTGTAGGCAATAGACAAAGTACAGATAAATGGGATTAGTGTAGTTTGGTGTTTGTTTGTCCACATAGACATGGTGGGCCAAATGGCCTGTTTCTATGCTTTATGACTCTATAACTCTATAACTTATTCACAAGAGTGGCATTGTATACAAGTAACACAAAGAGGATGTTGAACCAGACACAAGGGAATTCACTGGCTGCAGTTTATTTTGTTGCTGTTAAATTACAAATTTATTGCAAAGAGTCATGGCTTGTTTCCTGGAAAGTGTAGTGGTCAAACTAGTATCTAACTCCCCATTGACTATAGGTAGCTTAAAGAGTGAGAGTGAAATGTAAGGGTGAGTTCTCAACATTGGGCAAAGGATTGTTGTAAATACAGAGTTATATTTTATGACTATGTGAAAATATAGAATCATCTGGACATTTTTTGGATTAAGTGGGGATCGAAGAGTAAGACCAACAGTTTAATTTGCGCTGTACGCCATTAGTTTTTCACAGAAAAGTTAAATGACTTTGGAGAGAACAAAAGCCAAGCCAAGTTTTCAAGGAGATAAGAGATAAGTTTATTGCCTTCGTCACAAGAAAATCTGGCTTTGGTAAGACTAAGAGGCCTTAAAGCTAAAAGTTGCATTGCTGGATTTAGAGACTGTTTTACAGACATAAGGAGTCAATGAAGAAAATATCTAAGAAGTTGCAAGTCTTTCCTCAAAATTCTTTCCTCTGTAAAAGTTCTTGGGAACCTGATATCATTTCAAAATACCTGTATCTCTGACGACCTTGTAAATGTGAAAATATGATTATAAATAGCATAGCTGTCAGAGCAGGCCAGAGGCTAGAAATTCTGCAGCAACCAACTCACCACAACTCCCCAATGTCTTTTCAGTATTGACAAGGTATAAGCCAGGAGTGTGATGGAGTATTATTCACCTGCTTGGAGTTCCAAAGACAGTCATGAAGTTCAACACTAATTTGGACAAAGCATAATGGTAATGTTGCTGGAATAGTAATTCACAGACCTGGCCTAATATTCTGAAGAGATGAGTTCAAATCCCAGCACGGTAGCTTGGAATTAGATTAAATTCCCTCTTCCATCAGTACACAGTGGCAACAGTGTACACCATCCACAAGATGCACAGCAGCAAATTGCCAAGGGATCTTTTACAGAAAGCTCTGACCACTACCAACCTAGAAAGCTAAAGTCAGAAGACATAAGGGCATACCATCATCCGTGCGTTCCCCTTACATCATCCTGACTTGGAAATATATTGTCACATCCCTCATCGCTGTGAGGCCAATATCTAGGAATTCTTTACCTCGCATGATGAAAATGCCAACACCACACAGACTATAATATTTCAACAAAGTAACTTACCACCACCTTCTCAAGGGGAAATTACAGATAGACAATTCATGCAAACCTTGCAGCAATGGTCAAATCTCATACATTAATTAAAAACACACAGTACACACCAAAATTTGGAAAGTTTATTAACAGAGCTGTACAGTGAGAACAATTAATGGATTGCTTGGATTAATCCACTCTTGTTTTACTGTGCGAGCACGGAGGCTAGTAACTTTGAACTTTACAGGGCAAGAATAGGCTGGAAGTATTTCCAGAATGATGGGTACAAACATATTTTTGGTTTTGAATCATCACATTTCTTTGGAGCCTTCACATGGGTGGATTAGAGGTCTCACTGTTGTGCACGTGATCCTACTCAATATATGCAAACTATGATCCCACAACATAATTGTACATTGTTGAGGATCTGAGCAAGGATACAAGTGACACAGGATTGTCATGGGTGATTGGGGGTTGACATTATGAAGGATAAAGAAAGAAAATATAGTCTTCTCAATAATGTCCATTTCAAATTGGTGATGTGCAGCTGGATCATGCTCACATGGTTTTTGTTTTATTTAATGTACCCGCTTTCACATTTTCTTTATGGCATTAATGAACTAAACACATGTTTTTCCGCTCAGCTTAATAGCTTCTTTTGCTGTTTGTGGTATGTGTTGGGTAGATCAGAGTATGTCTACTTCTGATAATATGCAGAGACAATACCTCCAAAATTCACCACTTTTCAGTCACTGTAGTAGTTTATGTCAAAATGCAGCAAGACCTGAGCAATTTATAGGCCCGGGCTAACAAGAGGGAAGTAGAGTTTTTGCCACTCGAACATCAGGCAAGGATTACCTCCAACAAGAGAGAATATAACCGCCGTTCTTTGACATTCAATCACCTTTCAATTGCTGAATCATCATTACCAACATGCTGGGGAGTTACCAAAAATCAGAAACTAAACTGGAATAGTCATATAAATACTGTGGCTTCAACAGCAGGTCAGATGCCAGGAATCCTGCAGTGAGTGGCTCACCTCCTGATTACCACCATCTACAAGGCTCAATTCAGGAATCCCATCCATCCCCAGTAACTATTGATTCCCTTGCATTCTTGACTTGAAACTATATTGCTTCTGTGTCTCTGGGTCAAATTTCTGGAGCTCCATCTCTAACAGCATCAAATGGGTGGCAATGGTTCAAGAAGGCAGCAGGCAACCATCTTCTCCAGAGCAGTTAGTAATGGGCAATAAATTCCAGCCTCATCAGCAAAGTCAAAATATATGAATGACTTTAAAAATACAAATTTGTCATCAGCTCCTGACGTCTGCTAACTTTAGAGTTGCACAGCTAAAGGCAGACTTCGAGTGACATAATTAAAAACATTATGTTATTCTGAATGCTTAAAAATATGAGTCAGAGCGAAGGGGGATTGTTAGATCTAAAAGGAATTGTTGCTTGCATTATGTATCATGCACTAGTTCAATTGGAAATGTAGGGCTGAGTTTTCTCAATTGAGGTGGTCAGCTCCAGCTGAGAAATTATGAATAAACCTTGGGAAAACAATCTTCGTTCCAATCAGGATCGCAAAAATGAGTTGGGCCCACCAATCCAGAAGCTGATGGGAGGTAGCTGTAGGAGCTGCTGATTGCCAAGCCGAGCTGGTTAAAAGGATTGCTCAGCTCTCTGTGTCTGCATCCCATTTGATTTAATAAACACCAGGTCCTTGAGTATCGCCATTCACCTATTCCTGTAGATATTCAGACCAACCCTTGTCTACCTATGCTCCCCACACATACCCAAAGGCTCCTTATACAGTCCTTGCCAGTAAAAACTTCTTCACCTATCCCCAGTGATCCTCATGCATACTGTAATAGTCTATAGCCCCACTCATCTCCAAAGAAACTCTGTGTCAACTTTATGGCAAATCATAAACTTCCCTTCATGAAAACCCATACCACACATTTAAATCTCCTCAAGTACTTAATAGTGTATTAAAACAAGCACCTATATTCAAATCACCATGTCAAAGGTAGCTGATTCTTTAGTAGCCTCTTTAAACTGTCAATTAAACTATGAACCTGCAGGTCCCCATAGTGGATAGTGACAGATTGTGGGGGCAATCAAATAATAATTACACTCTAATAATAGCATTTACAATTACATCAACAACAGCTATTGAATCTCCAGAACTGATTTTGTTTGTATTTTCACAGGTAGAGGTAAGCAGTATTTTTTTTAAGTTTTCAAAGCCAGGGAATTTAAGTAACTTGAAAACTTGACAAGCATTTTATCCAGTCTTCATGAGTATTTACATCCCCATCATTGGGACGGCACTGTGGCACAGTGGTTAGCACTGTTGCCTCACAGCGCCAGAGACCCGCGTTTAATTCCCGCCTCAGGCGACTGACTGTGTGGAGTTTGCATGTTCTCCCCGTGTCTGTGTGGGTTTCCTCCGGGTGCTCCGGTTTCCTCCCGCAGTCCAAAAATGTGCAGGTTAGATGAATGGGCCATGCTAAATTGCCCGTAGTGTTAGGTGAAGGGGTAAACGTAGAGGAATGGGTCTGGGTGGGTTGCGCTTTGGTGGGTCGGTGTGGACTTGTTGGGTCAAAGGGCCTGTTTCCACACTGTTAGTAATCTAATCTAGTTCTATAACATTGTGGTACAGGAACTGATGTTGTTTCTAGAATTAAAATTGAAAACTCTTCTCCAGTGTAATGTATATAAGTGGCCCAGCCAATTCATATCATGTGCCTGAGTTCTTCCCACCTGTCTTTTTTCCCCAACCAGCGAAAATGGGATCTGCTGGAAATCGGGAGAGGCATCTTGAGGCCAACACTCATTCACCATTGAAAATATCCATGGAGTTTCAACAACTTATAAAAATCTGACCCATGATCTTCGCCCATCAATGTGCATGAAGAAAAGATCATCATGAAAACAGCAGTTCAAACTAATTCAATAGTGTTGACTAGACTAATATTTGATTGCTTTAAAGTACACAAACAATGCAGTATGTATTCCCAGTGCACTGACATTCAACATGGCCACTCCGTGATCCATTCGTGGACATGCAGTTGCAACTGTGGCATCACGCCATTTATGTAAAAGCTCATGAGGGATTTGAAATTATCGAAGCTAATAATCATTATATTAATTACACTACCATTAAAATCCAACATGCAGTGGTTTTCTCCTATTCACGTTGACTGAAGTTCCAAAGTCTCCTTAGGCAAAATCCTTTTAAAGGTTGTAAGTATCTGGGAGGAGAACACTGATGTAAATTGTTTTGGCAGAAAAATGGGTCATATGCCTTTCACTTTAGATTTTCTCCCTCCAACCATTTCTCTAAAATGTTTCTCTGGTCCTGGTGCCCTTATTTATATTCATTTACTGTATCGGGTACGTTGCTGTATGTGCAAGTTCTAAAGCACTGTTTCAGTTTGTGCACATGTTTATGCAACACAACATCTAGCAAGGGCTCTGGCCACAAACACAGCCTTAAGGCAAAATGGATTCAAATGAAAAACAGTCCACAGGCTACGTATTAAGTTGGAAGAAACATTGTTTCAAGATTGGAATTGTTGTCATAAGACACCTTTCTTACTTTGAGGACCAATTCAATGACAGCTACTGGATGATGATTGCTTTTAGTTCAATGGAAAACAATTCCCATGATTCAGGGA
Organism: Chiloscyllium plagiosum; assembly: GCF_037043375.1. Classification (NCBI taxonomy): domain Eukaryota; kingdom Metazoa; phylum Chordata; class Chondrichthyes; order Orectolobiformes; family Hemiscylliidae; genus Chiloscyllium; species Chiloscyllium plagiosum. Next base: position 27,975,617 of record NW_028270143.1, on the reverse strand, counting down.
CTTTTATGCCATCTTCAACTGTCTCTTTGCCTATCCTTCAGCATCAACGCTGAACAAGAACTTGATGAGTGTCGTAAATCCGGGTCTCAGGTTCAGTAGCAATAGTTTCACCCTCAAGCACTTTGAATGTTCAATTTTCATCCTCACCATTCCGTAATTAATATCATTTAAGGTTGTAACATTTCTGTCCCTTGAGTCCTGAACTGAAGAAACATGACTTTCACGTGTATTTCTGCAATGTTTCCAGAGGGAGGCAGAACGTGAACACGATCAGATAGGCTTTGCAGGAATCCAGAAGCTGTTTTTTCACTGTGAGGAGAACATGCAGAAAATCAGCAACAATTCATTCTCTTAATTCAAACAGTACAACTTATGGCATTTTTGTCAACTACAGTGGATTGTCTTGCTTGTTTTAGAATTATTCGTCAATATTTTCTCTAGCACTCCAACTTCCTAACATCATCTAATGACTGATTGCCTCATGTCATTCTGTTTTGAAAATGTTTGATTGCCTGAGTTCCTGCTAGCCCATCATGATAAACTTCTCAAAATGTTCAGCTTTCCCCTAATTTTGAATTCACACCTTCCACTGAATGTTATCTCATTGCCTATCGTGGTTTCTCTGCTTTCATCCTGCCAAAGAGGCCTACTTCCTGCTCCCATGATCCTCTTGTGACAACATGCTGACAAAATACTAGGAGAAGTGAAATTGAACATTGTAACTGAGAAATGAAAACTGAGGGGCAGGCTCTACTGAAAAGACTAAATGGATAAGTTCCCTGTTGAAAGGGGTTTGTATCCCAGGTTGCTGAAGAAATGTGTGAGTGGAGATAGTAGAAGTGGCTGTTATAATCTTCCAAGCTCTCTTAAATACAAGGGGGAGTGCCAGAGGAGTGGAAAATGGCAAATATGATACTTTCATTCAAGAAAAAGATGCAAGGACTCTTTTAGGAACCACAGGCTAGTCAGTTTAATATTAAAGGTATGTAAGGTTTTAAAAACTACCATCAGGGGAAGAGTGAACAGGTGGACTGTATTTGGTGAATTTAGTTAAACTTTTTGATGAAGAAACTAAGAAGCTATTTGATTGTCATGTTACAAGTGTTGTTTAGATAGATTTTAACAGTGTTTGACAAAGTGCCACATCAAACGTTTGTCAAAATTGAGGTTAATAGAATAGCAGGAACAGTGACAGCATTATTAACAAAATTTGATATAGACCAGCTTTATTTTGGACAGTGGACTAAAATATGAAAAAAAGATAGTGCTTTAACTCAGGGGAACTGTGGAAGGAGAGGTTGCATATTTTAAAATGAGATACTGAAACTCATTGTGTGTTGTATTTATAATGTTGCCTTATTTATGCATGGGGAGAGGTGTGTTGTGCATGTGTGCACACACATATTTGTGTGTGCCCAGAGACAGGTTCTGACTAATTTTTCGATTGACCAGTTTTGTGGGTTTCACAGAGCTCAGCATTGAAACAACGTCTTGATTGACCACAACCTTGTGTGTATCAAGCAGATACATCCAGCCTGTGAAGAGAAAGCATTTAAATCCCTCTCCCTCCCTTTTGTGTGGAGAAGTAACAGAAAATCTCCTGGTTCCTGGTTTCACTGATCACTTTCCTATAAATGCTTGTCTCCAAATTCTCTTGTTCAACGGAAAAGGGAACAAAACACCTTCAGAGGCACTGACAAAGTGGATTCACAACATTGTTATTTGCAAAGAGTCAGAAGTAGTCACATGAAAGCAATTCATCGCAGTCTGTGGTTTGGTCAAATTCTCACATTTGTTATTACTGCAAGAATTGTGAGGCACGACTTCGAATGCGCTACTCTGTGCATAGTGATAATTGGCTTAAGGACAGAAACATTCAATGTTTAGTTTTCAGATGCAGGATGTTGGACAGTGGTGTCACTCAAGGGTCAGTGCTAGGACCACTATCTCTATGTAGTTATACGTTGATTTGGAAATAGGAGTACAAAGTTAAATTTCAAAACTTCACATGATAAAACCCTAAAGGAGTGGCAAAAATGATGCAAACCAACTGCAACAGGGCATGGGTAAGCTCATAGAATGGTAGACAAGTAGAAAATTGGATTTAACATAGGGAAGAGAGTACTGGAACGTTTTGGCAGAAGGGATAAAGAAAACAGACGAAGTAACGTTGTTTTAAAATGTGCGCAGGGTCAGAGAGGTCTTGAGACTAAAGGTGCAGAGACCTTTGAAGGTTGTAGGATATACTGAGACATTAATTCAGCAAGGATATGGGATCTGGGGCTTCACAAATATAAGGATTAAATACAAAAGAGAAGTTATGCTGAACCTTTATGAAACATTGTGTGCCAGCACAGTTCTTGTCACAATTCCCCAAGTGTGAGGGTCCTTGAGATTTTAGGAATACTTCCTGTATGGGACATAGGAAGGAGAAATGGAATTTATAAAAGATTTCCAATTCTATCCTTTGCCCTCTTAAGCTCTGCACAAAGCCAGGCACTAAAGCATGCTGTTTTAGTTTTCAATTTGAAATTGTTGGAGAAGCTGTTTCAATGCTTTGTATTTTTAGAATCCCTACAGTGAGGAAGTAGGCCATTTGGCCCATCAAGTCCATACTGACCCTCTGAAGAGCAGCCCACCCAGATCCAACCCCTTACCTGTAACCCTTTATCCTCATGGCTAATCCACCACATTCCTGGACACAATGGCCAATCCACTGGGCCTGCGCATCTTTGGATTGTGAGAGGAAACCAGAGCAACTGGAGGAAACCTGCACAGACATGGGGAGAATTTCCAAACTCCAAACAGCCAGTTGGCAGAGGGTGGAATTGAACCCGGGTCCCTGCTGCTGTGAGGCAGAAGTGCTAACCCCTGAGCCACCATGCTGCCAACCTTTACAGAATCTCATTACCATATTGATAGGAGCCATTCAGAGTTGCTAGGCTTCTTCCTTTGCAACAATAGAGAAGCAAATCCATTACTGAGTACAGTATTGGTCTTTCAGCTTTAATTAAATCTGTTCAAGTATCCATTATGTGTGTGCTGTACCTGCCAGCGCATTAGTCTGAAGTAAGAATTAATTCTGGCTTCCAAAAAACCTTAAAAGAATTCATACTATGAAAAGAACAAAGCCTTTGAAACATTATCGTTTGGCTTTAACAGGCCATCAAAAAAATGACTGATAATTCCAGGGAAGAACATTGAGAGGATGGTCTGCTTGAAATGTGATAAAAGACCATTAGCTCCTCTGCTGGTGCTGCAGAATTCACAAAATGTTTTGCATTTTAATAAACTGTGTGGGAGTAATGGTCAATCTAGATGAGAAAAATCATTGTCTGAAACATGTAACGATCTGTATCACAGCATTCCTGTGGCCTAACAGGAATTAAGGAGGACAGAGGTAGTTCTCCCTATTCTTGTCCATGAGTAACACAGTTACTGCAGCAGTTGAAACCCTGTTCTTGAGGGAATGGGAAATAGCAGGCTACCATACAGGTGACAGGGAAAGACCCAGATCTTCCAGATTGAACTGCAGCTGGATACCCTGAAAGAGAGCTCATCAGCCCAGCATCCACTCACTATAGACCAAAAAGTCATTGATAACACTGACATGATGATGTTGTTTGAAACACTGCCAAAGAACATGGTTACTAGGACTACACTCCTGCCAGATGTCCAGGTAAAACATGGGGCTTTGCATGTATTCTTCATCCTGTAATCAAACCTCAGGAAATTCCAGCAACCTCTTTGATGGAGCTAGCAAACAGCTGAACAGTTAATGCCATGATGGTCACAACATCTGGAAAAGAAAATTCAGACCTCCTGACTGGGGCTGTTGATGGAGATCCTTGATAAATCATCTGCAGTATTCTGATGCTTACTCTGTAGCTAGCGCTTCCAAATAAACCTGTTGGACTATAACCTGGTGTTGTGTGATTTGTAACTTCCTTCACATTTGACAAAGTTATCAACAGGTTCTGGACAATTTCCATTTTAACAACTGGACCTAAGTAATTGGAGAATTTCTCACGTACCAAGATCATTACGTACTACTCTTTCTCAATGACAGCGTTCATTTTCTCTGTGTTGGTAAAAGTTCTGTTTGTCGTACATCGGTCAGCTGGTCCCATCACATTTGAGCTGTAATGCTCCCAGGCCAGTGGATGATGCATCTGCTGCTGCAATATTTGGAATGACAGGGTCATTATTTAAAAGGATTTCAGTCAAAATGAGCATGTCATTGATTCATTGAAATGAGTGCTAACCTTTCTCAGTTGAGCATTATGCCCAATCTTGCTTCAAATGTTGTCTGAGAGAATCATTAGTTTGAGCTAAGTGGGGCAAGGATTTTCCCACCTGCTTTACCATCCCCATGAGCCTTGGAGATTCTGCAATATCTTTGGGTTGTGGAAATGATGAAGGAGCTGAAGATGGTTGAGCTTAGGACATCATCCTGAGGAAATCCTTTAGTGAGTTACAGGTTCTGAGATGACTGGCCTCCAACAATTACTATCATCTTTGTTTTTGCAAGGTATGGCCCCAACCATCGGAAAACATTTCGCCTGATTTCTATTGGCTTCAATTTTACTGGTGTTCCTTGATGCCACACTTAGTCAACCTTCCTGTCTCTTTCAGTGGAAGCGAGGAAGATCTGGTCTAAATGTAAACAGAGAATTTAAGGAATTACTGAACAGTATGGGTTCAATATTATTATCTCATTTCCACATTACCCAAAGGAATGCATACACCTTTCATAGAAAGGTTCACCCAGACCTCCATAAGAACATGCAAAATACTGAGAGAGAGACAAAGGAAGTTCGAAACATTACCTTATTGTCACCCTGATCTACACCTCTCCAGGCTAACATGAAATCGCCTGCAGAGCAACTCAATGGTAGAGAGTGCAAGACAGTGCTGCCAAGAAAGACAGGCCCTACAATTGATCAGCAGTAGATAAGCCAATAGCTTTCTGTTGTGAAAGGAAGTTGACACCTCATCAAGCAAGCTACGTCTTTACCTTGAGTTAGTGAGAGAACCAGCAGAACAAGTCCAGGATCGAAACATGAAAGCCTGGAACACAGCAAAGTTGCTGAGACATTGAAATTGAAACTGGTAAGCAAACAAGAAGAAATATGTGAAAAGCAGAAAAACATCATCAACACCAGCAACATTATTAACCAATGAGAAACATTCACAAATAACAGCATGTGACATTGACATCTTCACAGCAAATGACACAACACTTCAGTAAGGCACTCAACAAGGTTCCCCATGGGAGACTGGTGAGCAAGGTTAGATCTCATGGAAAGCAGAGAGAATGAGCCACTTGGATATAGACTGGATCAAAGGTAGAAGACAGAGGGTGGTGGTGGAGGGTTGTTTTTCTGACTGGAGGCCTGTGACCAGTGGTGTGCCACAAGGATCGGTGCTGGGTCCACTGCTTTTCATCATTTGTATAAATGATTTTGATGTGAGCATCAGAGGTATAGCTAGTAAGTTTGCAGATTACACTAAAATTGGAGGTGTAGTGGACATCAAAGAAGGTTACCTCAGATTACAATGGGATGTTGATCAGATGGGCCAATGGGCTGAGAAGTGGCAGCTGGAGTTTAATTTAGATAAATGTGAGGTGCTGCATTTTGGGAAAGCAAATCTTAGCAGGACTTATACATTTAATGGTAAGGTCCTTGGGAGCATTGCTGAACAAAGGTACCTTGGAGTGCAGGTTCATAGCTCCTTGAAAGTAGAGTCACAGGTAGATAGGATAGTGAAGAAGGCATTTGGTTATGCTTTCCTTTATTGGTCAGAGTATTGAGTACAGGAGTTGGGAAGTCATGTTGCGGCTGTACAGGACATTGGTTAGGCCAACGCTGGAATATTGCATGCAATTCTGGTCTCCTTCCTATCGGAAAGATGTTGTGAAACTTGAAAGGGTTCAGAAAAGATTTACAAGGATGTTGCCAGGGTTGGAGGATTTGAGCTAAAGGGAGAGGTTGAATAGGCTAAGGCTGTTTTCCCTGGAGCATTAGAGGCTGAGGGATGCCCTTATAGAGGTTTATAAAAGCATGAGGGACATGGACAGGATAAATAGACAAAGTTTTTTTCCTGGGTTGGGGAGTCCAGAACTAGAGGGTATAGGTTTAGGGTGAGAGGGGAAAGATTTAAAAGAGACCTAAGGGGCAACTTTTTCACACAGAGAGTGGTACGTGTATGGAATGAGCTACCAGAGGAAGTGATGGAGGCTGGTACAATTGCGACATTTAAAAGGCATCTGGATGGGTATATGAATAGGAAGGGTTTGGAGGGAAATGGGCCGGGTGCTGGCAGGTGGGACTAGATTGGGTTGGGATATCTGTTCGGCATGGATGAGTTGGATCGAAGGGTCTGTTTCCATGCTGTACATCTCTATGACTTTATGACTTTATGATTAACAACGTCAAGCACAATTCCTACAGTGTCAGAAACAAGCACATAAAATTGCCCATGCAGCCAATTCATCATAGAGAATGGTGAATGCTAATTACTCAAGATGGAGGTGCAAAATTCTATCATGTAAGCAATGTCATGAATAATGACTTTTGAGTATAGAAAACAAGCTAAAAATATTCTTAAGGTTTTTCAATTTAATTATAAGATTCCATTTTCATCCACTTTTAGTTTAAGCCTATAATGAATGAAAGTTAATGATTGAAACAATTATACATGCATAGAGACATTATTATTTTAAAGAGAGATGCTACATAATTATGTTACTCCAATATGAGTCAGGAATTACTGTATATGTCTCCATGAGTGTCTAGAATTATCACATCTCTCACTGTTGCCTGATAGTCAAAGTAGTGAAACACAATGTGTCAGTCTGCAACACATTGTGCGATCTGAGAAATACATGTGATGAATCTCAAACACTTGAGTCTAAATGTATGTGCATTTCAAACTTCTAGGAATCACATGACATAGCAATATTTTTCTGTGATAAATTGTTGTCAGTACCACTCATTCAGTACCCATTACAATCTTGTAATGTTTTTGTAACATATTTGTAGTATAACAGTGACAAATTCTGATGTGCAGCAAATGAGATTGATTCCCACGTTTCACTTATCTTTCTGATGTCACCATAATGAATTAATGCCTAGATTTAAGTGGAATAAACACATTACTTTCCTTTAGTGCCTGAAGTTCTGTTATCAGAAAGTGGCTGGCTGTACCTCAGTGGAGTTCCATTTGCAAAATGATAAAAGGGACCTATGCCAGCACAGGAGCATGATCTTCTTTAATTGAGAAAAGAGTATCCTGTTTCAAAGAGCACTTTCAGAAATGGGTGGCATATGTAAAAGGCTTTAATCCACCTATAACCACGATAAGCTTCATCAGACAACCAAATGACAAGAATAAGAGATTCACACAGCCTGATTACATTTCAAAAGTATTCAGGCAGTGCATCCCAGACCATAACATCTGACTGGATAAAACCACTCTCCTTTGGCTCTTCTGTCAGTCGTCTTAAATATGTTTCCTCCAATTACCACCCAGTTTGCCATTAGAAACTGTTTCTCCTCCTTTACCCGAGAGAGAAATTCCTGAGTTTTTACACTTTGCTGTTCTAAGGAGAAAAATAAAATCCAACCTTTCAATCTATCTACATAACTGAAGTCCTGAATGCCTGTAAGATGCCAGGAAACCATCCATGTCAGTAGGGATCAGAGTCATTTTTAATTGAAACAAATAAGATCCTGAGAGGACCTGACCAAGATCGAAAGGATGATTCCTCAAGTGGGAGAATATTAGATAAAGGGTCATAGTTTAAAAATATGGTGTCACCTATTTGACAGAGAGATGGGAAAATGTCCTTCTCTCAGAGAGTTGTGAGTGTTTGGAAAAGTCTTCTTCAAAAGGCAGTGGTTGCTTCATTTTGAAACATTTTTAAGAGATGGATAGATTCTTGGTTATCAAGGGGTGAAAAAATATTGGGAAATACGCAGGAATGTAAAGTTGAAGATAAAAGTCTAATCAGTCATGACCGCATTGAATGACAGAGCAGGCTCGAAGGGCCAGGTGGCCTAGTTCCTTGTTTATATGCTCCTGTGGAAAGCTTCACTCTGGTCGGAGCCATGTCTTGCACAAAGGGAGATTGTGGTGAATGCTGGAGGTCTCACTTCTCAGCCCCAGGACCACACTGCAACTGCTCCTCAGGATGGTCTCCTCGACCCAACCCTAGTTAACTCCTTCAACATTTTTATAACCCATAGATATGACAGAATATTAGTGGCTCATGGGGATGGTAAACCAGGGGGAAAACATAATCTATCCTTTACGTAAGAAAGCCTTGGTAGTTGGCTCCATCTAGTTAATGCAATCTTTAAGTGTGATGGCTATGTGCTAAAAGTAATTTTAAATATTTTTCATCAATAACCAAGAGGGGAGTAAGGCATTGGAGAGCCAATTTCCCCTGCTTATCAAGGTCAGAGTAAATTTGAAGGCTTGCCTGGAATATTTTCACAGATGAATGACTGAATCGAAATTGGAAAAGCAAATTGTTCCATCCACAGCTGTTTCAAACCAAAAATAAAACTGCAAAAGAGGTTTTCTGAGGTCTCTAAGATTAAAAGTGTGAAGGTGTCCACAAATGATATTACTGCTTTTATGGAGCAGGATGAAGTAACTTACACAAAGCTCGAAGTCCTGTCTCTGGAAGAAGCTGTACACCGGGTAACTCAACATATGAGGTCCTGCCCAAAAATCAGGAGAATGAAAATTGAAAAAGTGAGACAGAGAAAGGAGAAAGTAAAGGGAATAGAGAGAAGAAAGGGAATTCCAGGATGGGGAAATGCAAGAGAAAGGGAGTTTAAATTGAATCAACTCGACCTGATAAGGGGGAATAGTTCCACTGAGGGCATTACACGTAACTCAGAGTAACAATTGAAGCAATTAGATTTGTCCATTTAATCCCTAAGTATGGTGGGGAAGAGGTAACACCCTTTTGAAATAACTCCCCAGAGACCACTATCCTATCACCAAGTCACCCTGTATACATGAACACTCCTTTACTGTAGTACAGCCTCATACAGAGTCAGACACAGAGTGTCTGTACCTCTGACACTCACCCTTTTTGTACATCAGTGAGGGCTCCCTGGTTGGATCAGATTATCAGCCCCAATCAGGGAAAGATATTATATGAGGGCCAACTGGCTGAGCTTGTTACAATCTCTGCATTTCTTTGTCATTTTTGAAGCAGTTAAGTGGTCAGTCCAGCAATGGTTATTGCTATTGTAGAGCAAGCTGACAGGGAAAGCTCACAAAGTTTATATCCTCTTACCTGAGGAGAGTGAAACTGACAATGAGGCAGCAAAAGGGGCAATTTGAAGTGCATCCCAGTTAGTACCAGAGGTGTACGGGGAAATACGCTGTAAATTCAGGTGCCTGATCAGATATACCTGGAATTTGAATGGCTTGCCTTTTGACCAGTGAATACAGTCACTCAAAATTAAGGCCTCCTACAAAAATCATCATGAGATAATTCTCCTTGATGAGTTCAAAAATGTAATACCCTTTCTAATCCAGATGCATGTAGAATGACAGACATTGGCAATTCTGGTTGATGGCTATGAATTAAAATACAAATCTATAAACTCAGGGAAACTGGGCTCTGGGACCTATTACAGGCTAGAAGAGACAAGTGTAAGATAAAGAGTCCTGAGACAAGCTGGAGAAGACTATAGGAAGACCGGCAGAGAAAACAGAACTGCATCTGGTTATTAAATGGAGGAAGACATATAGAAAATTGTCCAATGTGCCTCCTTGTGGGAGGTCAGTACATATAGAGGAAAATATTTGGTGTCAATGATAACATCCCCAACCCAGGAATTCAAGCTGTAAGACTAATGCCTGGAACATTAAAGGTCAGTCTCTGCTCACGCATGACTGTTTCTCAGAATACCAGTCCCCAGTTAGTGTCAAAAGGAACAGAGATGAAGAGAGAGATTCACATTTTCCAGGACACCAGCCACTCACACACATTATTAGTGAGGAAAATAAAGATTTTCTACCTGAAAACAAATCAAATTACAGTGTGTGGATAAAAGGGGGCGAGTATGAGGTGCCATTGACTAGGGTTTATTTAGAAAGTAAACTTGTTATAGGACTTATAATGCTGGGTGCAGGCCCAGGTTTGTCAACGCCAGAGATAAATATTTTATTGGGTAATGATTTGGCCTTCAAATGGAAAAGGACAGCCTAGAGGGAATGTAAAGGCTGGGGCAAGTCATCAGAAAATGAAGAAAAAGTCAGGAATCAGGAATCTTAGAAACAAAGGAATTAAAATCCCCTCATGCTCCCTCCACCCTGACTTTTCATCCTGGGGTTACATTTAAATATAGTGGGAGTGAAAGGGAACAGGAATATGAAGGCACATAGGTGACATGATCACTCTCATTGTAAAGAAATTATCACATTTGGAAATCCATGTTCACTTTTTATCATTGGCTGTGAAAGAAAGTATCTTTTCAGCTGCAACTACAAGAAGGAAGTTGGAGGGGTTGCCATTTAGCACCACACAGTGTTCTAACGTGGTCTGAGTAATAGCAATCCTTTCTGTGGCACCCACAGACTGAAACTTTTCCTAAGACTGAATGACAGTGTTGTGAAGACTTCCACCAGCTTGTAGAATTACCTTTTACTGAACAGTGGGAAAACAATCAAACTGGTAAAGTGCAGTTGGGGTTAAACAGGAGATACTGGCCTCTGCAGAATCAAAACATTGACAATCAGTAAATAATGATTTTACTCAATTCCACTCCATTGAATGAAGTTGAACAGAGGTGTCTACCTGCATTGCTTTGACCAACTTTGTTGCATTGTGGGATGCTGTAAGTGCTGTTCCTTAGGCTGAATGTCTTCACTTTCCTATTCAGAACAATGCAAGGGCTCTAAAGCATCCTGTTAGCTTTGACACATCCTCCCACTCTCAGATCTAAAGAAGGGTCACTGGACTCGAAACATTAACTCTGCTTTCTCTTCACAGATGCTGCCAGACCTGCTGAGGTTTTCTTGCAATTTCTGTTTTTCCTTCATGTTCCTTTCTGCCTTGCCTCTCTATCAGCTCCATCGGATTGAGCCTCCCCACATTTTCACCCAACTCTTTTACTTAGCTCTTCATCTCCTCACTAGCCCCTGAGCCCAGTTAGTTATATCAAACATCATCATACACTGTCGATGCATTGAAGCCAGGGTGATGGTGACTGTTAATGAAGCCCCCTCCCCTCCCCAACTCTCAGCAGTACCTTGTGCCCTCCTGAGGTTTATCATCCTTCTCTCTTGTATGCTGAATAGTTCATCTCAGCAGTTATTCTCCCCTCCACATTGCAGCATGCTGCCTCCAATCCCCACCATTGACTTCTTCAGATTATCGATCTGATAACCCATCTTTCACTTTTCGGGAACAAACCCTCTGGACTGACTGTGGTCCACTCCCTGTATGAATTGGCAGGTCAGCCAGACCTCTGACTGATTTCAGGGTAGCTCCCTGACTGACCTAACGGTAACCCCTGCACTGTGACCGCAGGATTGATTTTGACTCATTCTCTGGACTGTAATGATACAGAATCTCTGACCCTGATTATCGCAAGAGCCAGACTGATCATGTCCGAGCCCCTGAACTCATATCGAATGTCAACCATGACTCACTGTGCCAATGCTCCCAGACTGATAAGGGTTACCCTGGGCTTCTCCATTTTGTTCAAGCATAAGGAGTGTATTTGCCACAGAAAACTGCGGGCATATTTACGGGTGTAACATTGATATTACAAGGTGCCCACAATAACATGTCAACTCCCTTCACTGATCATTGCTGGAAGACATGACAATCTGCCCGGCTTTGTGCCTGCAAGGCAAGATGGGCATACCACGAGGCTGTACGGCCGGAATCAGGTGGCAATGTGTAAAAAGACAAGGCAAGACAGAGACGTTGCGAGCATCCAAGCAGGCATGAAATGAGTAAGCATGAGGAGAGCAAGTGTAGAGCTGAGAATCTGAAACAAGGCAATCAGTGCCTGTCCCTGTCCGCAGCTCTGTAATGCAGGATATTAGGCAGCAGTATTGAAGTGCACTGTATTATAAATGAGTCAGAGATGTGCCATGATGATATGTTGAGACTGGTCTAAATCACTACCCACTAAGCATGCTCGGAACTGTTATGGAATTCTAGACAAACTGCAGGCCTGAAGGAGCAAGCAGTGATCTGGAACCTTCAAGTATCCACTCAGAATTCCATGTCAGTAACTGTTGCTACTCTGTCTTCAATCACTTGGAAAAATAGCAAATTGTGTATAAATGAGGTGGGATTAGCTAAGTATGAAATGCTAATGCATGCAAATGGACCTATCACCACTTGCTTGAATTATTAGTAGATTGTGGACAGGCTTTGAGGAGTCAGGAAGTTACCTGCTCTTGTAGCCACAGTACTTACATGGCTTCTCCAGTTATGTTTCTGGTCAATGGTAACATCCCAGGAGGTTGATGGTGGGGGCAGAGTCAGTAATGGTAAATCCACTGCATGTCACAATGGTTGGACTTTCCCTTGTTTGCCTGGGACCTGTGCTGGTACCTGCTTTTGGCAATCTAAACTTGAATGTGGTATCGATCATGCTGCATATTGACATGGACTACTTCAGTATCTGAGGAATCATGAAGGAGAACATTGTGCAATCATGAGGAGACATCCCCTTTTCTGATGGAGGGGAAGGTCATTGAGGAAACAGCTGTGAATGGCTGGGTCTCGTATCAGTGTTCCCTCTCATTTTCTTACCTCCGAGGCCTCTGGGTAGCATTGACTTCCAGAGTCTGAAGTGATTGATGTACTGACACAGGCTGTCCTGACACTGGCTGTCCTGCATGGAACATCAGAACTGCGCAGTTTAAAGGGAGCTTTGCCTTGCACACCACTCAGAGGAAATCCTGCAGAGGTGCCTTGCGGCTGATGCGACTGACCTCCAACAGACATAACCACTTTCCTTCATGCCAGGCACGACTTCAACCAGCAGAAAGGTTTTCCCTCTGACTTATGTTTCCCTGGGATTCATTTGCAATACATTTGGACAAAAGTTGCCTTGATAGTTTTACCTTTCCTCTTCAGTTCTGTTCTTCAGTAAAGTTTTACACCAAGGCTGAAATGTGGTCAGAATCTCAGTGTGGCCAGCAGAGTCCAAACTGTGAATCCACGGGTGGATTGTTGCTGAGCAAGTGCCATTTGATAGCATGGTTGGTGACTCCTTTCTATCACTATGCTGATGATCAAGCTTAGATTGATAGGTTGGTAATTGGGTGGGATGGCTTTCACCTACATTTTGTGCAAAACTGAGCACCATTCCACATCGCTGGGTAAATGCCAGTGTTGGAGCTGTGCTGAGGATAGCTTGGCCAGGACTGCAGCTAGATCTAATACGATAGCTGGAATGTTATCAGGGCTCACAGCCCTGTGGCAGTGTGTGTCCCCAACTGTTTCCTGTTATAATATGGAGCGAAGTGAATTGAAGACAGATTGTGGTGGTGGGAGTCATGCTGATGGCTTGAGTATTAGATATTCTGTGGTACTCGTGTAAGAAATTTGGAAGTAAACTGGGTACTACATGGAAGATTCAATCATTAAAATTTCCTTAACATTTATTTAAGTTAAATATGTGACTTCGACTGTGCTCTTTCAACCTGAGATGTGACATTGATAACAAAAGATACAGAAGAAAATAAGGAGATACTTAGGACAATGTCATGGCATTTTTGGACCTGCAGTCTGAGGAAATTAGAAATTAGTCTGTTGGGTGATGCAATGTGAAATGTGAAGTGAGGCTGGAGGAGTTCTGAGCACATGCTGAGTCATATATTGTTTTTGAATGGGGTGAAGTGATAGAGATTTCACAGCGATGGTCTTTATTGCGGCTCAATGTGGGCGACTTATAAATATGACTTTTAAGATGTTGCCTGACCTGGCAAAAAAGTCAGATAATGAAAGCATGGCTTTTGATAGACCATTAGCTGGTGGATACCAAATGCCACATTGCAAGGGAGGGGAAGAAATAGTAGGCTAATTTGTGAATCATTTGAGGCAAGCTTTGAATGAATACAATTATGTTGTGACAGATCTGAATGACCAGATAGTGTACCAGGTGCCCAACTTTGAAGGTCGGATATTTTGAAGCACATATTGCCACAAAAAGGAGGTGCCCTAACATTGGTAAACACACTGAAAATTACGGTTGCATTTGACACACACCTTCACAACATGAAACTAGCCCCATTTCTGGTTTCAGCACAACAAAAGCTAACAAAATCCAGGCCCTTGCAAATCTGAGCAGCAGACGTCTGGCAGAGAATATTTCGGATGTGGGAACTTGGACTATTTTTGTAGTGATGCTTACCGCTCTGGCAAGGAAAAGGTCTGCACAAACTCTGGGGAGAAGTATCATTTCGCTAAGAAATGCAGAAGCAGATCTCCACCAAGAGGTGAACCTGGCAAACCATGTAAAACAAAGAGAAAAGAACGGAGTCAAAGAATTGCAGAATGAGAACATGAATAGCAGTCACATAAGTGATTTCCATTAAAATGTGCAACCGTGGGAAAGTGCTGGTTATTGCTGACACTGTTGAAGTGAGTGTTATTGTAGACTTAAGGAGTATCATAAATGTTATGTCGGACCACTGTGGAAGGATCTGAAAATAAAGAGCATTGAACACACGTCTCAGACATATGTCAGCAAATGTTATCCTGAAACATCTACAAGGACAGCAGCAATCAAGAGTGACTTCAATTAACATATAACTGAAAACATCAGATTGGCAGTAGTACCCTGGATGAAGAGTTCATAGAATACTTTCAAGATACGTTCTTAGAGTGACATATTTTGTAACCAACCAGAGAGCCAGTTATATTAGAGGTGGTATTGTGTCATGTGACAGGATTAATTAATGACCTCCAACTAAAGACACCTCTGGATACAGCAACCACAATATGATTGAATATAACATCCAGTTTGAAAGGGAGAAGATTGTGTCTATGTCTAGTGTTTTAAAGCTAAATAAGACAACTGTGGGAGCATGAAAGCTGAGCTAACTGAAGTGAACTAGAATACCATGCTAGAGGATAAATCAATAGAGACAGGCATTAAAGTGAATATTTCAGGAAACTCAGAATAACCACATTTTTACTATAAAGATAAGTTCTAAAGACCCATCATCTGTGCTGAACCAAAGAAGTTAGGGAATGCATCAAGGAAAAAACATATAAATGCAAAATGTGTGGCAGACCAGATGACTGATCAGATTATACAGGATTGTAGGGAATGACTAAAACGTTAAGCAGGACAAAGAAATGAGTGTATGAGAGGAAGCCTAATAGAAATGTAACATGGATAGCAAGAGTTTCTATAGATATCTAAAAGGAAAAGAATAAGTAACTTAGAGTGTTGGTCTCCCAAAAGTGAGACAGGAAAGTTAACAATAGATACTTAGGCAATGGCAGGTGAAATGATAAAATACTTTGCTTCTTTCTTCACTATAGATGATACAAACACTTCAGCAATAGCTACAACTCAAGAGGTGGAAGGGTGAGAGGAACTTAGCAAAGTTAAAATCATAAGTGAAATGATACAAAGCAAAGAGATGGGCTGTGGACTGACAAGTCTCTAGACTTCCTTCAATGAAGAAGAGTCTATTGAACTTGAACCATTAGCTTTGCTTTCTCTCCATAGATGTTGCCAGACCTGATGAATTTCTTCAGCAATTTCTGTTTTTGTCTCAGATTTTCAGCATGCATCCATAATTCTTTATTTTAAATTATAACTCTGTTTCTCTCTTGTCAGATGTTTCCAGACCTATTGTGTTTCTCCATCACGTTCTGTGTTTATTTCACAACCTGGTTTAATTCTTTTTACCCTATTGTGGACTGTTTTCCTTCTAGAATGAGAGACGCAGGTGTTGGGGAGATGAAATTGAGTGTCACCTCTGTTACTTTTTATGCTGGTGGGATGGTATACCGAGTGAGTGAGTAGATAATGCAAAGGGAACAGGGACTTAGTGGTGTCAGGGTTTGGACTGGGTGGGAATGGGCAGGTAAAATATTGAAGGCAATAGTGAGAGTGGTAGAGCATGAGCCTTGATGGGAGGTGGGAGCAGAGACAGGGTGAGTGTGAGGTGTCAGAGAGAAGATGCTCGCAGTTATGCTCATGAAGTGGAGAAGGACATTGACCATCTCCCTTCAGTACTCTGCATTCCTTTAGCCAACTGAGACTCCACTGCCCTGAGTGGCAACCTTGCACCAGGTTGTATGGTCTGGTGTCATGGTCTCTTCTGATGTTCTTGGGGATGAAGCCTTTGTACCACCCCATCCACCAGGACCTCTAGGTCCCTCCAGCAAACAGGGCAACACATTTCCTTTTTCTGCCATGCCAGGAACTGTACTGGGCAGCTCTGGGCTAACATGCCTTTTAAAGATGGCAGCGATTTGTTCCAGGAATGGTGTCTGTTAGGATGGAACTAGAATCAGGGGAGAGGGGCATCATTGGGGTGAGCAGGTAGTTAATGAGGTGAGTTTGGTAGGATGTGACAAAAGATCTCACTCGGACTGCAAAATACAGATATTTCACTAAAAAACATGCAATTCAACCTCAAGCATGTACTTTCAGCCTGCAATGTCAGACTGTGGATCTAAGGAACAAGCCAAGTTGGACATTCACACGATACTTCAGAATGGAGGTGGTTGCAAATGCTGTGGTTATATGTAGGAATGCACAAGGGCGAGACCATGAGGTATTCCAGTGTGAAGACTGGGTACCACCCGTTGGTGGTTTGTAGGTGAAGTAAAGCTCTGCCACGAATTGTCTTTCCTAAGTTAGTCTAAGGTCCTGTTCTGTGTGTGTGTGTGTGGTAGAGGATGGACCATGAATGAGTCTCACTAGCAGAGGAACTTGTCCATCATAACAGGATGTACCTTATTACATCTCAATAATTATGTACGGGTTGCACTAATTCTTGGCCATATTAACTGTTGCTAACAAGAGGTAGAGAAGACAAGTACTCCATCAGGAGACTGACGGATTCTCACTGATTCTCCATTTAGAGGCTGTGCAATTTGTCAGAATGGGCAGAGCTCAGCACAGCTCAAATATGAACACTTTCAGAACTTTATGCAACAAGTGCTTCAAGTCTTGTCATGTGCACTGATGTGGTGGATTCCACCATAATTAAGAAGGCAAGTATCTGTGACATAACCTTTCCTGTCAGTTTTTTAATTCATCCTGACTGAATGTGGCAGGACTACAGAGTGTGGATGTGGTCCATTAGTTGTAGGATTATTTAGACCTGTTTACTGCATGCAGTTTTTCACTGTTTGAAACACAAGTAGTCCTGTTCTGTAGTTTTATCAGGTTGATATCTCATTTTTAGATATATCTGGTGGTGCTCTTAGACGTTCAAGGGACTGGGTTGGCACTGCTGCTTCACAGCACCTCTGGGTGGGATGCTCTTTGGAAGGTAGATGTGGACTTAATGGGTTGAATGGCCTGCTTTCACATGGTAGGGATTCTATGAATGTTTTACATTTACTTGTAAAGTGTCAGTTCTTGCTCAATGCCATTAGGGGCTCATCATATTGGGTTGACACCCTCACATACAGAAAAAAAATGCAAGTGTTAATATGAGATATGCAGATGAACATTCTCCAGGCAAAAGTGTCCCAATATATCTTATAGATCTGTAGAAATCAGAGAACACAGAAACAGACCCTTCGGTCCAACCAGTCCTTGCTGACCATAATTCCAAACTAAAATAGTCCCACCTGCCTGCTCCTGGCCCATATCCCTCCAAACTTTTCCTATTCATGCACTTATCCAAATGTCTTTTAAATATTGTGATTGTACCAACATCCACCACTTCCTCAGGAAGTTCATTCCATATGTGAACCACGTTATGTGTAAGACGTTTGCTCCTCATGTCCTATTTATGTCTGACCATGTTATTGTTGAGTTATTTGATCAGTGACTTTCAAACCAATTAATATTTTCAAGATTTTTAATGCTGAATTTTACAAATATTTTTGCTTGCTTTCTATTTTCCTGTATTTCCCTTGTTTCGCCAAGAGTATGAGTGGGCCTCCTGTTTCTGGGCATTGACCAGTAGCGTATCAGGTAAGTAAGAGTGATTCAGAGATTTACTTGCATCTTACTTTACATTTTATGAGGAAAAGCTTTTCTCCCATCTCATAGCACACAGATCAGAAACTCTTCATGAGGCAGGAAACATGTGTCCTGTGTGGATACTTTGCTGAGCAATCATGCATCTCTGCAGGGCAAGAAAAATGCTTACTCTATGGCTTTTGTATTGTAGGTTTACCAGTGAATATCATTTGCAAAATAAGAGTGCTATCAAAAGCGATCAGTACTGTTTTGGTTCATCGCACTGAATATTAGTCATTATGAATGATAAGAGCTTCTCATTTTAATTCCCATTGTGTCAATCATCCTCTGCCTGCTGCTTCAACTCATCCTGTGGTTTAAAAACCCTGGAATTGTTTCCTTCCAACTTTCAACCTTTGTCATTGCTGAATTAAATGGTCTCAGCTGGCAAAGTGGGAACATGTTACATTTGGTTTCAGAGACTTTGAGCGAGAAAGGGCAGAAAATTGCCAGGCCTTCAAGGTGTAGATACATACACAGAGGGTGGCAATGCAGCCCATCATGTCTGTTCTTTTTCAGAAGAATCCAATCAGTCTCGTTTCTGCACACTCTGCACGGGTTTGTCCTGTTGACCAATATCCAATATCACCAGCTGGATCTGCCAACTCTCTTGGTCAAAACACTCAAATAAAAAATGGACATTTGGCTGGCACAGTGGATGCAACTGTCAGTGACTCCCCAGCAAGGAAGGAATTGAATGTAGGTACCCAGTGAATAAAATATAACAAAGAAAATTAATCAAAATAATTGGGAGGAACCAGTGCGATGGAATATTTTACAACCTATTTTTAATCTGAGTGACTCTTGAGAGGTTTGTCATGGGTTAACTGAAAACGAAAGCATTCTCTTTTCCAGTTTAACAACATGACATGACCCCAATCTCAGGAGACAAACACTACTGTGTTAGATTGACATTTCCATTTTCCATTCTTGTGCTTTCACTGAGTGGGAGTGTCAGTTAGTGCTTAATTATTGGGAATGTTTGTCCTGTGTACTTACATCAAACACAGATTGGAGTGAAAATGCTCAAACTCATTTAATTTGGAACTCTTAGAGCTGTCAGACAGAAATAACTTCCATTTGTCAATTTGTGTTGGACTCAATCCAAATTTCAGAGAAGGGAACCCATTGTTTGACTTGCTATGCTTCACAAATTCCTATGATTGCAAACCAAAGAAGTATAATAATCTCTTTGAAGTTTATACTGGCTTTCCATCTTGCTTGCAGTGAAGGGTATTGTTATTTAAATAATAATATTTCGTTGTGTTGTAGTTTGATGTGCTTGTATTCAAGACGAACTAGCCATAGAGAAGGCCAGTTTAGGAACTATATTTGGGCTTGGACTTATTTATAACAGTACTTATAATATATTAACACTAGATGCTACAATTGATGGTGTTCAGAGATATACCAGGCTCTACCTTACTGTTACATTATTGAAAGGTTATTCCATAAACTCTCCTGTCTAACGCTAACTGGTCCACTCCATCTTGTAAAGTTACAATTTTGAAAACAATGTAATAGGAGCTTAAATTTTCTTCAGAAGGTCCTATTCTTCTAGTCATGGCTACTTAATCATTGTGCAATTTTAAAATTCACATGCTGCATGTCGAAACCCTTGCATGTATTTCTGATGTTCACATGGCTAGACCTTAGGCCCCTCCCCAGCTTTCTGAGTATTTTTCTCTTCCCCTTTAATTCCGCCCACACAGTGCTGCTTCTGTGCAGTGGAAGTGCAGCTCCATGACATCATTGGCACGGTTGCTCCAGGGTTCCAAAGCCCTTACACAGCAGCCAATAACAATAGTTAAACATAAACAATTTATCATCTGGGTGGCACGGTGGCACAGTGGTTAGCACTTCCCGACTCAGGTGACTGACTGTGTGGAGTTTGCACATTCTCCCCGTGTCTGCGTGGGTTTCCTCCGGGTGCTCCGGTTTCCTCCCACAGTCCAAAGATGTGCACGTCAGGTGAATTGGCCATGCTAAATTGCCTGTAGTGTTAGGTAAGGGGCATATGTAGGGGTATGGGTGGGTTGCGCTTCGGCGGGTCGGTGTGGACTAGTTGGGCCGAAGGGCCTGTTTCCACACTGTAAGTAATCTAATCTAATCGTCTTTTAATGTAATTTCTCCTGGAAAACAGAGAGGAGGAATGAACGTGAGAAAGAGAGAAAAGTGTGAAAGTGAAGGCACAAGTAGAGAAGATGACAGGAGCCCGGGAAGAGAGATAGTGCAGAGAGAAACCTGGCGACAGTGTGAGGGGAAGAAAGAGGTGAGGTAGAAACTGAAGATGTAATGAGAAGTATGAGGGAGAGATGGAGTTGGGGAAAGATGAGGATAATGAAAGGGAATTGGGTATGGGACAAAGAAAAGAGATAAAGAATGGGCGATGCAAGATGAAAGAGTAGGAGAAGTTGGATGGAGGAGGAGAGGACAAGAAAGAAGAGAGAGGAAAAGGGGGGCAAACAGAACTGGATTGGAAGGAGAAGGCTAGATGAGAGTGGAACATGAGAGGACAATGCAGAAGGCAAAAAGGCAAAGTGAGAGGGAGATGGGAGACAGTAGTGTATGCAGGTTTGAAAGGATTATCACGTGAGTGGATAGTACGTGTATGGAATGAGCTGCCAGAGGAAGTGGTGGAGGCTGGTACAATTGTAACATTTAAAAAGCATCTGGATGGGTATATGAATAGGAAGGATTTGGAAGGATATGGGCCAGGTGGGACTTGATTGGGTTGGAATATCTGGTTGGAATGGACAAGTTGGACCAAAGGGTCTGTTTCCATGCTGTACATCTCTATGACTCTATGACTATGACTTGTACTTAACTTGACGTGCTGGCTGTCTTTTGGAAAAGGTCACATTTTGCTGAGTACTCAGAGTCAGATTGTGCAAAAGATGTGCAGGTTAGGTCAATCAGCCATGCTAAACTGCCCATAGTGTCCAGGGAAATGCAGGGAGTAGGTCTGCATGGGATGGTCTTTGGAGGATCGGTGTGAACTTGATATGCCGAATGGCCTGCTTCCACGCTGCAAGGATTCTATGATTCTATGAGTGATGATACTCACCATGATGCTGTCAGAGATCCAATAGTAAGGACTTCTTGCCTAGCTTCCAATGGACGCAGAAATGTCTCAAGTACTTGAAAGGTCCCAATTCAAGATTTTAGCTGGTGAGCCAGAGAATGAGGATTATGGTAGAAAACGCAAAAAGGTGTAAGAAAATCAAAAAATTAAAAAGCTCAGAATATGACATGGAATTCTCAAGCTTAATGGTTAAAAATTTATACCCAACAGAATCTTGACAGAACCAGGACAACAAAATGGCAGTTTAGATTATTGTTGGCATTAAGATTGTCAGTTTACTGCTAACGGTATGGACAAAAAAAAGATATGGTGTGGAGGAGCTGGTGTTGGATGGGGTGGACAAAGTTAAAAAACACACAACACCAGGTTATAGTCCAGCAAGTTTATTTGGAAGCACTAGCTTTCGGAGCACCACTCCTTCATCAGGTAGCTGTCCACACCACTCTGAAAGCTAGTGCTTCCAAATAAACCTGTTGGACTATAACCTGGTGTTGTGTGATTTTTAAAAAAAGAAGACGGATCTTTCAGAAGTTAAGTAAAGTTTTTAAAATGTTTGTAACATTTGAATGCAGGAAAAGGTTGAACAGTTACAAGTTTAAATAAAAGTTTCGAGAGTTATAGCAAAGATCAGGAAAAAGGGGAAGAAGTCCATGACTGAAAAAGAAATAATGTTCAGAAAGAAATAGGTATACTGAGTAATAAATATCAATTTAGAAGCTTCTCTGCCAAGAATATTTACAAACAATGAACCAAGTTTGACACAAGAGTGGACATGATGGAAAAAAGATATGGAATTTCTTTAAAGTTAGAAAACAAACCTAAGGCACATTGCGTTAGCACACTTCTTCACATCTGTTGGAGATGAAGTAGATAATGTGATTGCCAGTCAAGGAATCATGGAAAAATCAGAGAAATTTGAGGCAGTTTTCAAAGTGTATGGTTTTTAACCTGAGAACAAATAAGATTTTGGAATAAGCCAGATTTAAAAGAAATAATCAACACCCTGGCAAATCAATAAAAGATTTTACCGATGATTTATTAAAGGTTATTTGAGATTACTAAAAAACTGTATTGACTACCAATCACATTATTGTTGGAAAGGCTGATGAATTTCTATCAAAGTTATTAAAGACAAAGGAAGCCTCATCCCAGAAAAAAACAATCAAACAAGTGAGATAATCAATTCAAAGTAAAGCACAGCAATCCTCAGAGCTGAAAGAAGCCATGGTACAGGTAACCTCCAGTATTTACACAGTTCCTAAAATACAAAATGGCCACTACAAGGGAAGGTGCAAAGTCCCTGCAGCATGGTAATGCAAAAAAACTTCAAAGGTAAGTTTTGTGTCCTATGAATAATCAAGAATATTTCCTATTTAAGAAACTTGGTCACTTTCAACACACTGAAGTAGATGTCCAACCTTTAAAACAAAGCTATCCATGAAGTAAAGCAATCTTCTCCAGAAGATGAGCCAAAAACCTTCCTCGCAGAGGTAAAAGACTTTTGCAATACATTCTGGACCACAGATATCTATGTCAGTTGACATATAACTAATTTCAAGCTCATAGCAGGAGAAGGTGCAAACGTATAGACTTTGCTAAAGATATGCAGGGCACTATTCAGACCACAGATGGAATACTGTGAACAGTTATGGGTTCCGTATCTAAGGAAAGATATATTGGTATTAGAGTCAGTCCAGAGCAGGTTCACTAGGCTGATACTGGGAATGGAGAGATTGTCTTATGAGTAGAGATTGAGTAGTTCGGACATGTGCTCGTTGGAATTTGGAAGAATGAGATGCAACCTGATTGAAACATACAAGGTTCTTTGGGGATTTGACGGGGTGGATGGGGAAAAGTTCTTTCCCCTTGTGGGACAGTTTAGGACCAGAAGACATAATCTCAGAATAAAGGATTGCACATCTAAGATGAAGATGAGGGGAAGGTTCTTCCTTCAGAGGAGAGTGAACCTTTACTGCAGAGGGTTGCCAAGGCTGGGTTGTTCAGTACATAAACTGAGATAAACAGTAAGGGAATCAAGGTTTAAAGGGAAAAGGCAAGAAAGCCGAGGGTTATCAGAGCAGCCATGATCTCATTGATTGGCAGAGCAGTCTTGATGGGCTGAATAGACGATTTCTGTTCCTACTTCTTATGGTTTTATTGTATTCTCTTACAATGGACAGTGGTAAGTGAAACAAAAACAGAAAGTGCTGGAGAAACTCAGTAGGTTTGGCAACATCTTCAGAGAGAAAACAGACTTAACATTTCAAGTTCAGTGAACCTATGTCAGAATGGAGAGAGACATTGCACAATGAGCAGAAACTTAATTACACAGGATTAGGAGGAATCCAATCGAAAGCTATGAGAATGCTAGAAGCAACATTTCAGTGCAAAGGAAGACAAATACTGGGAACTTAGGGCACTCTTGTCTCTGTTAAACAGAACAGCATGAAATGACCTTTAGGAAAGTGGAAGATGTCTAGCATCGTATGAACATACAACAAAGAACAGGAGAAGGCCACTCGACTCTTCGAGCCAGCTCCACCATTCAATAAGATCATGGCGGATGTGATTTCAATCTCAGGTCTACATCCCCAATAAACCTTCCATGCCTTTGGTAATCAAGAATCTATCTGCCTTAAAAAAACTGAAACATTCTGCATCCACTCACTTTCGAGGATGAAATTCCAAAGACTTTCTGAGAGAAAAAATGGTTCCTCATTATTGCCTTAAATAGGCAACCCCTTACTTTCAAACTATGGCCATGGTTCTGGATTCTCCCAGAAAAGGAGGATTAAGTGACAAGAAGTCACATATGTAAAAAACTTTTTGATATTATTGAGAAGACTAGGAAAACAGAATACACTACCACATGGAGGAAGGAGGCCAAATCTTTATAATTGATTACAACTGAAAATACTGCATACATTTATGAAAAAGTTGGATTTCAACTGAAGACATGACCAAAATGGGAGTCTTTCCTCAGTTGCATGCCAACAAAGTGGTGTTTGGGAGTAGTCCCAATCGTAAACCAAATGATCCAATTATCATTTGTGAAGATTTGTCTCAACTCAGTAAAGGTGTAGCAACATAAATGCATCAAATGTCCTCAGTGGTTGGCAGTTTGGGAAAATTACCTAAAAGCAGCATGTTCACTAAATCAAATGTAAACAGTGGCTTCAGTCAAGTGCCATTGGATGAGAAGCTAAACCTATTTGCAACTTTCATTAATCCTTTGGAAGATTTTGTTTAATTATTTGCTGTTCAGTATAACATTAGTTCCATAAATATTTCAAAGACTGATGTCTCATATTAGCATGGTCTTAATGGAGTTATATGCCATGTGGATATTTTGAGATATGGTGAAACAGTTGAACAGCACTTCCAGAGAGTTTGAAAAGTGTTGACTTATTTACAGCAAGAAGGCTGACATTTCATGAAAAATTAGTAGTTTTGAAAAGGTCTATTTGTTTCTTAGGCCCCATTACAAGCAGCAAGAACATAATGACAGATCCACAAAAGACAAGGTCCATTATTGAATTCCATATCCCACTTCAATCCAACACCTTAACCATTTTCTTGGTATGCTCAATGAAATGATAAAATTTGAGAGTTAAGATTTGTTTAATTTAATTTATATGAACAATTTAAACTACAGTTGACAACCAATAAATAGTCTAAAGCAATTATGAATAGTTCCACGCTGCAAGAATTGAACTTTATTGATGGAATCAAATAATTCTTCCAAATATTGTAGCAAGGTGTAACAAAGTCAAATAAATTTGCTACATGCAGGTACAAGATGAAGACTGCTTCAGACTTCACCAAAACTGCATGCAACATCGAGCCAGAACAAGGTGCTTACTGGCAGAGTCATGAAAATGTTCTTTGAGCGCAGGAATTACTGACCATCATCGAGGACTTGCTAGTGTATGACAAGGGTCTAGTAATTCCAGTCTAACTCCAGAAAAACATCTTATAAAACTATATCAGGGTGACACAAAACGTATGTCTCATTTTCATCCATATGATGGCCAAGAATTTCAACACATAGAAAAATGGTTTCCAATTATAAAATTTGTCACACACAACCAATACCAGAGAAAAGCATGAATAACATTCCCATTTCCAATCAGAGCATGGAAATGCCTAGGAATTCATTAACAGCAAGTGGCACTTGATTGTCAAGGATTGCATTTTCAGATGTATCGAATTTATGAAATTGTATATAATTATTGTAACAGTCATTAGAGAGTTTAAAAAAATGGATCCCCGACTAAATTGTTTTAGACTGCAGCCTACAATTTTCTCATGAATGTTTCACTCATTGCACAAATGCATATAGATTTGAACATTTTACAAGTTCTCCCAAATATTCTCAATCTAATGATGAAGGAGAGCAAGGTGTCAGAATGATTAAATAGCTCTAAAAGAAATATACAATGTTACAATACTGATTATAGAGATAATCAAACCCCACTACTTTATGAGACACATCAAAAGTGTAAATGTATTAATTGATCACCAAAGTCATCAATTTGTTTCTCTTCTGTGTTACTATCCAGGATAAAAGAAATATTCACCATGATTCTGCAATTAACTCTGAATAACTTGTTTATTAGAAATAAAACTATTCTTACAATAAGTAGCAAAATTGATTAACAATTAAGGTACAAATCGGAATTAACCTATGTAGCCTTACTCTCAAACACTCACATCCTCACAGCAGACAAGACATTGCAAAACTGCAGAGATGAGATGTGTTTTATCAGTATGAGGAGGAACAAAACACCCACAGTGGGCCAGGAGTCCAAATTGAAAGGATAACAGTGGGAAGATGTCTCCAAGTCCAATTGATTTCCTGTCAACAAGATTGAGATGCTGACAGTCGTAATCGATGAGATCTTCAAATTGGACATGATTTTAGATGAGACTCTGTTAGAAATTCTGATAGTTGACTTTATTTAGTTCACTGAGAGAAAGTGAGGGCTGCAGATGCTGGAGATCAGAGCTGAAAATGTGTTGCTGGAAAAGCGCAGCAGGTCAGGCAGCATCCAAGGAACAGGAGAATCGACGTTTTGGGCATAAGCCCGTCTTCAGGAAGGGCTTCCTGAAGAAGGGCTTATGCCTGAAACATCGATTCTCCTGTTCCTTGTATGCTGCCTGACCTGCTGCGCTTTTCCAGCAACACATTTTCAGCTATATTTAGTTCACGCAATAATTCAGCTAAAAGAGAGAGATAGATTCTTGCACTCTCTCTGACATTTTCAGGGGAGAGGGAGAACTTTTTTGCTGCAGGCTTTCTGAGGCCTTTGCTTCCATTGAATCAACACAGATATACTGGACAACACTGTAACTGCAATCCAGAGGCTGTTGATAGGCATTCATCTGCCCAAGATCTCTAAAAAACAATTTCTCTAGCAATTAAACCAGAAACCCCATTTCTTATAAGGCTTGGCTTGCTTTCTTTTCACAAAGTCATTTGACTTTTCTTTTGTAGATGAACCTCAAAAATCCAACTTTTGACTTTTCAGTTCCAAGCAGTCACATTGTGAACATTTTTCAACAGAGAAATTGTCCCCACTTTCTGTCTCTTCTAGTTTCGTTCACATGGTTTTTTTTTTAAAGAGTTTTGCATTCGCAACAAGCACAGGTTTCAAATAGCACTCTTAAATGACATGTGTATCCCATTAGTATATGAATTAGTACCATCTGAATTATGGATTGGAAAGAATAGGAACTTCCCCAAGAAATTATTTCTCTGACTAAATATCTAGGATTATTAAAGAATGCAAGGCAAAGAGAAATTGTACAAAACATAACAAAAACTTACAATAGGTGATACTATACTAGGAACCTAGAAAAATTAAATAAAAGTCAGAGATCAAAACATAAAGGTGATAACTGTCCAGAGATGCATGAATGAAGAGAGATCATATGTTGCACACATGCCAGAGGTACTGTCCCGAGAAACAGGATACATCTTATTCTAACATATCGTGGACAGGGCAAGCCCTCATGTATTTGGTTGAACTAGATGTTGAAACCAAGAAAAAAAATGGAAGACTATATAGTGCAGCCCTCATTGCAAACAGTCAACTTCAAGAAAGAAGAATTATAAGAGCGTTACTGATCTTCCAATACAATCTGAGAGAGTAGAAGTGCCTCCTGTCAAAGTAAGTCTGTAAAGTCAGACACTTGGGTACTTTTTAAATGCAAACACAAAATAGAACACGTATAAAATTACAATCAGGAGGAAGTCTGTTGGTGGTGATGCAGTATAAGAATATAAGAAAGTGTTAGAATGTGATTGACATCTCCCACATTTTGTTGTATCACACAGTTCCTGCTGTCTTTGGACTGTGCTTCATTTCTCAGTTGCCAAACAGGATTTTCACATCAGGTTTCCTTGATTTTCTGACATTCTTTTATGGATGGAGAGCCTTTACGCTGTTTCAGTTTTTTTCTTGCTTTCCTGTTCCTGGTGGAATCTTCCTGGTTTACCCAGAGCTTTGAGAGGTATGAACAGAGGATTTTAACTGGGCAGGAATTCACTTTCCCAATGGGCGTCATCTTCCCGGTTGAGAACTTGTTTTGCACTGATTTGCGTGCTATGAACTCTCATTGTCATCCTGGTCTGCTGGAATTACAATCACTGGCACAAAGAACGAGAAATACATATGTTCACAAAGCTGACTCTTAATCGATATATACCTGGTATTGTCGAAAAAGGTAGTGTTGGAAAAGCACAGCAGGTCAGGCAGCATCCAAGAAGTAGGAGACTCAATGTTTCAAGCATAAGCCCTTCATCAGGAAGGGCTTATGCCTGAAAAATTGACTGTCATCCTCTTAGGATGCTGCCTGACCTGCTGTGCTTTTCCAATGCAACCCTTTTTGATTCTGATTCTCCAGTATCTGCGGTCCTCATTTTTTGGTATAGTCTACTCTTTCCTCCAAGCTCCAGGGAGTACAACCTTCTTCAGCAACTTGGTTCCTTCAGAACCGAAACATTCCTTTGTGCAGACAGATAGGTGAAGGGTGAGGCCTTGTCAGATCAACCAGCTCTCATGAGAAGCTCCAGTTAGACATGGTCTTGCCTAAAAATCACACAACACCAGGTTATAGTCCAACAGGTTTAATTGGAAGCACTAGCTTTCGAAGCGCTGCTCCTTCATCAGATAGTAGTCACCTGATGAGGGAACGGTGCTCCGAAAGCTAGTGCTTCCAATTAAACCCGTTGGCCTATAACCTGGTGTTGTGTGACTTTTAACTTTGTCCACCCCCAGTCGAACACTGGCATCTCCGAATCATGGTCTTGTTTGTTATTGTTTACTGCTTTCAGTGTAAGGAGTGAAGCCTGACCAGATCAACAAACCTGCCCCAACAGCTCTGCCACTGATGTTAGCAAAGCTGGCTGGGGCAGGCAAGTGGAGCTTTGGTGGTCAGGTCGAAAGGAATGGACAAGAATGGGAGTTGGTGACACAGTCTGAGGTGTCTGATGGATGCTGGGAATTGGAATCAGAATTACCATGATAGGTTCAAAGGGGATAAAGATAAGGAAGCTGCATATTAACGGGTAGATGGAGGGTAGGACATTGGTACAATTAAGTATTAGCTAGTGTGGAGAGGAGTTTCAAAGAACAGTAATACTGGACTTGAAACATTATTGTTACAACTTCCTCAGATGCTGCCAGACCCACTGAGTTTCCACAACACTTTCTGTTTTTATTTCAGACTTCCAGAATCTGCAGTATGTTGCTTTTACTTTTTGGATCTTATTCAATATTTTATCCTCCCCCCTCCACTGTACACTATGCCTCCCCCCCTCATCACTGTAGGTGGCCTTTTCCTTACCTCTGGCATCCCCTCCATCCTGTTTCAGTCTTTTCCAATGACTATCAACCCTTTCACTATCTCCCTCAATATTCTTGAACCTGCCCCAATCCTACATCCAGGTTCTGCCCCTAATGAACTTCACCTGCTCCTTCTCCCTTTCCAGTGTGAGGGACTGGGCGCAGGGGCTGTTTTCATTCGACCTGATTTGGGAGTGGGATCTGGAGGCTTATTGAAAAAAAACACGATGATTTGTTAGTGTCAAAAGCCATGCTCACCCCCAGGGTTTTATAAAGATATTGGTGCTTGATGTGCAGCTAGAATTAACAAACCAGAGGCTTTCTCACAAAATGCAGTGGATATTCAATCTCCCCTTCATCACTCATATGTTTCTTTTATTCTCCTGCCAGGTCTATGGCCTGTCCCTTGAAGGGGGTCAGGAGCCTTACCTCAATCCTGCTATCTGGGAACATTCACCTTCACTGTCTGTGTTCTTCCCCTGCAAGCAGGGGTGGCAGTGAATGTTAAGAGACATTATTATGGGTACATGAGCACTGTGGCTACATTGATAGCTGACGATAGATATGTCAGTTCCCGAAGCTGTGATTGTTCATGTGCATTACTAATTCAGGACCAGGTAGCAAAGACACACCACAACTTTCATGCAGTTCCTCTAAATATTGTATACCTTTGTTACACCACTAAACAAGAGTATATACTCATAATGACACTGGTTGCTTAAAAGTCCATGAACCAAGATCTGCCTAAGATGGTCAATCCATCAACAGATCAGCATCTTCCAATGATTTTGGAGCTGGTCATCAAACTGCTCTACTTTGCTGTCGCAGTGAGGCCTTTTGTTTTCAAGTGATCTTGTACCGTGTCTCGTGCTAGCTCTGGGCCAGTATACCTGTTTCTGATCCATTTAATTAGTGTTCAATTACATCAGTGTCCTGTTTGAAGCCATCCCTAGTTGTGTTCATCCTGAATCTCCCTTCAAGGTTATGCTTGAAGAGACATAGACACTGTCCAGGGTGTTATCTCCAACTCCCTTATCTCTGTGGTCATTGAATCCATGGGTCACAGTCCTCCAACACAGCTCCAACAAAGATTTTTTAAAAAAACTACTTCACCAACTTTTACATCTTGCTCACTATCTTCCCACCTTGCCTTCCTATTCTCTTAGTCATAATGCAGTTCTTTAGTCTAGATACCACCTTCTTCATTGTCCATTCAAGAGACAAAACCCTGGTTGGTGGAACATCACTATATCCTGTTCACATTCATTAACAGGAAATAAATAAAGACATGGTTGCATGATTCAATGTGATTAAGCAATACAAGACTATATAAGGCATTGACTTACTGAGCTTTGGTGTGCGTCTGTTGGCTTACACACATACGACAGTCCCTCCTTGCCAAAACAGTTGTCTATTTACATTGAGAAGTGAGCCTTTGAGTCTCTATAATGCATAGGTCACTCATATGTCCAGATCTTGTGTAGTGACTCTGTCTGGAGGTGCTCTTGATCACGTAAGTTATCAATTATCCATCATTCCTGTTCTTGTTGACAAGTTTTTCTTTTAAGACAGCAGCTTCTATCTCAGGATTTGCTCAGCTATGCTCCGTAGCCAGGCATTGCTCCTAGATTAACCACTGACTTCTAATTTTTCCTCAAATCTTTTGATTGGTTCAGATCTTCTTGGCATTTATAGTTTTGTTCCTTAAGAGCTTCCAGCTTTCTTTGAAACTTCTGGGTTTAGACCCTGCGTTCTTTACATTCTATCAAAGTTGTAGCATTACATGGAAATATATTTTCTCTTTCATAAGTGTGCTGGCTCTTCAACTTTATTTTACTTTCCGTTTTCTTTGAAGCCTGGGCCTCAGGCATTTGTCACTTCAATGGTTATCAGTTTTTTTCCCATGTCCTGATTGAGTTTTTTCATCTTTGATGGTATTTATTTCTGGAATAAAGGATTCCTAATGGGCTTGAGAGGGGAAATGCTGGGAGGATGTTTCCCTCATGGGACCTTCTGGGACAAGAGGGCATAGTCTCAGAATAAAGAGGCATCAACTTAAAACTGAGGTGAGGAGGACTTTCTTCTCTCAGAGAGTTGTGAGTCTTTGGAACTCCTTGTCACAGAGAGCTGTGGGGACAGAATCCTTGTATATATTTAAGGCTGAGATAGACAGATTCTTGATCTGTGTGGGAATCAAGAATTGGGGGAAAGAGCAGGAAAGTGGATGTGAGGAACGTCAGATCAGCCATGATCCTATTTAATGGCAGAGCAAACTCGAGGGTCTGAATTCCTCCTGTTCCTATTTCTTATGATCTTATGGATTGTCTCATGAGTGATTTGAAGCCTCTTGTGTCTGCTGTTTATCTCCACTTGATCTTGCTGGTCTGTCATTTTCTCTCGCATTACTTTGAGCACAAGCCAAAGGTTCTGTGGATATTTCTGCTGAGCCTGATCTGCTTTATGTACAAGTTACTCCATAACTTCCTGTAAACCCACAATCTCTTCACTGAATTGATGACACAGAGTTTATAGTCCATCCTACTTCCTTTCTTTCGCTTTTAGCTCTTTATTTACCTTTGTGAGCTGAGCAGAGATATCCCTAAAGCTTTCGTCATCTCAGATATGGGATTCTCAAGCTTGAATTCATCTTGTGCTAGCTTGTACCTCCATGAATTTTGATTTCTCCCCAAAGAGCTGAAATTTTAACTCTGCCATTTAGAAGTTCCACTGTTCTTATATATTCAAGTCTGCAAGTGTTTCTGGAATAGTCTGCTACAGTTTGTATTGTTATCCTGATATCTGACTGATTCCCATGGATTGTGACTAGTGAGAGGGCATGTCCTGCTGGTATAGCTGTCATTGCTGGTTCTGCAGTATCTGCAATATAGAACAAGTGTGATGCCTGGGGCACCAGCATTACTGATCCTGCCTGGAGAACCAGTGAACTGTTATATGATGAAAGCTTTCTATTTGTAGTTTCATCATGGCTTTCAATGTCTATGGGCACATGCGCCTTAGAACTTTCCAAGAGTAGAAGCATATTGGCACTTGCCTGGTGTCAATCCTAGCCACTAACCAATAGTCACCAGTTTTATGAAGATTTATAACTTCTACCATCAGTTCAGATGGTGTTCACACTTTCCGTGAGATTGACAGTGTGAAATGTGTGTTCACTGCTCTTTATCATGTTCTGTACATCACAGGATTTTGGAATGTCAATCACTTCAAGTATGTGCATTTGGTAGGATACCAGATTATCTTTACTCTTGGTTGAAAGGTAGTCACAGTGCATGGTCTGTTTAAGTCAGTGCATGCCTCCTTTTTAGCAGCAGCAGCCATTACTGTAGTCCACTGCCTCTGCCAGAGGCCTTTTCTCCCACCTGCCTTGCAAAATCGATTGAAAGCCTGTTTCCTTGGTGGATGTAGAAGACTCTTTTCTTTTGCGTACATTGCTATGTTTGTGTGTTTTATGATCGTATCAATTGTTGAATTTGTACTTAGCACCAGTTAGCTTCATCAAACATATCATGTTTATGTCCACCTGTTAGTAATTGTTGATGCTCTAAGTTAAAAGTTTATCTTTCAAACCTTTCTGGAAAGCTTCCATAAGTGTGGCTGCAATCACCAACACAAAATTCTGTTTGCTAACTCCCCATCTGAAAAATCACAAAATTAGTTCTTTTTCTGCAATTGCTCACAAAGTGGTCCATGGATTCTGTAGGATTCTGTCTAACTGACATGAATTTTAGTCAATGAACATAAAAGCTTAATCTGATTCTGAATCGATCTTATAATATGGTTCATATCTTTGGGCATCTTCTAGCTCTTCGGCTGTTATTGCTGACATATCTGTAGAAAACTTGGTTCCAAATTGCCAATCAAATATTTTAAGGTTCAATGTTTTCAGCACTCCTAATCCTGTCAAAAAAGACATTGAGAGTTGTTGCATGCACTTCAGTTTTGTTACATCTTAGTGACTTATAGACTACTTTGTATCCTGCTGGATAAATATTTTCTCTCAGCAACTGTTCAGAGATGCTTCTACACATCTCTGGAGTAGGTGGGACTTGAACCTGCACCATCAAATCCTTAATGTTAGTGCTTTATGTCTTTTTTGCTGTTCTCACACACAAAAAAAAGTGGCTTTTTCTCTACCACCAAATCATCTATGGTAATTTTCTCATCTGTTATCCACCATTTTAAAACTTTAACATTATTTAAAACCAGTGACAGAGTAATTCACCCTGTTCGCTGAGTGTTAAAGTATAATAGGCCTCATCATTACATTATATTGTTTAGGGCATGCCCACTGCGCACCAGTTAATGGTAAACACACATCATGGATTGGTTAACTCCATGGCTTAATGTATTTAAAATAGTAGAATTCATTGCAAGTTATGAGGCAGATATTACAGCAACAATCTGATTTAGTTGTAGCCAACGTGTTGACCCATAGTGGATTACAGGCCATCCAGAGTTGCAACATTATATACACAGCATGAAGTCCTAAAAGGCAAGTTGTCTTTTAAAAAGGCAAGGTACACGTAGGACACTTTTCAGACTATTTGTGGCAATGCTTGGTTGTCAGAATAGGTACAACTTTTGGTTTTGATGAATCTGACAAATAATGTTAGGTAGGAAAAAAGGCAATGCCTTACTTTATAAAATATTTCAATGCTACATGTGCAATATGATGTAGAGGAGCCAGTGTTGGACTGAGGTGGACAAAGTTAAAAATCACACAACATTAGGTTATAATCCAACAGGTTTAATTGGAAGCACTAGCTTTCAGACTGCTGCTGATGACAGCTACCTGATGAAGGAGCGGCGCTCCGAAAGCTAGTGCTTCCAAATAAACCTGCTGGACTATAACTTGGTGTTGTGCGATTTTTAACATTTGCAGTAACCTCAGATGCAGAATCATTTTTAGCACTTCATTTTAGCGTCCAATTTTATAAGAACAGTAAACTATCTAATAATATTTGTTAAATCCTACATCCTGAATTATATGTTCAAATGGAATTAGCTTGTGGATAGAATGAAATGACATTATCAGCGAAATGTCTGTCTAATTTTTGTTGTCAGGAGTGATGTGTCATTTATTTAGATATAATTGAGGACTATACCTGCTCAAATTCCTTCCTGAGCTGACTAATTATCTTGTGAGGAAAGCTTTCTTTTATACCCTGTTACCATGCAAAGAGGTGAATTCAAACCTTGATCCTGTTCAATCTCCAGCAAATGACCAGGTTGATCAATGGCAAATGTCACAACTGTATCATGATATCCATATTGATTTGATCAATTCCCCCACTGGCTGAGGGCACCACAAAGGTCCCACCTCAGCTGAGGTATGGTGCCCCTCAGTTTAAATTCATCACTGCCTTTACCTTTACTACGTAAGGTGAGGACATTGTAAAATGTGAAGAAATTGAAAAATAATCTGTATAACCGTGTTTCCATATTTTCTGACACACAGCATATACATAGGCAACTGAGTTTGCATAGGGGCTTTGCTGGTCATCTTGAAATGCCACTGAATAAGAATGTTACTTGACTGATTGCAATTTTACAGTAGGTAATAAATTACATTTATTTAAAAAGTAAGATAGTAGGGAGCGTTTCTTTCCCATACAGCTTGGCAAAAGTCACATATTTAAATTGGATTTGGTAAAAAGCAGCACCTATACTTGTTCTAAATGCCTCCATGATTTGGAAATAACAGTCTGGAACATTAGGGCAGTTATATAATGATGTAACACTTGGCATGTGGCTCGCGAGCACTGAGAAGGGGGATGTCACAAGATCGAGGAATGGAAGTCCTGAGGTCCAGCAGAAGTTTTCCATTTTGTTGGAATCTGGGGGTATAGGAAAGCTGGGGAACAGTGACCTGAGAGAATGCGTTTCAAACTTAGTCGTTCCTTTTGAACTATCAACCATGGAAGCAGCAGGTGCTATCTATGTCAGTACTCTGCCAGCAGCATTTATTTTATTGTCAGGCAGCATTTAGTTTAAGCATATAACTTCATTAAAGTTAACAGTTAGCAAACCATGGATTAGGGATGTGTGATTGCCTATCATATGCTCCTAATATTTATCAGGGCAGCACTCTTGGTGAGTTTGCCAACTAATACAGTCTTTAATTAACATAAATTTCCATATAATAATGAGTTATCTGACAAAAGGCTCAAAGGGCACTGCTTACGCAGTTTCCAAAGCCCAATTTTAACCTTGAGTTGCAGTCAACTGGGGAGGATCAAAACAAATTTCAAATATTCCTGCTTTCCCCAGGGTGAGGCCCTGGCTTTCTCAATGGCCAGGTCCTACCTGGGTGTCCCGAGCAGCTACTCAGCAGGAATAGCTGTCCGGCAGGTTTGTGTGGAATTGCAGCTGACAGAATCCTACTAGCTGGGACCAGGGGAGTGGAGACAGGACTGAAGCAAGACAGAGGCTGGGACATTTGGAGGCGGTTGCATGTTCAGCAGACTGGTGCAGAGTGGCCTAGAGTTTTCTTGTGGTGCATGCAGCAAAATTAAATAAGGTTTAAAAACTCAACTGTTTGAAACTCTTCCAACTTTTCTGCTCTGTTCACCTGGTCAAAACGAGCCACAACAGTTTCCCCATTCCAGCCGCAAGTTACAATGGCATTCAAACCCAATTGTACAATTTAGATATTTGAAGAAGGAATCCACTGGTTTAAGGTCATAGCCTTCCACCTACTCAGAAGAACAGACTGAAAGAGAAAACCAATGGGAGGGTAAACATCCCACTTAATTTGAACAGCCATCATTGTGTTTCAGAACTTTAATATTAAAATTGGTTAAGCTTCACAAATGATTCAGGACAGATTTTTTTAAAATGCATAATCAATATGATGACTGCTAAAAATATAAACACTTGCTTTTTTTTTTCAAACCAGCACCAATAAAAGAACGTCAATAACAACTGTTATTGTAGTTGTGACTCACCGGAAATCAGGCCCCACTCTTCCCAGAGTCATCATAAAACTGAATACTTTTCAAAGGAATATACAGAATTTCCAGACCACCTGATTTTCAGACCCAGGTTTGTAGAATGTATGGGCCATGTTTCTGTCCTTAACATGAATCACCTTTTGTTATGGGTAACTAGATTCCAGCTACAGGTAAACAATTAAATTCAATTCAGTAAGTTCTACAATTTTTTAAAAAACTCTAAACCCATTATAAATTCTCCCTAACACACACAAATCTGTGAGTATAAACAAGGGAAAAAAAAGCAGAGGGAAGACTGGAGAATTTCTGTAACCATTTTTCCTCAGGGCAGGATTGACTGGTACGAGAAGTCATAGTTTGAAGATATTAGGAGGAAGGTATAAAGGAAACATCAGAGGTAGGTTCTTTATGCAGAGAGTTGTGAATGCATGGAATGCGTTGCCAGCTGAGGTGGTGGAAGTGAAGTCATTGGGGACATTTAAGCGACTGGGACATGCACATGGATAGCAGTGAGTTGAGGGGTGCGTAGGTTAAGTTACTATATTTTACATTAGGATTAAGTCTCGGCACAACATCGTGGGCCTAAGGGCCTGTTCTGTGCTGTACTTTTCTATGTTCTATGTTCTATTTTCAGAAGATTTGTTTGGTTGATTTTGGTTGATCAGAAGGTTTCTCCTTGACCTTCTTTTTCTGAATGATTTCACTGGTTTGCAAGAGGCACAGGGTGGCTGGTTCACCTATGAGCAATCTTGGACTTATCCAATTCAAAGTTACAACATGTAGCATTTGCTGAGTGAAAGAGAAGCTGCTTTTCTTCAGGCCATGATCTCAATGAGTGGTGGAGCAGATGTAATGAGCTAAATGGCCTATTTCTGGTCATTTGCCTGATAGTCTTATGGCTTAATGCTGAGAACTGACAGAGAGAGATTTGGCTGCTGCAGACCTGTTGATTTCTCTCCTGGTCTGATTAGCTTTTCCTATCTTGTTCATGGCCCAACCAACGACCAGTCCAATGGTTATTGACAGGCAGAGAATAATTGTCATGGATAACAGCTTCCTAGTCCAACCAGCATTGATTGGCTACAGTTTGTCTGCACATTACTGGCACCCACAGATAACACAAACAGGGCTCACAATAGGGAACAAATTCTTATTTTAAAACATGCAGTCCTCCTTGTAAATCCCTGGTTTAAAACAAATATTTCTTATTCAGTCCACAGTTTTAAAATGTGCAAGAATTAAAAAACATGGTCTTCACAGTGTTAACCTGCTGTTTCCAATGTAACACACTGTAATATATCTATTATATCAGATTTGAATAAATGTTGAAGCTCAAAACATCAGTTTCCTGATATGACAAAACAGCATTGTTTAACCTATTTGTCTATTGTATTTGTGTGTTGAGCTTAAATCTCTAAATATAGAGTCAATTTTTGTCATCTTCATTGGAATTAATCTATTTTACTTCAGTCTCAATCCAGTCACACCTAAAACTGACTTGCATTTGGTCCATATCAGTTAAATGATTGTATGTATTATTCATGTTCAGAATAAATGCAGATTGGTTACATTGTTGCATTTATCAACTGATACATGGTACTCTGAAGACTTTGAACTTAGCAACTGCCAAAAATATCAATGAGGCAATTGTCAAATTAATTGGATTCAGTTCAGCACCGAACCCAAACAAAATGCCATAATCTAGTGTCAGAACAAACACATCTTTTTTGAGTGGGCAAGTCTGTTGTTATTTTATTGTTAATCTTTCCAGTAAATGTAAGTGGGATTCTCAGATTCTTACTACTTCTGACAATTATTAGAAAAGTTTTATGCTGCAAATAATTGATTTTACATTGGCTTGGCTAATTTAGCTGAAGAGCCGTGAGTCATTAGTAAAAGGATGTCTTTGTTCATCTTGTCTGTCTTGAAGTGAACTCAGAGACGAAAGCACACTAAACATCAAGTGACTTTTCAAGACACCTACACCCTCTTGGAATGAATTAGACATTTATAGGAAGTTCCAAGTTTCTGCTGCGATTAACAAGTTATTGTTGTAAATGTGCATAAATGTTCTATGAATTGCAGGGAGACACATAAGTGTAATTCATAAGCATTATGATTTCACAGTGACAAATTATGACTACATTTATTCTTTTTCGAGAGTGTAGTACTGGAAAAGCACAGCAGGTCAGGCAGCATCCGAGGAGCAGGAGAATCAGCATTTTGGACATATGAACTCTTCATTAGGAATTAGCCCTGATGATGGGCTCGTGTCCAAAACTTCAATTCTCCTGCTCCTTGGGTGCTGCCTGACCTGCCGCATAAGCAAAAGAAATAAGGTGGATGAGCTTAAGACTCAGTTGGAAATTGGCAGGTACGATTTGTGGGGATAACTGAGACATGGCTTCAAGTGGCCAGGCACTGGGAAATGAATATTCAAGGCTATATGTGCTATCAAAAGGACGGACTGATGGGCTGAGATGTTGGGGTGGCCCTTTTGGTGAGGAATGATATTCAGTCCCTTGCGAGGGGGAACATAGAATCAGGTGATGTAGAGTCAGTATGGATAGAGCTGAAAAATTCTAAAGGTAGAAAGACACTAATGGGATATATCTACAGGCCCCCAAATACTAGTCTGCATGTAGGGTGTAAGTTGAATAAGGAGTTGAAATTGGCCTGTCGCAAAGGTATTACTACAGTTGTTATGGGGGAATTTCCACATGCAGGTAGACTGGGAGAATCAGGATGGTACTGGACCCCAAGAAAGGGATTTTTGTGGAGTGTCACCGAGATGAATTTTTAGAACAGCTTGTACTGGAGCCTACCAGGGAGAAGGCAATTCTGGATCTGGTGTTGTGCAATGAACCGGATTTGATCAGGGACCTTGAAGTAAAGGAGCCATTAGGAGGTAGTGACCACCATATGATAAGATTTAATCTGCAATTTGAGAGGGAAATGGGAGAATCAGAAGTGTCAGTATTGCAGTTGAACAAAGGGAACTATGGAGCTATGAGGGAGGAGCTGGCCAAAGTTCAATGGTTCAATGCCCTAGCAGGGATGGCAGTGGAACATCAATGGCAGGTATTTCTGGATATAATGCAGAAGGTGCAGGATCAGTTCATTCCAAAGAGGAAGAAAGATCCTTAGGGGAGGCAGGGGCGGCCATGGCTGACAAGGGAAGTTAAGGACTGTATAAAGATAAAAGAGAACAAGTATAATATAGCAAAGATGAGTGGGAGGCTGGAGGACTGGGAAACATTTAAAGAATGACAGAGGATAACTAAAAAGGCAATACGCGGAAAAAGAAATGAGGTACAAAGGCAAACTGGCCACAAATATGAGGGTAGTAAAAGCTTTTTTAGGTATATGAAAAGAAAAAAAAAGTTTAGACTAAAATTGGGCCCTTGAAGACAGAAATGGGTGAATTTATTGTGGGGAACAAGGAAATGGCAGAAGAGTTGGATAGGTACTTTGGATCTGTCTTCACTGGGGAAGACACAAGCAATCTCCCAGATGTAATTGTGGTTGAAGGATTGGGTAATGGATAAACTGAAGAGAATTTATATTAGACAGGAAATGGTGTTGGATAGACTGTTAGGTCTGAAGGCTGATAAGTCCCCGAGACCTGATGGTCTGCATCCCAGGGTACTTAGGGAGGTGTCTCAAGAAATCGTGGACGCATTGGTAATTATTTTCCAATGTTCTATCAATTCAGGATCAGTTCCTACGGATTGGAGGGTGGCTAATGTTGTCCCACTTTTCAAGAATGGAGGGAGAGAGAAAACAGGGAATTATAGATCGGTTAGCCTGACGTCAGTGGTGGGAAAGATGCTGGAATCAATTAAAAAAGATGAGATTAGGACTCATTTGGATAGCAGTAAGAGGATAGGTCAGAGTTAGCATGGATTTATAAAGGGGAAATTGTGCTTGACTAATCTTCTGAAATTTTATGAGGATGTAACTATGAAGATGGGCAAGAGAGAGCCAGTGGATGTAGTGTACCTGGACTTTCAGAAAGCCTTTGATAAAGTCCTACATAGGAGATTAGCGAGCAAAATTAGGGCACATGGTATTGGATTGAAAATTGACTGGCTGACAGGAAGCAAAGAGTAGTGATAAACGGGTTCCTTTCGGAATGGCAGGCGGTGACCAGTATGGTACCACAAAATTCAGTGCTGGGACCGCAGCTGTTTACAATGTACATTAATGATATTGATGAAAGTACTAAAAGTAATATTAGCAAATTTGCTGATGACACAAAGCTGGGTGGCAGGGTGAAATGTGAGGAGGATGTTATGAGAATACGGGGTGACTTGGACAGGCTGGATGAGTGGACCAATGCATGGCAGATGCAGTTTAATGTGGATAAATGTGTGGTTATCCACTTTAGTGGCAAGAACAGGAAGGCAGGTTACTACCTAAATGGAGTCAGGTTAGGTAAAGGGAAAGTACAATGAGATTTATGTGTTCTTATGCATCGATCAATGAAAGCAAGCATGCAGGTAAGCAGGCAATGAAAAAAGCTAATGACATGCTGGCCTTCATAACAAGAGGAATTGAGTATAGGAGCAAGAGGTCCTTCTGCAGCTGTACAAGGCCTTGGTGAGACCGCAACTGGAGTATTGTGTGCAGTTTTGGAATCCAAATTTGAGGAAGGACATTCTGGCTATTGAGGGGGTGCAGTGTAGGTTCACAAGGTCAATTCTCAAAATGGCGGGATTATCATATGTTGAAAGATTGGAGTGACTGGGCTTGTATATACTTGAGTTTAGAAGGCTGAGAGGGGACCTGATTGAGATGTATAAGATTATTAATGGATCGGACACTCTGGAGGCAGGAAGCATGTTTCCACTGATGGGTGAATCCAGAACCAGAGGACACAGTTTAAAAATAAGGGCTAGGCCATTTAGAACAGAGTTGAGGAGAAACTTCTTCACCCAGAGAGTGGTGGGTATATGGAATGCTCTGCCCCAGAAGGCAGTAGAGGCCAAGTCTCTGGATACTTTCAAGAAAGAGATGGATAGAGCTCTTAAATATTGTGGAATCACGGGTTATGGGGATAAGACAGGATACTGATTGTGGATGATCAGCCATAATGAATGGTGGTGCTGGCTCGACAGGCCGAATGACCTACTCCTGCACGTATTGTCTGTTGTCTATTGTCTACTGTGCTCTTCCAGCATTACACTCTTGACTCTGAGCTCCAGCATCTGCAGTCCTCACTTTCTCCCATCTTTATTTGTTTTTATGGTGAAGATGACATCAATAAAATAAATTTAATTCTCCAAACTGAATATCTTACTCCTTTAAATCTGACTTGATCAAGTCATTGCATAAAACCGGAGCTTGCAGTCTCAGGCAGAAAATGGCAATTCATCTACGTTGGCATTTCATAAAATATTTCTGCCTCGACTGAAATTGAATTGTTTTTGTTTTTTCAAGGAGAATCTGCTGAAAATATAATTCATTTTTGCACTAACAGACAGATCTCATCCTTTGTCTCAGTGGGCCAATTTCCTCAGAAACAAGTTGACTCACATTACAGCAACAGCTTAGAGAGTCTACCAGGTGAAAGGAAATCATGCTGGGAGGAGTTCTGCTTCAGTTCACCATCAGGTGACTGCTCATTTTCTACATGAATTATTCAGTGACTCATTCAGTGAGGCTATAATAAAGGGAAATGTGGCACTTCACTCAAACAGCTTTATGTCATTCACAATGGCAGATCCAGCTGCTCACAGTGCAGAAAAGCAAATTCAAGTCAAGGACATTATCTGCAAGAACAGAGCAGGTAAAAATGTGAAATATAAAAACAAGTTGATTTCAAGACGTTAGTTTAAAATTCTAAAATTAACCATGCTCCTGCTGGAATAATTGCATAAGTTGTGAGTTATCTAACATTTTACATAGGTTGCACATAACATAACAAAACTAAATAACTCGACATACATTGCAGTCTAAGGTCTTGAACTTTTTTCAAAGACTCATGTTGAACAGAAGAACTTCCATTGCCAAAGGGTGAAGTTTATTATTATTGGTTCCAGTTGATGTGTAATATATGTAGAGTGACTTAGTCTTAGTTTTCTGGTTCAATGCAGGAGAATCAGTAGCAAGACTCTACCACTGGCCCCAGTGGATTACAATCTCTGTAGCTCCAGCCTGTGTGACATCCCACTGTTTGTCCTCTATAACAATACTTCACCAGGTCACCTGTGGCTGACTGCATCTTGTTTGGACAAATAGTAGTAATGGTCATGAGTCTTGCAGATGGCCCAAGTAACAGGTGTGGAAGCTGCTTTTGAAGCTTTTGGTGAATTGCTTACAGTGAAGACTTGTGATAAAGCAGTTGAAGATGGTTGGATCGAGGACAGAGAAGTTCCTATAGTAAATGATTGGCTTCCAACAACCTCAACCATCCTCCTTTATGCTCGGTATGGCTCTAGCCAGTGGGAACATTCTTCCTGATTCCCACTTTACAAGTGTGGGAGGAGTTCAGTCAGAC
Organism: Chiloscyllium plagiosum; assembly: GCF_037043375.1. Lineage (NCBI taxonomy): Eukaryota > Metazoa > Chordata > Chondrichthyes > Orectolobiformes > Hemiscylliidae > Chiloscyllium > Chiloscyllium plagiosum. The sequence continues at coordinate 27,932,985 of NW_028270143.1, read as the reverse complement.
CATCAGGCCTGTCCCGACCCTCCAAAGAGCATCCCACCAAGACCCAGCCCCTTGATCCTATCCTGTAACCCTGCATTTACCATGGCTAACCCACCTAGCCTGCATATCGCTGCGCATCCCTGGACCCTACAGGGTAATTTAGCATTGTCAATCCACCTAAGCTGTACATCCTTGGACAGTGGAAGGAAATCTGTGAAAGCCCACGCAGACATGGGGAGAATGTGCGAACTCCACACAGTTACCCGAGGCTGAAATCAAACCATGTGCCTAGTGCTGTGAGGCAGCACTGCTGACCACTGAGTCACTGTGCTGCCCTGAATATCCTGGATGTGATATCAAGGGCAGCTGCTCTCAGCCTGTCTGAAAGAAACAAAAATGTATGTTTTAAAGCCTGTCACTGAGATAATGCCAGGAGCAAGTGGCTGTTTGTATGCATCCTCATCGGAGATTGGCATTTACCTGTTGTTCATATATCTTCTGAGAGGCCCCGTACCACGTCTACTTACTAAAAAGACACCAACTCCACTAAAGTTGTGAGGGGGTAGGGATTTGAACTGCCCACCCAATAAAGCAGCTCATTTGGTTAGAGTACTATATGTGGGCAGGCAACCTGCACCCTTAGTTGTCTGTCTTGGATAAAGTCCAGGCTGAAGTCTCAGAATCCTGTTCCTCTGGATAGTTTATGAAGCCTGGATGGTCTGTCATGGATGCAAGGTAGCTCAAGGGAAGTTCAAGAGCTCCATGAGCTGGAGATAGCCAATGGGGCCATAAGTTGATGATGAAGGGTTCTGGCCTGAAACATCAATTCTTGGATGCTGCCTGACCTGCTGTGCTTTTCCAGCAACACACTCTCAACTCTGATCTCCAGAATCTGCAGACCTCACTCACTGTCTCCCAATGGGGCCATAAACTGACCTCCCTTCAATAAGAGAAAAGACATGGAAGTGGTGTGAATCAATTCCTTTTATGCCATATCAAATAAAATAGAGAAAACATAACAACACGATAACTTGTTAAGTTGCCTTTTGCATTCTATTGGCGAATTGCAATTCCTTGTGGTTCCTGTGGCTGTTTTGTTGTACATTACATGTGTGTTCAGGGAAGATATGAAAAAGCTACCAACAGAGAGATTTCCTTCCGATTGCCTTGAACTCCAGTTTGGCTAAGGCTTCTTGATGCCATACTTGGTAAAAGTCAGCCCTAATTTCAAGAGCAGTAGGTCTCATCTCTCCTGCGGAATTCAACTCGTTTTGCCCATGCTTGAATTCAGGCTACAATGAGGTCAGGAGCTGAGTTGCTCTGATGGAATTCTAACTAAGTGCCAGTGAGCCATTTGTTGTTAAGCAAATTCTGAAGAATTGTCACTGGGCCCAATACGCTAACATTGCTTCATGTCCACAGATGCTGCTGGACTTGCTGGGTTTCCCAGGCAATTTTTGTTTTTGTACTGTATCAAATTTAGCTGGCGTGACTAAAGTTAAAATCTCTTTAGTTCAAGACATTAAGGAACGTGCTGCTCTTTCTTTAACAAATCTATTTTGGTAAGAAAGTGGCACTGTAAACCCTAACAATAGCATTGTCCAAATGAAGAATTGACTAGGAGTTTGAATTTGTTAGTGCATTGACTTTCTTGAGCTAAAAGATAGGGATGCTGCTGGATAGGACAGGATCTCCTATATCTACACCTATAAAACCTCTGCAGTGCAGAAGCAGGCCAGTCAACCCATAAGTCCACACCAACCCTCTCAAGAGCATCCCACCCTACACCTGTAACCCTGCATTCTCCATGGCCAATCCACCTAAAATACACATCCTCATTTGGCAATTTAGCATGGCCAAAACACCTAACCTGCACATCTCTGGACTGAGGGAGAAGACCCACTCAGACACTTGGAAAACATGTTCCAGACAGTTGCCTGAGGGTGGAATTGAGCTCGGGTCCCAGGCAGTGTGAGGCACCATAACGGCCCTAGAACATAAAACTAACGTTGTACACTCTAGTTTGGTCCCCACAGATTTCTTTAAATCTGGTGGCTAACTTGTTAATATTTTTCTGCCTCTAATTATAAAACATGGAGCCTAACCTCCTGAATGGTTTAGTATTAGCTAACTAGATGGGAGCTGGTTTGGTTTGGGAATCGTTTAGTCTTCCTTCTGACTCATTTTTACTATCCTACATCCTCCGCTGTCATTAAAGACCTGCTGATCCTCTGCTGGTGATAATACCTTAACATATTCATGCAACACAGTCTACTCTTTTTCCAAAGATTTGAGTGTCAATTGAATAATTTACTTCGTCAATCCTTTGACTACCCTGAATAGATCACTGAGCGGTGCTGTTGAGGGTTCACTTTGGGAGGGCAGTATCAATAACACCCCATCCCCTGCTGAAATGTTCAGGACTTTTTTATGCTTGGTTGTTTTGGGGTTGTTTATGATACAGGCTTCTGTGAGCTATGCTTGGAACACAGATACACAGTTAGCATGGATGACTCATCCACAGTCCTAAGAACTTGCCTTTGATTAGTTTCAGAGGTCCCCTTACCTCATAGCCATAAACTAATTAAAAATGATATAAACGAGTGGACTCATTTGGTGAAACCCATATGGGATCCCAAAATACATTTGAGTCCTTTGTCCTTTGTCATATCCTCAGCAGTAAGCCCTGATCATCATTTGTTAAAGTTTCTAGTGTCTGTGATATCTGAAGACTTTAGCTAGGTTATTCCCAGACTACTCATAACTTCCTGAAAAGTTTTAGATGTTCAATCGGGACTTTGATCCAACTGTATATGATTAATGCATATGGTGAAGAACTAGCTTAAATTCTCTTCTACAGCCTTAGTAGTGATTGTTCTTAAGCATATGCCTCTGTGATTTCCTGGTCAGATCAATGATACCAACCATATACTGGTGTCCTAGATGGTCTTGTGGCAGTATCTCTACCTTTGACCTTGAAGGTTTGGGTTCAATTCCCACCTATCCCAGAGATATGATATTCCTCAACAGCCTGGGCACGTATGGCATCTTTTTCAAAATTGTATCATGTCCTCATGACCCTGACTATTGGAAATGTTGACTTCTACCTGGTTAAGACTTTCAGATCCCTACATGTCCTGCCATAGGAATATCATGGGCTAGCCTTCATATTTCTTGATAACATTTGGACAATGCCATTATCTGGTGAATTGCTGTCCACTATTCAATTGCAGGTCTCTGAAATGGTCTTCATTTCCACATCACAATCCCTTTTTTCATTTAGTAGCATCCTGGAGCTCCATCAGCATTAAATTCAGTTTGAGCCAATCAAGTTTTACTTAACTCTGTGTGTGTTGAGTGATGTCATGGAGAATATTTAGTAAGGCAGACAGAAAAATGGGCCAGACCTAAAGTACAGGATGGCTTCGAATCAGTAAATGTTGGTTCAGACATCATTCTTTTAATACTGCACCAAAAACTATGAGACAGCACTCCTGCTGTTCTTTTTCTCAACTACGCCCAAATGTGCTTTCTTGGTGAGAGTAACAGATTTCTACCTCCTATTACTGGGATGAAGTAAGACCCTTCTGCTTCCGACTGGGCCCAGCAGTCCTGCCCTTGCTCTTAGTGTACCATTTATCCTGAACAACTCTAAGTTCCACTTGTGCTCTGTCCCTTTAAATACAGTTGAGATCACCTCATGAAGATGGTCATTGTGCCTGTTGTGTGCTTTTCGAGACATAAAATCTGGAAGTCAAAATTTGTAAGATTGAATTTAGACCGTACATTCCAAAGTGCAGTTTTGTTCCAAGTTTCAACTATACAATTCCACCCATTGCTTAGAGTTACCTTCAGATTAATACCGGGGCCAGAGCTTCTTTAAACTAAACAGCATTCGCATTACTCTTGCCTTGATTGCTCCTGGCACATGGGTGGCCCATAGAGAAATTGGGCACAGAACACTAGCTGGAGTCGAACCAATAGCCTGTACAATGAAAGAATGGGTTATTTAGCTACAATTTCTGTACATTGATTATGAACTATCAGTGATCTGTGGTCAGTAAAACCTAGACTTCTTTGTCTCTCAACTTCCATTTGTGTTGCTGTCTGGAAATTATACGTGTGGTCACAGTGTTGGCCATGCTAGCATACATAATGCTACATTTTTCGACTTGCCATTATGTGGCTTAGACTTCTGTCACAGGTGTGCCTGGAAATGGCTCTCACACTCAGTACTGAGTCTTCCTGTCGAGTTGACTTGCAGCCTCAAGCCACCTGGACATCCATCACCGTCCATGAGTCAGTTACAATTTCCCACCCATTTCAGGCAGATAGTGAATTCCTAGCATGAGCAGCAAAAGTACACTCGGCTTAGAATCTGGGCTTACCAGCAGGTTTTGCGCTCTCTCTATTCTGACTAAACCCAAAGGTCATTAATATCAGCTCCACAATTATTCATTTATCTACTCCATTTAGTCAAAGACATACAAAAGACATTTATGCTCTCCAGTCCTTTGGCTAATAACAATATAATAAAATTCTTGAAATGGAACTAATGCTGTTCCTCTAATTATTTTTGACATTTGCAGCTTTGTATAATTTCTATTCTTGATGAATCGTTGCTATTAAATCTACAGATTACAATAAGTATGTTTGTTATGGTTAATTCCGTTGCTGGAAGCACATTTAATTGGGTTGGCTTAAGGTTTTTAACGTGTTAAGGTGGAGGATTTTAGAAGATTGGAAAGAAAACTATTAGGTAAAAAGATGTTTGATAGAAGATTTAACAATAACCTGAATTAGTGTGCCAACAAAATGATTAATATTTGGCATGACTAAAAGAGTACATGAAACTAAACATAGCCTTTTATAATTGAAAATTAACTTAAAAACATAATCTGTAAGTGCACTAAATTATCACCTGTAAGTTCAAAAGATGAATACATAACTCAAACTAGGTTCGATATTTAATGCTGTTAATATGCAGAACTTAGAATCTGTTACATGCTAAACATAAAGTCCCTCTCCAGCAAGTAGCTAAAGATTCAAATCAAGCTACTTTCGGCTTATAGATGTAGGTTAACAAAATAACTTCCACACTGCGTATTGTGGCGCATTTTTTAAGTTTTCCACAAGCGTGGCAAAATTGAGTAACAGATCAGTGTAGTATTGCAATAAATAAGTGAGAGAATAATGCGCGAAATCTTTTACGCAGAATGAATTCCCCCAGAGAAATGTAGACCAATGTGGTTGAGTAAAACCTTACCTTTACTTGATGTTTTATACATTCTTGGGATGTTTCAAAGTTGTTTGCAATTAACTAAGTACTTCGGAAGTTTAATCACTTTTAAAGTACAGCTACAATGTGCCTCAAAAAGCAATGCAATTGTTTGGTGTGCATTTGAAATTGTGATGCAGGACCTAAGTCTAATGCTTCACATAAAAGATCATATACTTGCTACCCTTAGGCATAATCAGTATCCCAGATCACATCATCAGATTTCTGAAGTATGGCTGCCAGGCGAATGCACACAGGTTCTATCCGACACAAATTCTATTACTGAATCAAGGACAACAACTGACAAGCCTAATAGATTTTTGATTCAGTTCTTCTTACAGAGACAATTTGCTGATCCCCAAATCTGTACTTGGTTGAAATTTGTAACAGGTGTCATAGGCAGTGCTTAGGAGGAGGAATCCTGGTTGACCTACTCTTCACTGAGATTTCAGTTGCAGAAACCAATGATGACACATCTCCTCCAGCTCTTTCATCTTCTGGAGAGGGTGATTTGGGTCTTATTGGAGGGTTCTTGTGCTATACTGTTAATGTCCTTACCTCTGAGAAGGAAGCCTCAAATCAAACAGCACCCACTCCAGCAGTGTGTAATAACATCTCTGAACAGATTGATTGGAAACATTTTAGATTAGATTAGATTAGATTACTTACAGTGTGGAAACAGGCCCTTCGGCCCAACTAGTCCACACCGACCCGCCGAAGCGTAACCCACCCATACCCCTACACTTACCCCTTTACCTAACACTACGGGCAATTTAGCATGGCCAATTCACCTAACTTGCACATCTTTGGACTGTGGGAGGAAACCGGAGCCCCCGGAGGAAACCCACGCAGACACGGGGAGAACGTGCAAACTCCACACAGTCAGTCGCCTGAGTCGGGAATTGAACCCGGGTCTCTGGCGCTGCGAGGCAGCAGTGCTAACCACTATGCCACCGTTTTGACTTTAAAATGACTCTGCATACACTTTAACAATCATCTTTAATTTACACAGTCATGGACCCACACACACTCAAAGTATCCCCACCACAAGAGCTCTTTTTGGACTTTCTTCTAGTCATATAACATAAAACAAAGAACTATGGATGCTGGAGATCTGAAACGAGAACAGAAATTGTTGGTGAAGCTCAACAATTCTGGCAGCATCTGTTGGAAAAAAACAGAGTTAGCCTTACGAGTCCACTGACTCTTCTTGTCATGTCAGCTGAAAGCATCATTATGTTATGGTCTACGGTCCCTTGTTCTCAATGCTGTTAAGTCCTTACTCTGCATTCCACTCGCCCTACAAATCTTTGTTCCTAATACGTACATCTTCTGCCATGTTCCCCCAAATTCTGAAATGTCACAGGATTAGTCTCTGACGTGGTTTCACACCCTCTCTGATCTTGTTTCGAGTTGTTTCTGAGGTTGATGGTCAGTTTTACTCTCCCTTTTCTCAGCTTCAATCTCTAGCCCTATTTTGGGTAATTGCAAAGATTCTTGGGTGTCCCTCCCTCCCTCCCTCTTGTCAGAAGTCAGAGCAGGTATCTCCATGCTCATGCTAGTTTGCCTTTTATGTGTGCCCCCTCCAAGTAGGATTTCAGCTCTTCTGTTTTCTGAACCACAGTTCCTTCCTTTTGTCAGATGCAGAGCCAATACTCTTCCTTTGCTGAAGAATTGACAACATGCTTGCTCAATGATGCTGACCAAACTTCCTGGTTGTTTTTACCTTTGGACTTCCTCACATTTTCTCACTTAATCATGGTCTTCCAAAGGTGTTGTGAGGCTTTAATTTTCTAGATAACAATGGAAGCTGCTTTTGCAGTCTTCTCCATATGAATAATGCAGCTGCAGATAACCCTTTTCACAATGTGATGATCAGTAACTCAAGAGGACAAAATTAATGTCATTATTTTTCTTCAGAATTTTTTGTATTGTTCTGCCTCCTCTTTTTGACTCCTGGTTTGCGTGCAGGTATTCTAGTGTTCACCTCTTGGCAGATTTCTTTCTCTTTCTTTTTTCTGATCTGCTGAAGTATTTCTGTGGTTTGCTAGCTTTGTATATTCTTCTCCTTTAAGACTTGCTGCTCCTGCGTTCTTCACAGCCCTTAATTTGCACACATTGCCATCATATTTCTTAGACCATAAGACATTGGAGCAGAATCTGGCCATTCAGCCCTTTGAGTCTGCTTCACCATTCAATGAGATTGTGGCTGATCTGATAATCCTCAACTCCACTTTCCTGCCTTTTTCCCATAGCCCTTCCTTCCCAAACTAATCAAAAACCTGTCTTGGCCTTGAAAATGCACAACGACCAAACTCTACAGTAACGATTTTCACAGATTCACAACCCTTTGAGGGAAGAAATTCCTTCTCAGTTTTGTCTTAAACATTCAACCTCTCATCTGAAATTATGCCCTCTGGTTCTAATGATGGGGGAGACATCAGTTGTTCATTCATTCCAATGATAATGCTTTATTTACACAGCTCTGAGTATCTCCAGGCTCTCTTCTAGATATATTTAATCAACCTATTCAATGATGGTATGACACAGCACTGCAGTAGGTGGGACATAAACCCAGTCATCTTAGCTCAGAGGTAGGGACACTGACACTGCACCATGAGCTCTCTACAAGCTTGCTCTTCCAGCCTAGGACTTTAAATCATCAGCATAGCATAACCTCACAGGCTCATGCAGTTAACCCGTTTCCCTACACATGTCAATCCCAGTACAGCTACTGCACTTCCCAAAACCACTTGACACAATTAGCATTATTGTTATTACAACATGGCATTTTGCTCAAATTTGTGATTCAGTCAAAATGCTTGAGTTATGTGATTTCCATGAGGGAGGACATTCACACAAAGAGAAAATATTGCAAGTAATCCAGGCGTCAAGATAGAATAAGAGTTAATTTACTAAAGGTGACTAGGGTTGGAGGGAGGAGCATTAAATATCTCTGATATTGTGGTCCATTGGCCTGCCCATGGGAACTATCTGGTTGGCCGAATCATTAGGCTTGACATTTTACATTTAAATGATCGCTATGTTCTAGACAAGCTGTGGACAGAGCAGGCTCAAATACTACAATTCTGAGTGGCTGGGGAGATCTGGTAGTGAAGGGGAAGCAGGTAGGTGGCCTTTTCAAAACTCATTGTGGGTTAGGAGAAGTACCTGCTGCCCTGAAGGAATAGCCTTTAGTCTCACTCAACCACGTTTGAAAGCCTCTTCTTCCCGGCCAACCCTATTATTAGCTTTCCTCCTTATCTTTTAATCATGACTACTCTCTTTATTTCTGATCAAACCCTCTCTTGGTTTTCAGTTGTTGAGGTCTAGTCCCCAGGTTCCCGAGCAGCAACCTCCTTCAATTGGACTCTCTTCCTGCTTACCCCGCAGCCATGTGGACAGTTGCCATGACTGTGTTCATACATTCTGCTGTTAAGTTCAGTGGGATCTCCACGCTGTGGCTTTAACAGGTACTTGGGCCATTTTCAGTCTCCACCCCACCCATGCCCAGTCCTCTTGTAAATATCGGAATAGAGTGTTTGTCATACATTAAACCAGAAAGTAAGAAATTTCTATCACAATAAACAATGGAACATTTACATAAAGATTTTAGTTTGTTTCAGATCAAAGCTTTCATTATTATATCTTATATAAAAGCCTTGCCTTTACTTTTCTACTTACATTGCTAAATATCTAGGTCTGTGCAGTTACTATAAAACAGTGTGAAAGTCACATAGACTTGAACCTAATATCTGTGCCAGGAACAACTGTACCCTTAGCACACTGTAAATCAAGTCAACATCCACAGCAAAGCCAAACAGACTATTTTCCTTGCTTGCAAGACTCTCTCCCAGACAATATTCACTGGTACTCTGTTTTTAAACTGCAGCGGTTTATATGCAGAGAAAGTCTGGCCTGCCCGACTGAGAGTTCTGGTAAATATGAAGAACAATAGGAAATTACTAACTTTCACTGGTAGTCCCAAACATAACTATGCTGTGAGCAAGCAACTTGAAGGATACTCTTTCTTTACGATAGGAAGTACAACTATCCTACTCTTCAGGATAGTTACGCTTCAAGCTTGCTTTTGTATACTATCAAATATGATACAGTCTAAAATGCTTGCAGTATTAAAATCTCATGGAGATAAAACTTTAGCTATGCTTTATTCACTGGATTGAAGGCTTTAGTGTTGTCTTCATAAAATATATAACAGTAGAATTTTCATTACAGAAAATACTTGAGAATCAATATTTTGAATTGTTATAGAGAGAACCTGAGCTCCCTTATCCAGCAGATATGATATGACAGCACTGAATTCAACTCAATACACCTCACTGGTTGAGATACACATGCTCATCTTCTCAAGGTATTACGCTGGCCTGAAGCTAGTCAGTTTGACTTTAATAATTATGAAAATTGCCTGCTTTTAATCTGGAGTTAGCCTATTGTTGCAGCTTGGGATTTCCTTCTGGACTTTTATTTATTCTGAAAGTGAAAACGTAATTATAATTGACACATTACTGCTTTCAAAGTTCAAATTAAATGATGATAACAAATGCTAAATAATCTGAAAGAAGCAGCTCTAAGAAACATGCCATTGGCAATGCATTAAAAAGGGAAGCATCAGACATCTATGCAACTTCAATATGCTTTACCTACTGTACATGTGAACCATTTTCATTGATTATTTTGTTGCTTGGTGACATGGTAACTGTAAATTGTATTTACAACTCCCACCACTAAGCTCTAGGGATTTTACTGGCTTTTGTATTCTATCCTGAATCATTTCAGTGAATCCATCACACAGTTATCATTAAGCATTGCAGTCATGTGCTTCCTTTTTCATTATGAATAACTGTCAAATTACTGCATTTAATATTAAGCCTGACACATTTCTTGGTGTGAGTGGGATGGAGAAAGGTCTGAGAGACCGATGTGGGGAAAGAAACCGTGTAGATTTTGGGGGTGTGCAGTAGCAATGGGCTTTGTGAAGAGCCATCTGATATTTTTTTATTTCAAAAAATATACTTTATTCATAAAATAATATGGTGGTCTGTACAGTTGGTCATGCCATACATACGTAAACATTTACATACAGAGTTCAGAATTTATCATTTTTATATACAGGTCTGTACATTTATCAATCATATGTCCATATATTTAGCTGAGGCGTCAGCGGAGCCCAAATGACTGCGTGGGCCCCCTGTTCTTCTTTAGGCACTGCCCCAAGCTTCAGCGCGTCCCTCAACACGTAGTCCTGGACCTTGGAGTGTGCCAGTCTGCAGCACTCAGTCGGGGTCAACTCCTTCAGCTGGAAGATCAACAGGTTTCGGACCACCCAGAGAGCGTCCTTCACTGAGTTGATGATCCTCCAGGCACAGTTGATTTCATCTCGGGTGTGCGTCCCGGGGAACAGACCGTAGAGCACGGAGTCCTGCGTCACAGCGCTGCTCAGGACGAACCTCGACAAACATCACTGCATTCCTCTCCAGACTTCTGCGTAGGCACATTCCAGAAGGAGGTGTGTGACAGTCTCGTCCCCCCCCCGCAGCCGCTTCGAGGGCAGCGTGCGATGCGGCTGAGAATCCGGGCTTGCATAAAGGATTTCACAGTCAGAGCCCTTCTCACCACCAGCCAAGCCATGTCTTGGTGCTTGTTGGAAAGTTCTGGCGATGAGGCATTCTGCCAAATGGCTTTGACAGTCTGCCCAGGGAACCGCTCGATAGGATCCGCCCTCTCCTTTTCCCGAAGGGTCTCAAGGACACTACACGCTGACCACTTCCTGATGGACTTGTGATCAAAGGTGTTTTTCTTCATAAACTTCTCCACGAAGGACAGGTGATACGGAATGGTCCAACTACTCGGAGCGTTCTGCGGCAGCGAGGTCAGGCCCATCCTTTGCAACACCGGGGACAGGTAGAACCTCAGTACGTGTGAAGAGCCATCTGATAATTCCAATGGGCAAGTTAATGAAGGAGTCACCTTAGTTGCTCCTGGTCTTACTTAAATCTATTAGTGATGGGATGAGGCCCTTCAGTAAGAATGAATTACCCATTTAATGTCTTCAAAGGGCGGCACGGTGGCACAGTGGTTAGCACTGCTGCCTCACAGCACCAGAGACCTGGGTTCAATTCCCACCTCAGGCAACTGTCTGTGTGGAGTTTGCACATTCTCCCCCTGTCTGCATGGGTTTCCTCTGGGTGCTCCAGTTTCCTCCCACAGTCCAAAAAAATGTGCAGGTTAGGTGAATTGGCCATGCTAAATTGCCCATAGTGTTAGGTGAAAGGGTAATTGTAGGGGAATGGGTCTGGGTGGGCTGCTCTTCAGAGGGTCGGCGTGGACTTGTTGGGCTGATTTAATCTAAAAAAAATGGATACAGCACAGTTATTTGGCAGTATTAAGGGGTATGCATGTGAACCTGAGGAATATAGCAAGTAAAGCTGATTTACAGAGGGCGCAGAGACACATAGCAGCATGAGATTGCTGCTGAACTGTAAACCTAGATTACAGTGGGGTAAGGATAGTGTTTTAACAAAGCAGGATAAAGGGCATTCAAACAGAATAGAAAAGGGGATAAGAAAAATGAGGGGTGTAGCATTATTGGTTAAAAAATCAAATATGGCCAAGGTGAAGATTTTATACTAAAAAAGACCACTTGAGTTGAGGTCAGAGACAAAAGCTGGACATTTAAATTGCTATTTGTACACTATAAATCCACAAATAGTAGTAGTAAGGTAGAAGAGCAAAATGAGTGCAAAAACAATGGGGCACCTTAGTTGGGGATTTCAACTCGCCAGATATGAACTGGGATACAAACCATATGACAGGTAGAAAGGGCACACATTCTCGAAATGTAATTAAGAGAACATTTTTAGCCAGCATGTAACAAGCCCTGTGAGAAAGGACAGAATTCTAGATTTGGTCTTGGCCATTGGAACTGAGCAGGATGGATGAAGGAGAAATTGATATATTAGATATTAGATTCCCTACAGTGTGGAAACAGACCCTTTAGCCCAACAAGTCCACACCACCCCTCCGAAGAGTAACCCATCCAGACCCATTGCCCTTCCCTATATTTACCCCCAATTTACCTAACACTATGGGCAATTTATCGTGTCCAATTCACCTGACCTGCACACCTTTGGATTGTGGGAGGAAACTGGAGGAAACCCACACAGACATGGGGAGAACGTGCAAACTCCTCACAGACAGTCACCCAAGGCTGGAATCAAACCCAGGTCCCTGGTGCCAAGAAGCAGCAGTGTTACCCACTGAGCCTCCATGCCACCCAGGTGATCATTTTGGAGATATTATCATAATAGTTATCTTTTGCATCTTTATGGAAAAGGGAAAATATAGAGCAGGATGTTGTGGCCAGGGAGTTTGGAGTTTAAAAATAGGGAAGTCTTGTACAACTGAATCAGATGTTGATGAAACTACCTTAAGTATTACCTACAGCTTTGATCTCCTGATTTAAGGAAGAATATTCTGGCATTGGAGGCAGTTAAAACAGGAGAAATTAATCTGATTCCTGGGATTAAAGGATTGACTGATCAAGATCAGCAATAGATCTTAGTTCTTTAGTTCTTAGTGTTTAAAAGAATGAGTGGTGATCCTATTTAAACATACAATATTTGGGGGGGGCCTTGACAGGTTAGATGTTGAGGAGATGTTGCCACTAGTGGGTGATCTTGAATAAGGGCTAATGAGAATAAAGAGGACATTCATTTAAAACTGAAATGTGAAGGAATTTCTTTCCCAAAACATAGTAAATATCTGGAATTCTCAACCCCAGAGAGTTGGGAAGGCTAAATCGCTGAATGTATTTAAAGAGGGGGATAGATGGATTTTTGGAACATTGGGAAGTTTTAGGTTATGAGGAACTGGCATAAAAGAGGAGTTAAGGCCTGAGACAGTAAGCTGTATCTTATAGAATAGTGGGGCAGGCTTGAGGAGAACAAATGAGCTGCTCTTGTACTTTTATATTTTATATTTCTTATGTTCTAATGTATCATGTAATCTGTGAGATCATGCACATAATGTAAAGCCTTGCCTCTGTGAATGTCTTGTTTTCAGTAAATATATGTTTGCAACTTAAAGATTTTACAATGAGACTGAAATAAGTTTACACAATTGGCAAGTATTTTCACTTTTTGTTTCAGGTTCTCAAACAATCCACAGTCCACACCAATGTCTGTCACAGAAAATTCAACAATAGATTGTTGGTATAGGATTAACTCTGTCTTAAAATGTCGCAAAACATTGTTGAATTTTTACAGAAGGAACTACATCCAAAATTGTATGAAGCTTCTGCATTGATCCTGAAGGTAAGACGTGGCACGTGAAATTATCATTTTTCATTTTTATTTGATATTTATAAATTTAATGTGACAAATTCAAAACTAGAAATGTCTGCATTGATAGACTTCTGTTATACAGGAAAAATACAAATATGAAACCATGTAGATAATGACAGCTCATTCAAATTGGTATTGTAATACAACAGTGGGAACTATCCTGATGCAGAAGTGATTTCCCACTCACCTGGAGGTGATAAAGTTTTGATAAGTTCTCATTTACCTTCATATCTACTCCTTTGCTGATAAATAGTCAATACCTATCGAGATCCTAGTTACCCATGGCAGGTTTTGATCAGGAATGAGAAGCAATTTAGAAGGATTGTGTTGTGAGCACAGTCTTTCCAGTGACAGTAAAAATTACTGCAACAGTTGATCAGAATATATATTGCTATTGCAAGCTACCCTCACTGACTTCACTATGCAGTGCAGATACCTGAAAGGAGAAAGGTTAGTTACGCCTTAGCATCAAGCATTCAGTAAATCCAGCGATGAAATGAAAAAGACAGTTCTGATCAGGACACCGGTCATAGTTTTATTTTATCAAATCGATTTCTGACTGTGAAATAAGTAAAATAATTGAAAGCAAATTTCACATGGCCTTGTTAACCTGAAGTGCTTCCTCCTACCTGGGATTTTAGCTCCCTCTGCAGCATTCTTTTAAAAGAAAATGATTGTCCTCCTGATTATTTTTGGCCTCTCCTGCACAAGATGGACTGCACGGACTGAGCACCTCTGAGAGGTGATGCAGGGTGAGATTAGTAGTTCAGAGAACTCGTCAATGCAGTCAAAGGATTTCATGTCAGTGAAGGGATCCTGGTAAAGTCAGTCAAGGACAGCATGTGTGCTTAATCCAGGGCATTGTGGCACAGACAGTTTCACACAGGGCAGCTCACATCTCAAATGCATTATCTGGGCCGAAATGACACCAATTGTTAAAGTTCACTTGAGAATGTAACTTTTAAAAAAGTTTTGCAATTTACATATGAAAGACCTGAAAACCAACACGGTCATTCTAAAAGATGAGAGACTTAACAATCAATCCAGGTCTTTTTCAATATATAATTTCTGTTACATCACACTGTAAACATTTGCTATAAATTCTGTATCCTAAGATCTTATACTCCACAACCACCTGATGAAGGATCAGCACTCTGAAAGCTAATACTTCCAAATAAACCTGTTGGACTATAACCTGGTGTTGTGTGATTTTTAACTTTAAAAGACGTGCCTGAGTCACTTATCGCACAATGAAAAATGCTGTCCTCAAGTGCAAAGGGACATGGAGCCGATTATCTCTCCAACTGTACTGTAAGTACATTGGAAGTTGTTGGAGGTGATTCTGAAAGATACAATTTATATGCATTTGGAAAGGCAAGGAATGATTAAGGATAGTCAGCATGGCTTTGTGCGAGGGAAATCATGTCTCACAAATTTGATTGAGCTTTTGAGGTGGTAACCAAGAAAATTGATGAGGGCAGAGCATTGGATGTCCTTTGCTTGGACTTTAGTATAGTCTTTAACAAAGTTTTATGTGGTGGACTAATTAGGAAAGTAAGATCATATAGGATTCAGGGTGAGCTTGCCAATTGAATTTAAAATTGACTTAGTGATACAAGACAAAGGGTGATAGGGAGTGTTGTTTTTCAGACTGGAGGCCTGTTCCCAGTGGTGTTCCACAGGGATTGTTTTTTGGGTCTGCTTTTGTTTGTCATTTATATAAGTGAATTAGATGAGGGTATAGAAGGCATGGTTAGTAAGTTTGCAGATGATACCAAAATTGGTCATATGGTCAGTGAGGAAGGTTATCTAAGATTACAAAGTGACCTTGATCAATTGTGTCAATGAGAGAAAGTGAGGGCTGCAGATGCTGTAGATCAGAGCTGAAAATGTGTTGCTGGAAAAGCGCAGCAGGTCAGGCAGCATCCAAGGAACAGGAGAATCGACGTTTCGGGCATAAGCCTTTCTTCAGGAATGAGGAAGGGCTTATGCCCGAAACATCGATTCTCCTGTTCCTTGGATGCTGCCTGACCTGCTGCGCTTTTCCAGCAACACATTTTCAGCAATTGTGTCAATGGGCTGAGGACTGGCAGATGGAGTTTAATTTGGATAAATGTGAGGAATGGTATTTTGGTAAAACAAACAAGGACAGGACTTATACAATTAAAGGTAGGGCCCTGGGTAGTGTTGTAGAACAGAGAGACCTAGAGGTTCAGGTACATAATTCTTTGAAGTTTGCATGACATGTAGAAAGGGAGGTTAAGAAGGCATTTAGCACACTTGGCTTCATTGCTCAGACCCTTGAGTGTAGGAGTTGAGATGTCACGTTGAGGTTGTACGGGACATTGGTGAGGCCTCTTCTGGAATACTCTGTGCAGTTCTTGTTGCCTTATTATTGGGAGGATATTATTAAGCTGGTGAAGGTTCAGAAAAGATTTACCAGGATGTGGCTGGAAATGGAAGGTTTGAGTTATAAGGACAGGCTGGATTTCGTGGGATATTTTTCACTGGAGCATAGGACATTGAGGAGTGACCTTATAGAGGTTTATAAAATAATGAGGAGTATGTATAAGGTGACTGGCAGTTGTCTTTTCCCTAGGGTGGGGGATTTCAAGACTAGGGGGCATATTATTAAGGTGAGAGGAGAAAGATTTAAAATGATATGAGAGGCAACATTTTAAAAAGAGAATCATTCATGTGTGGAATGAATTTACAGAAGAAGTGGTGGATGTGGGTACAGTTACAAAACTTAAAATACATTTGGATATGTACATGAATAAGAAAGGTTTGGAGGGATATGGGCCAGGAGCAGGCAGATTGGACGAGGTTAGTTTGGGATTATGGCCAGCAAGGACTGGTTGGACCGAAGGGTCTGTTCTGTGCTGTATGACTCTATGACAGTATGACTAGTATATGCAAAGATGCCTTTAATGCATGAAGTGTATGTCTTGGAAAGAAAGGTATAAATGGTCATGTCACCCCCACTTATGCTCTGCTGTTATCTCTCTGCAGCATAACCAGTGAGTACTTGTTTGTTTGCTATCCCCTTTTTCCTCCCTCTGGACTCCATGTACTCTGTTCACTTTCCCCCTCGCTCCCCATCTCGCCTGCTCATCAGCACAAATACCACCCTTCTCTGGTTATTATCAGTTCTGATGAAGAGTCTCTCAGTTGAAACATTATCTGTTTGTCTGGGCACAGTTGCTGCCAGACCTGCTGTGTTTCACTGTTTCTGTTTCAGATTTCCAGCACCCGCAGTTCTTTGTGTTTATTTTTCTTACTGTCAGGTTTGGCATGAAGCTGAAGGGATGCAAAGAGCTCGTAGCTTATTTGAAACTCAGATCAATCTCAGAACAGCAGCCACATGCTGCTTGTACAAGCACAAAGCATTGTTCATCAAGTTCACTGAGTATGTCTGTTCACTGTTTACAAACAATAAAGATATAAATTGGACTACATAAGGACTCCATAAAAATTCAAAGTTGAATGATTCAAATTTGAAGTGGTTTTATTTCCAGTGTTATACATGTTTCCATAAGACCATAAAGCATAGGATCATATGCAGCTCATTTAGCCCATGGAGCCTGCCCCATTGTGTAATGGCTGATTTGCTTACCTTCAACTGTACTTTCCATCTTATCCCTTTAACCCTGGGTTCAGTTCATTGAACATATTTAATGACAGCCTCCTGACAGCCCTCAGTAGTAAACAATTCTACAGATTCACCACCCTCTGATTGAAAAAAAGATCCACCAAAATCTCCATCTTGAATGGGTGATCCATTTATTCTGCCCTCTGATCCTCGATCCTCCCACAAGGAGAAACAACCTCCCCTTATCTACTTTATCAAGCCCCCTAAGAATTTTGTAATAAGATTGCCTATCATTCTTCTAATCGCCAATGCATGCAGGCCCAAATTACTCAACCTGTTCCCTTACAACAAACCCTCTGTACTTGGGATCAAATGAGTGAACTTTCTGTGGGCTTTTTCCAATGCCAGTGTATGTTTTAGATCAGGGCATCCAAACTGTTTGCAGTATTCCTAACATTTAGATTCCAGGTTATTTTGATATCTACTTTCTATGTATCAAAGATTTTAAAAAATATTTTTTACTCTTATGCATGAACTGACATTTCTAATCTTGCTTCAACTTCTTTTGTTTGCTGTGTTTCTATTATACACTGGAGAGCACAAATGATTTGGGTTTAGTCAAGTGCCCATCATTAACATCTCATACATTATAATTAACATCACTATTCTGATTAGCATGCTCAAAGATTGCAAATGTGTGCACTTGGGCACTGGATAGTATTAGGTTTGTAAAAACAATTCTAATTGCTATGTATTTGATTATATTGCACGATAAGATTAATTAACTTTGTAAATAATACCTTACCTTGGTTTCTTAAATGTTTTTCAAAGATTGAAATGAAGGCAAACAATCATTCCAATGCATCCATGTAATGCGCATATTATTAGCATGACCAACAGCTATTGCCATCCCTAACTGTCCTTGATAAAGTGGTAATGAGTTGCCTTTTTGAGGTGCTGCTGCCCATGTAGTTTAGGTACATCAAAACTGTTCAGATCAGAGTGATGCTGAAAGAGCACAGCAGGTCAGGCAGCATCGGAGGAGCAGGAAAATCGATGTTTCGGGCAAAAGCTCTTCATCAGGAATTCCTGCTCCTTGGATGCTGCCTGACCCACTGTGCTTTTCCAGCACCACTCTAATCTTGACTCTGATCTCCAGCATCTGCAGTCCTCACTTTCGCCACATCAAAACTGTTGCCAAGGAGGGAATTCTAAGACTGTGATCCAGCGACATTAAAGGAATAATGATATATTTTGAAGCCAGGATTGTGTGTACTTTAGTGTGGAACTTGCACTTAATGGGATCTATAGTCTGCTGTCTGCATTCTTCTAGGTTGCAAAGTACAGAGATTTGGAAGGTGCCGTTGAAGGAGACTTGGATGAGTTCCTGCATTGCATCTTGATTTTGTCACACTGCTATTCATTACATATTGGGAATGAAGCTAGTGAATGTACAAGGTGATGGATGGTATGACATTCCAGTTGGCTGTTTTGCTGGTTTGGCATCAAGCTTCCGAATTGTTGTGGCAGCCACACTCATCCAGGCAAGTGAACAGAACATAATCACTCTTCTGATTTGTGTGTTTGACACAGCCACTGCAGAGCATCCACCGTTGTACTTCCACTTGCAGCTATAGTGCATGTGTGTGTGTGGGAAACATTTCAGTTTTTGGTCAATGATGATCCCAAGATGTTGATATCAGTGGATTGGATTATGATAATGCCATTGAATATCATGAGGAGCTGATGCAAATCTCTGTTGTTGGAGATGGTTGTTGCTACTTATCAGCTAAAAACCTGAATGTTGTTCAGAGTTTGCTGCATGCACCGATGCTGTGTCACCTTCTTGAATGAGTTGAGAATGGACCTGAATGAAATGTAGTAATAAGCAAACATTCTAATTTCTGACAGTATGATGGAGGGTAGGTTCTTGATGAAACATGTGAAGATGTTTGGGCCTGGAACACTACCCTGAAGAACTCATACAGCAATGTCCTTAGTCTTTGAATATTACCCCCCAACTGCAGCATCTACGTTATTTTGAGTTAGATATAACTCCAGCAATGGAGAATCATTTTTATTATTCCTATTGACCTCAATTTTGCTTTGCCACACTTAGTCAGGTGAAGCCTTGATGTCAATGACATTCAATCTCAGCTCATCTCAAATTCAGCTCTACTGCCAATGTGAAGATAAAGAATGTGATGAGATCAGAGTGAAGTGGTCCTTGTCAAGTCTAACTTGAGCATTGGTGAGCAGGTTATTGTTAAATAAGTGCCATTTGATAGCACGATCAATGATCCTTTCCATAATGCTGTCGATGATTGAAAGTAGGCGATTGAATGATAATTAGTTGATTGCGTTTGTCCCATTTCTTGTGAACAAGACAAACCTGAGCAATTTTCAACTTTGATGTAGTGGCTCAAATGGAGCAGCTTGGCAGCTGTTTGACTAGTTCTAGAAGAATGCCTTCAGCACCAGAGATGGCATGTTGTTCAAGCATATTGTCTTTTCTGTACCTGATACTTAGAAGAATAGTATAGAATTCTCCTACAGTGTGGAAACAAGCCCTTTGGCCCAACAAGTCCACACCAACCCTCTGAACAGTAACCCACCCAGACTCATTCTCCTACCCTATCACTCTACATTTACCCTTGACGCACACAGGAGAAAGTGAGGACTGCAGATGCTGGAGATCAGAGTTGAAAATGTGTTGCTGGAAAAGCGCAGCAGGTCAGGCAGCATCCAAGGAGCAGGAGAATCGACGTTTCGGGCATGAGCCCTTCTTTAGGAATGAGGAAAGTGTGTCCAGCAGGCTAAGATAAAAGGTAGGGAGGAGGGACTTGGGGGAGGGGCGTTGGAAATGCGATAGGTGGAAGGAGGTCAAGGTGAGGGTGATAGGCCGGAGTGGAGGTGGGGGAGGAGAGGTCCAAGGGAAGTGATGTGACCAGACGGAGTACCAGGCCATGCACTCAGAGCATGCATAGATCAACTGGCAGAGGTCTTCTCAGACACCTTCAACCTCTCGCTGTAGCAGACCACTGTCCCTGCCTGTTTCAATAGAGGCAACATCATCCCTGTGCCTAAGAAGGCTCATGCAGCATGTCTCAATGACTACCGCCCAGTGGCCCTAACTTCAGTGGTCATGAAGTGCTTTGAAAGGCTGGTTGTGGCATTAGTCAATTCCAGCCTCCCCACTATTCTTGACTCACTCCAGTTTGCCTATCAGACCAATAGATCCACATCAGATGCCATATCACTTGCCCTTCACTCCTTCAGAGAACATCTTGATATGAAGAACAGCTACGTAAGAATCCTACGCATTGACTACAGTTCAGCCTTCAACACTATTATCCTCTTGAGACTGATTACTAAACTTAGTGATCTTGGGCTAAGCCCCACTCTCTGCAACTGGATCCTCAGTCTCCTGACACGCAGGCCACAATCAGTGAAGGTTGGGGACAATATTTCATCCTCACTAACACTCAACACTGGAGCCCCCCAGGGGTGCGTACTCAGCCCCTGACTGTACTCACTGTACACCCATGACTGCGTCGCCAAATACCAGACTAATGCAATTTACAAATTTGCTGATGAGACCACCATAGTCAGTCGAATCTCAGATGGCAACGAAACAGACTTCAGAAGGGAGGTGGAAGACCTGGAAAAATGGTGCACTGAGAACAACCTAGCTCTCAATGCCGGTAAAACCAAGGAACTCATTATTGACTTTCGGCAAGATGTTACTCATGCCCCCCCTACACATTAACAGCACAAAGGTGGAATGAGTGGAGAGTGTCAAGCTCCTGGGACTGGTCATTCACAACAAGCTTTCTTGGACTCTTCATGTGGACGCACTGGTACAAGGCCCAACAACATCTCTTCTTCCTCCGGCAGCTGAGGAAATTTGGCATGACGGCGAATATCCTTGCCAACCTTTACAGGTGCGCATTGAGAGCATTCTGTTTGGGTGTATCACTACCTGGTATGGCAACTGTACCATTCAAGATCAGAGATGGTTACAGAGAGTGGTGAACTCGGCCTGGACAATCAGAAAGGCCAACCTCCCATCTGTAGAAACCATCTACCAGGCCTGCTGACAAGGAAAGACCGCCAGCATTCTCAAAGATCCATCCCACCCTGGCAATGTTCTTCTACAACCTCTACCATCGGGGAGAAGGTACAGAAGCCTGAACACACGCATCAGCCGGTTTTGAAACAGTTTCTGCCCTACTGTTAGAATACTGAATAGACTCACAAACTCTTAACATTCCCCTGTACCTGTGTTTTTGTTTTTGCCACTGTTTACCTATTAGTTACTTATCTGTGCTACTTAACTCTGTGATCTGCCTGTATTGCTTGCAAGACAAAGCTTTTCACTGTGCCTCAGTACATGTTACAATAAATTCAATTCAATTCAATTCAATTCAACATGTTGATTACTCAAATCTGAATGCCTGCACTAAACATAAATTCATTGGTTGTTCTAATTATGAAGGCTGTTAATTTAGATTGCAGTTTATATAGTAGCTCTAAACCTCTGCTGTCTAAAATATGTTTGTGCTTACATATATGGTTCACTTACAAAACTGGGAAAGGTTTATTTAAGAACACAACTGATACCTGATACTCTAGTGCCATATTGAATTATTGTCCTAGTCTGGACATTTCAATGGTACAGATGGTTTTCTGAGAGGATGAAGCAGAACATCTGCTACCTGTAGAACACATGTTAAATATAAATTAAATCCTCTCTAGACCTGTCTTGACATCACATCATCTTCTACCTTTCGGTCTGGCTCAGCAGGAGGGCAATCAGGAAAATCTGTATTCTGGTGCTGCCTTTTCAAACCTACATCCTGCACAGGCTGCTGAAAACACTGTACTTCATCAAAATACTATTACCAAGCAATTATAGTACTCCTCCTTCAATCCATCATCACACAGATTTAATTCCTTTGTTCAGACGCGTCTGTGTTAATGATGTCAATTTAATCTCTTTCAGAAGAAAGCTGTGTGGCTTAAAATTGATTACATTAGACATGCTTTACAATTGTTGTCCATTTTCATTTCTGTAACCCCCTGCATTCTATAACCTCTGCTCCCCAAACTCGTTTTACTCTTTTGAATGCCATTCTATACAACAATCCCTCCCCCCACCACACCTTTTTTCACTCTGCAATTCTTCCAATATTGCAGGACTCTCTTCCTAAACCAATCCCCTTCTCATCTCACTCGCTTCCTTTCATCATTCTTTAAAAACTTTTTGTCACCTGTTTTGTTCTTCCAATCCATGTATTTCTGATTTTGTCTGTAGTTTTATTTTAGTTTGTAGTTAAGTTCCTTCATTATCCGTCCATGTATGAAATGAGAACTATATTGTTTTGGTGATTAAAATAAAGGTCTGTAAAGCACTAGAAGGCTGTTACTCATTATCATCTTTGAAATTTCCTGAGTTTAACCTTTTGTTATGGAAATAGTAAATTCAAGTTGGACAAATCAGCATTTTCTATTATCAAACATTTCCTCATAACAACCATTTCCTGTTATCAATTCTTTCCTCTTCTGTGATCCACCATTTTCTTTTCCTGTATATTTCAGGAAAATTATTTACAATTTTACTTTCGCTAATTTGTTCCTTTGGATGTGTTGAACTTGGCTAAATTCACAGTAATGAAGTGTTGATGGAAAAGTATTTTCCTGTAATTCTTTCTTTTCCATGAGACTACCCTTATTTTCAGATCTTTCAGAGGATATCAAACTGAAAGATGACAACTGTAGTTGATATGACACATTGATTGATATTTTAAGTGGTTAGATGTCAACTGAGTCTCTTTATTGCCAGGCCATATTTATGACTTCACTAATAAGGTTTCACATGACTTGTTCAAATTGAACAGAAGTACTAGAAAACTCTTTAATGTAGAATATTCTACGAGGTGCATCTTCAAATCTAAGATCCATTGAACAACCTTTTTGTTATGCTCTATTATAGTATTTATTGTTGTAGTATTTATTTTGATAGCAGTACACACTGACAGCAACTAGAAGTGCAGAGCAGTTGACATCGATGGAGAGGGAAAGATGAACTGTTTCCGTTTCAGTAATATCAATTTAATATGAACTTATTCAGTATTTTACCATTTGTATAATTTATTGTGTAACCCAAATGGAGTTGGAACGTGGCAACATTATACACTTTTCACTGTACCTGGGTACTAGTGACAATATTGAATAAATCTAAAACTATATCTGTCTGACTGCACCTTTTCAGTGTGAGGGATATTATTCTGTGTTAAAAGGATTGAATTGCTGTGGTCATTTTAGACCAGGAAATTTCAAGTTTTGAACCTCTGCCTAGTGCTAGATTCACTAAACCCAAGCAGTGGTGCTGCTGGGACTGAAGTGGCCCCCTCTCTCTGAATGACCAACAGCTCTTGAAGGAGGGGTTTTATCCATTGAACAAACTGGAGTCCTGACGCCAGGCAGTCAGATGCCTTGCCCACATGAAATCTAGTCAAAACTATAAGAATTGGAGGAGGCTGCATTTCCACTGGCCTCCCAGTGTGTGGACAGAGCTACTGCTGCCTTTAACATCCTCACTGGGTTTTCAGCTTCTCCTTAGTTCCAGGCAGTGTTGCGCAATGAAGAGGCAGTTGCGGATGTAAATAGAGAAGAGAAACCTGCAGCAAATATGACTGGAGTTATTCTAGGTCCAATATTTTCATTCTTCCCTCAAACTTTAGCCAGACATCTTCTTTTGTATGACACTTCAGCCAGCAACACTTCTGGAACTTTCCTGAAGTGAGGAAATTATCTCACTGTGGTTAACCTTGGGAGGAGGGCGAGAAGAGGTTACTCAGAAACATGTTTGAAAGTCTGGATTTAACATGCAGAGTTGGGGGCTTATTGATAATTATCATGATCTGAATCTGTATGAAGGCCTGAAAATTGACATTGACACATTCCACATTAAAAGTCTGATTAGAAGCAAATTTCCTGGAACTGGATATGCTGTCGAGCTGAAAGAGGGAGGAGGCCCTCTATCTCAGTCATGAAAGAGGCTATAGAGACAGTTAGTGAAGAGTATATGGGAGGAGATCATCTGGGAGGTGACTGACTGAAGCCCTGACCCAAATATATGATTCCAGTATCACTGTAAACTGAAATCCTGCCATGAGTGGACAAGGTAAACTCCTATCTGAAAAACTCACTTGTCAATAACTACCATCAGCAGTGCAAGCTCTACAGCACTTTGTCCAATTGTACATTGATATTAACACTTTCCATGCTAATACATCCTTCACAAGCAATATTCAAGCCTCAGGTCCATCTCATTGCACTTCAATGTATGAGGCATCCCACATACACACGGGAAAACTAGCTACAGCACTGATTGACAATCTTCAACGTTTTTCTTCCTGGACAAGATGCCTTTTGACAGGTTGAAGCAGGACCTGGTTGGTGGAGAGGATGTGCAATTTGATGAAAGGAACTTGGAGGGTGTCTTCCATTGCCAGAGACCTTTCAGTAGATCACTCAGTGTTCTGAACAGAAGCGCCATGAGAATTGTGAAGTCTACAGATTCAATTATAGCTGTTCCCTTCCTGACATTTAAACAGCCCTCTTGGAATTCTCAGCAACCGCCCACCTCTTTCCCTGCTGTTCCTAAGATTGCACTTTCTAACA
Source organism: Chiloscyllium plagiosum (assembly GCF_037043375.1). Lineage (NCBI taxonomy): Eukaryota > Metazoa > Chordata > Chondrichthyes > Orectolobiformes > Hemiscylliidae > Chiloscyllium > Chiloscyllium plagiosum. The sequence goes on along the minus strand of NW_028270143.1, from coordinate 27,908,084 downwards.
GCATCAGGCAGAAGCATTTTTACTCTGTATTTTTTATTTATTTTTATGATACCTACGGAGTGTAAGCCCTGAGGTGAACAGTTTACTATGTGCTTTTTATTTATATTTTCATTATTTACCAGTTTTAATAATTCATAAGGTGCAAGCATTACTGGCAAGTCCATCATTTATTAACCATTCCTAACTGCCCTTGAGAAGTGATGGTGAACTCACTTGAAGCTGTGGAAAAATGGTGATATAGGTCTAAGTCAGGATGCTATTTTACTTTGAAGGAGGTTTGCAAGTGGTGATGTCTCCATGTGTCTGTGCCTTGTCCTTCTAGAGGTCGAGATGTGTTTGGAAGGTACTATAAAAAGCTGCTTTGGAGCTGTACTGCAGTCCCTATTTTGGATGGTACACACTGTTGCCACAATGTGTTGATGGTGGAGTGAGTGAATGATTAAAACACTGGATGGAATCCAAATCATTTGTCTTGGATGGAGTTGAATTTTGATGGAGATGCACTCATCCAGGCAAACGGAGTGTATTCTATCACATTCCTGACTTATTTATTTATATATACAACTGAGATTCTTCTACCTTGTAGGTACAGAACTAGATTAAATCCATTTCTTAATCAGCTAATCTCACCATCTCTCACCAGCGGAGAGGTTGATTAGTCTGCCTCAACCTGGAAGATGCCTAAAATGGTAAATTTAAATAAAATGTTAATTGAAAACAAAATTTCTAAAAGAGATTGCCCCTTAAAATTTTAATACTTATTAACTCTCTGACCAAACATACAATGAATTTCATTCTGTTTCATGGCACTCCTGGTTATAGCTGGGACAGGAAACAGAGAATGTACATAACTTTCTAAATGGCAGAGTGTGACTTTATGTCAGACTTAGATGAAGGGAGTGAAACCATGGTAGCAAATTCGCAGACAACACAAAGTGTTTTGAGAAAGTATGTCACGTGGAGGACATAAGGAGGATGCAAACAGACATAGACTGGCTGAGTGAGTAGGCAAAAAATTGCCACATTGAGTATAATGTGGGAAAGTATGAAGTTGTTCACTTTGGCTGGAAGAATAACAAGATATGGAGAATGACTACAGGATTCCAAGGCAAAGATTGAATTGGTCTTTACCATAAAAGGTTAGTATGCAGGTACAGCAAGTAATCAAGAAGAGTAGTGAGATGTTATCCTTTATTAAATGAGGAATTGGACATAAAATTAAAGGTGTTATGCTATAGTTATATAGAGCATTGTTGAGACCACATCTCAAATATTGTGTGGGCATTTGATCTCCTTACTTAAGAAAGGATGTAAATGCATTGGAGTTTCACAACGAATGAGTGGGTTGTCTTATGAGGAAAGACTCGAATTGATTGGGTTTGTTTCCATTGGACTTAGGAAAGTGAAGAGCGTCTTGATTGAAGTGTATAATATCCAGAAAGGCTTAACAAGGGATGAATATTCCTCCTTGTGAGTGAGGCAGAATGTTGGGGAAATATTCAGATAATGTGGTTGGCAATTGCAGGACAGAGATGAGAGAAATTTTGTTTCTCTTTGGTGTTTGTGCAACTTTGGAACTCTCTGCTGCAGTCTGTGGGAGAGATGGGTATTTTTAAGGCAGAGCTCAATAGATTGTTGTTAGGTAAAGGAGGCAGAGATTATTGGAGGTAGATGGGAATGTGGGGGGTGTGAGTGGTGTTAGGTAACGGAGTCAGAGATTATTGGAGGTAGATGGAAATGTGTAATTCAAAACACAAACTGAGCAACCAGGACCTTATTGAATGACAGAGCAGACTTGAGGTAATGAAAAGCCTACTCCTGTTCCTAAGTTATATGTTCTTTTGACATCTGCCACGTGAATGGTAGAAGGGCTTTAGGGAAATGGGAGGTGAGATACTGATCACATGTTTCCCAGCCTTTGACCTGCTGTTGTCATTCACAGTATTTAAGTATTACATTGAAAACACACCAGAGTTGCTGATAGCAGGATAAATGTAGTTGGTCCAGTTTAGCAATTGAGTTTCTATTTGATTACAATGCTCATGGTGGTTGATAGTGTTGGTAAAGATATTCAACGTCAAGGAAGTGATGGCTAGATTCTCTTTATCAAATCCAAATGTTGTTTGCTACATAACTAAACTTGAATATTGTCCAGGTCTTTCTGCATATTGGCACAAACTGTTTTAGTATCTGAGGGATTGTGAATGCTACTGAGTATAATCCAATCATAAGCAAGCATTTTCCTTTCTCACCTTCTGTTGGAGGGAAGGGCATTGATGAAGCAAATTAAGATGGTTGAGCCTGGGACACTGCTACCAAACTCCTATAGTTATGTTCCGGGGCTGAGATTGAACTTCAAAAACAGCAGCCATCTTTCTTGTTGTCTGTCTTGTTTCCCAGGATGAATAAGAGTGAAGGTTGAGCAGGTTGATCCTTTACTCATACACTTAAAGACTTAGGAGACTGGGAAAACTTGCATGCGAATGCAAGGAAAGTGATGGGACCAGATGGAGTACCAGGCTGGGCACTCAGGACATGCACAGATCAACTGGCAGAGGTCTTCCCAGATATATTCAACCTCTCACCGCAGCAGACCACTGTCCCTGCCTGTTTCAAGAGGGCCAACATCATCCCTGTGCCTAAGAAGGCTCATGCAGCATGTCTCAATGACTACCACCCAGTGGCCCTAACGTTGGTGGTCATGAAGTGCTTTGAAAGGCTGGTCGTGGTATTAATCAACTCCAGCCTCCCCACTACTCTTGACTCACTCCAATTTGCCTATCAGACCAACAGATCCATGTCAGATGCCATATCACTTGCCCTTCACTCCTCCAGAGAGCATCTTGACACGAAGAACAGCTACATAAAATCCTACTCACTGACTACAGTTCAGCCTTCAACACTATTATCCCCTCAAGACTGATTACTAAACTTAGTGATCTTGGACTAAGCCCCACTCTCTGCAACTGGATCCTCAGTTTCCTGACCCACAGGCCACAAACTGTGAAGATTGGGAACAATATTTCATCCTAACCTAAACTCAACACTGGAGCCCCCCAGGGGTGTGTACTCAGCCCCTGACTGTACTCACTGTATACCCATGACTGCGTCACCAAATACCAGACTAATGCCATTTACAAGTTTGCTGATGAGACCACCATAGTCAGTTGAATCTCAGATTACGATGAAACATACTTCAGATGGGAGGTGGAAGACTTGGAAAAAAGGTGCACTGAGAACAACCTAGCTCACAATACTGGCCAAACCAAGGAACTCATTGTTGACTTTCGGTGGGATCTTAAACATTAACAGAACGGAGGTGGAAAGAATGGAGAGTGTCAAGCTCCTGGGAATGATCATCCACAACAAGCTTTCTTGGACTCTTCATTGGTATGACAGCGAATACTCTTGGCAACTTTTATAGGTGCGTGATCTAGAGCATTCAGTCTGAATGTATCACTACCTGGTATGGCAACTGTACCATTCAAGATCGGAGACGGTTACAGAGAGTGGTGAACTCGGCCCGGACAATCACAAAGACCAACCTCCCATCTATAGAGTCCATCTACCAGGCCCACTGTCAAGGAAAGGCCGCCAGCATTTTCAAAGATCCATCCCAGCCTTGCAATGCTTTACCACAACCTCTACCATCAGGGAGAAGATACAGCAGCCGATTTCACACCAGTTTCTACCCTACTGTTGTTAGAATACTGAATGGACTCACAGACTCTTAACACTTGCCTGTACCTATGTTTTTGTTTTTGTGCTGTTTACCTATTATTTACTTATCTATGCTATTTAACTCTGTAATCTGCCTGTATTGCTCGCAAGACAAAGCTTTTCATTGTGTTTCGGTACATATGACAATAAATTCAATTCAATTCACTATGTGAAAATAGCTTAAAAATAAGTGGCTCCCATTTCAAAATTGAAATTAAGAATTTTATTTTCTCTCAGAGGGTCATGAGTTTTTGGAATTGTCTTCCCCAAGAAACGATAGAAGCAGGGTCATTGAGTATTGTTTGAATAGAGGTAGATTGACTCTCTCATTAGTCAGGAATCTGCAGTTATCAGACTAGATTGGAAGGAGGAGTTGAGGCCATAATTGGCCTGCCTGCGATATTGTCATGTGGCTGAGTGCTACTCCTGTTCCTTATGTTCTTAATGAGAAGTGATCTTATTGAATGATAAGAGTGAGGGGATTTGACAAGGTAAATGGCGGGAGGATATTTTCTCTTTTTGGGGGAGTCCAGACATAAGGGCGTACTTTATAAATAAGGATCTCACATTTAAGGAGATAAACAGGAATCCCTTCTGAGTATTGTTCGTCTTTGGAATTCTCTTTCCCGTTAAACAGTAGAATCTGAATCACTGACTATGTTCAAGGCTGAGTTATACGGGTTTTTAAGTAATGTCAGAGTCAAGGATTAGAAAAAAGTGAAGTTCACTCCATAATTGGATGGGCGAAGATCCTATCAAACTGGAGCAGGCTTCAGGCTCCAGCTCTTTTCTCAGATACTCCACTGAATATGCTCACTGTCCTCCTGAACAGTGCTCTGCTCTGCATGGCCTCTTGCTCTGCAGAAAGGAGCACGAGGAAGAGAGACCCTCAGCACTGCTGGAGACAGAATGTCCCCTTTTGCCTGGTGATTACTATAGGGGTGTCCAGCAATAAAATGCACACAGCCCTCGCTCTTTTCACCGAGAGAATTTCCAGGAATCAGGTTTTTGAATCTTGACAGTATCCCAGAAAGTCTCCCAATGTATCTCAAAGCTCTTCCATTGAAAATCTCAATGTAGCATGTTTTATAGACTCATTGAAATTGGTATGCCATCAAAACAAGTCATATCCTTTTACTCCTGCGACAACAAGTGATTTGCTACTCACAAGTTTATGGGCTTGTGATGGCAGACTGCCCACGGAATGATAATTAACATGAATGTAAAAACAAATACAATGGTGATGTGACAGCAATCAACTGTATGGTAAACAATACACTCCGTTACTGATGCCCAAATAAAGGTCTTCACCAAAAATTTGAGGTGACTGTTAAATTATTATGGTTACTTAATTTAGTGGAGAGGTATTGAAATGTGATATAGTGAAGTCTAAGTTAAGAGTACAATTAAAATAAGTACATACTGCTAGGACACTAACAGGAGAAGCACACTGATGATCAAGCCCCACTTCACCACAAGCTGTACCAGAAGTGCAAATGCTTTCCTTTAATGTTCAAAATGATCAATTTTTTTCTGTTTTGTTTTAATACTCAGGGAAAAGAAATATCTAACTGCCCAGCTTCTGTAATGAACTCAAAAATAATTTGTCTATGAGAAGGAAACTTATTCTTTCAATAAGTGACGAAACTATGTAATAACCCAGCTACAATGAGGAATTAAACTGTATCTTTTTAATCCCAGGCACACACATTCACGCAACTGACAAGGGATGTTTAAAAAATGTAAAGGAGAAATCAGTGAGGTGAGGCAAGATTCCACACTCAGAGGATAAAACAGGAAGGTGTCGATGAGATTGAGATATTGACAACCATATAATCGATGAGATCTTCAAATCAGGTTTGAGTTCAGATGAGGGTAACTTTGAAATCCTGATATTTGACTTTAGCAGGTTCATATAATTAATTCAAACAAGAGAACTAGAGAGATTCTACTTCAGGGTATTCTCTTACTGCTTTAGGAGAGAGAGAAGCTTTCAGAGGTCTTTTCCTCTATTGACACATGCAAGTCCTCCTGAAAAAAACAGAAATCGGGGGTTTAATTTTATAATAAACTGATGATGTGTTGATTTGGATGAGCTTCATGGAGGTGATTTCTCTGTCAGCCTGCGTGAGTTTTCTCATGGTATTCTTATCTCTGCACCATGCCAGTAAGGCCCCCTGCTCATCCTATCATCTCAATCACCAGAGGCAGATGTTCGCACCTCTGCCATAACCTCCTGGGGATTCCTGCCAATTGTGCCATTCTTAAAATCCAGCAATACACACAGCTAACAGGGGGAGGCAATGCCTAGTGGTATTATTGTTAATCCAGAGACCCCGATCACCATGGCAGATGGTGGAATTTGAATTCAACACAAATCTGGAATTAAGGGTCTAATGATGACCATAAATCTATTGTCAATTGTTTGAAAAACCCATCTGCTTCACTAATGCCCTTCAGGGAAGGAAACTGCCATCCTGACCTGGTCTGGCCTACATGTGACTCCAGACGCACAATAACTTGGTTGGCTCTTAACTGCCTTCTGGGCAATTAGGAATGGGTAATAAATGCTGGCCGAGCCAGTGATGTCCTCATCACATGAATTAATTTTTTAAAAGTCAGACTCTGCCAGCCAGGAGATGCCTTTTACTGTGCACACAATAAGAGGGGAACCATTTGCTTTTGGATGAGCAGTTGAGAGATCCTACACAAGTCCCCAGGGACTTCTTGGAAGGAGCCGGTTACATAAAAGTTGAATGCATCTGTCACCTGGATGGCCACTGGGATGGGATGACCACTCACTCTGTCATGTCCCAGTCGAGCAGACAGCATAGCTCAGTAACAGTGTCCTGAGACAGCTCTGCATCTCAGTCATTCAGAGGAAGTAGCATTGAGGAAAAAAAAGACTCTGACCCTCCTCTAGCTCTTTTACATCCTGAGGGGCCCTACAGCTGTGAGGTTGTGTGGTGTCTGCTGGAGGTTGCTGCTGGTCCTGAGCTTGCTGGAGCATCACTTTCTTCTTCATTTCTCTGCACTTCTGTCACATTGCTGCACCAGTGATGATAACTACTGCTGTGCCATTAGTCCTGCTTTGAATGAGGTTGTGGGGGGAAACATATGGAGCAGAGCAGATCCTTATCAATGGCAGCAGTCAGCATTCACAATGGGTGCAAATGACAGCTTAACACCCACATCCAAACTCTGACCATTCAGACAAGGGGGGCCACAGTGTGACTCATGTTCGCACTTTGATGCAGGGTTTCATTCTGATGAATGCATCATTGGTCATTTGTAAGAAGAAAGTAGCTAATTGTAACTTCTGCATGAGCACTGCTCACTTCTCCACCCTGTCCTGTATCACCCACAAATGACATCATTGCATTTAAGAGAATCTCACATTATACTTACAGTACATGTTGAGGGGGATTCAGTTCCATGCCTCTGTAAAGTCTATAAAGTATTGCATTAGCAGTGTGACCTTTGACCCACAGGTGCTTCTTTAAAGCAGTTGCTTCTGCTTCACAGAGATGTCTACCTTCAATTTGCAAGGATCAACAAAATGGTCAACATTGCCTGTGACAGGCATTTGCACTCCACACAGTTGAACACTGTATGCAAGTCACATGCACAATCCAATTTTAAGCTACAGTTTGCAAGTGCATGATCTCTACAATTGCCTCTCCACCTCAGAGTCCATGTTTATGGTTGGCAAACAGACACTGACTCCTTCTACTCTGGGTGTGGTCACAGCCATTTTCCATTCTTGGTGGCTCCCCCACCACCATCACCCCAACCTCCATGTCCCTTTCTACCTTGCACTCCATGAGCAGCCCATCTCGACTGAACCCCCATATGTTCTTACCCAGAACCTCAAATTACAATGCCAACTTTCACCCTTATCCCTTTAGCCCTGTCACTACAGTTTAGCTCAGCCCGTTATCGTGCTGCACAGTCTCCCCCATCATGGCCATTTTTGGGGTGACAGCTTATCACCCTGACCCACTTGCAACATCCCATGTTTACTAATCCATTACCAGCTCCCCCACTTAAGTTTCACATTTCCTTACTTCACACAAAGGGAAAAGATTGGAATTTGTTCATGTGGCTGTTCCTATGATTGGAGGTGATGTTTAGTTCTAGTCATGATTTGGAGGTGCTAGTGTTGGACTAGGATGTAGTAAGTTAAAAATCACACAACACCCAGGTTATAGTCCAACAGGTTTATTTGGAAGCACTAGCTTTCAGATGAAGGACATGATGGAGGAGCAGCGCTCCGAAAGCTGGTGCTTCCAAATAAACCTGTTGGACTATAACCTGGTGTTGTGTGATTCCCGCCTCAGGCGACTGACTGTGTGGAGTTTGCACGTTCTCCCCGTGTCTGCGTGGGTTTCCTCCGGGTGCTCCGGTTTCCTCCCACCATCCAAAGATGTGCAGGGTCAGGTGAATTGGCCATACTAAATTGCCTGTAGTGTTAGGTAAGGGGTAAATGTAGGGGTATGGGTGGGTTTCGCTTCGGCGGGTCGGTGTGGACTTGTTGGGCCGAAGGGCCTGTTTCCACACTGTAATCTAATCTAATCTAATCTAAATAACCTGGTGGACTATAACCTGCTGTTGTGTGATTTTTAACAGAGTTCTGGTCAAATCATCACCTGAGAGTAGGTCAGTCCTGCCCAAGTTTAACTTCTGTACAACTCCTACTGTCATTTTTCTGGATGTTAAATTCCATTCTAAGTGCACTTTCATACACAAGAGTAGGTGTGCATGCTCCATTATTTCACTTTTTTAAAAAAATCTTTGGCTTTCAAAGCATTCTATGGAGGAAAAGTTATATCCTTCACCAGCAAAAGATTTTAAGAATCTCCAGTTTCCATTTGTATAATTTATGGGTTGATCTGTATCATTTGAGGAATAAGGAGTTACATTTCCTCTTGACAAAAATCCTTTATGCTTCCATTTACATTTTTCATCTTCCCTGCACTCACTGCAATGTTTAACTTCAGGTTCAAGTTGTAGTCAAGGCTACAATTTCATCCGTGGTATTTTCCTCTGAGCTCCTCTTTTGGATTCAATCCTGGTCCTATAGATTTCTCCATCTTTTGCAAACCAAGTTTGTCAAGTATTTAAAGCCACAAAACAAAACTTTTTTCTCCTAAAACCTGGCTTTACCTTCGCTCCACCAAAGTCACCTGACATTTTGTAAACAGCAGGTGAATCAGCTGACACTTTAACCTTTTGACTTCCCAGTTCTCAATCCCTCTTCAACCCAGAAATTATTCAAAATCCTTTCAGTTCTTCAAGCTTCCTTTACATAATTATTTATAAAGACTATACCTTCCTGACAGGAGTCAGTGTAGCTCAGTTGGCTGGACGGCTGGTTTGTGATACAGAGTGATGCTAACAACCTGAGTTCAATCCTGCACTGCCTGAGATTACCATAAAGGACTCATCAAACTCTCCCCTTGCCTGAGGTGTGATGACTCTTGGGTTAAACCACCATCACCAGCTGTTACTCTCTAATGGGACAGCAGCCTGTGGCCTGGTAGGGTTATGGCAACTTCACCTTGTCTTCATTCCTGACAATGGTGTTAGTGGCACTTAGAGCAATATTGGAAATGTGGCTGTGGAATTTCCTGCTAAGAAACTGTAATTTTTTTCTCAATAAATATCACATTAGTTAACTCAGGCGTACGAAGGCAGCCAAGCATCAATGCCATGAAGTGAGTGGGCAGGTCACTGTCTCTATTAAGTGATTCAGATAGCATTTTGGTAACTGGTTGCCTGATCACTGACATGACTGAAACTCCATCTATTACTGCCTTGTTGTCACTGGAAGGTATCTATTTCTTTCTGTATCCAATGCTTTTGTTAACAGAATGGAGCAGTTTCTTGAACTGCTATAATTAGCATTTATGAACACCAGACTTTAAAAGAACAACATTGTTAAAGGAAAATTTCATGAAAGCTTTTAAGACAAAGAAGACAACAAAAGCCATCTCTCCCTCAAGTGTGGGCGGGCTGGTAGGTGGTCTCAGCCAACGTCCTCAATTGGAGCTTTAATGAGTTCATTAAAAGGTGTTCCCTCCTCTTTCCATGGGATGTTCCAAATGCAGCAGCTTTAGGATTCCCTTCTCTACATTAACAGCTTCTTATTTGGTGAATGGTAAACTTCTGGGACCCCTACAGTGCATGGTAAATGATTCATAATTCATGGGTTGGGGGGATTTTGGGAGGCAAGTAGAAATTCTGCTCTACTAGAAATCAATCTAGGAAGTCCATATTTCTATGCTTAACTTGTTTCATCAAAGTAAAATTTGAATGATCTTAATTCTGAAAGTTTTAAGTGCTACCTGTGTTTTTTGTATATTTGGTAATTTATATAAATTTATCTATAAATAGCTAATTCTGGTTTTAAAAATGGAAAGGTCTCAAATTAGTGCCTTGTTAAACAAACTTATGAATCATTAAAGGTCATGTGTTAACAGAATAAATTAACTTTGCAGGAGACTATAAGATATAGAAGCAGAATTAGGTCATTTGGCCAATTGAGGCTGCTCCACCATTTGATCATGGCTGATATGTTTCTCAATGCCATTTTCCTGCCTTGTCCCCACAACCCTTGATCCACTTACTAACCAAGAACCTATCTATGTCTGTCCTAAATGAACTCAATGACTCCACAGCCCTCTGCAGCAATGAGTTTCACAGATTAATTGCCTTCTGGCTGAATAAATTCCTCCTCATCTCAGTTTTAAAGGGTTGTCCCTTCACTCTGAGGATGTGCCTTTATCTCCTCATCTCTCCTACTAGTGGAAACATTTTCTCAATATCCATTCTATCTAGGCCACTCAGTATTCTGTAAGATTCGATCTGAACCCCCCTCGTCTTTTGAAACTCCATTGAGTACAGACCCAGATTCCTCAACCACTCCTCATATGATGAGCCCTTCACCCCTGACATTATTCTTGTAAACCTCCTCTGGACCCCCTCCAAGACCAAAAAATCCTTCCTTAGACATGGCACCCAAAACTGCTCACAATGTTCCAAGTGCTGTCTGACCAATACCTTCTCCTCAAAGCAACAGTGTAACTCAACCTTCTCATGTTTTAAAGATATATTCTTGAATTATTCAAGCACGGTATCAATAGCCCTAGTGTTAGCCCCTTCTTGAAGGAAATAATCCAATTGCTATAAACAATGTTCTGTCTGACTCACCATGAACACTGTCATGGGACATATAGTGGTAGATTAATTAATCAAAACAAACATAATTTGGGACAGGTTTATTCCTTGTAAAATTAAGTGGAATGAAACAATTTAAACATAAATTGCAATTGCAAATAGATTTGCCAATTATAACACAAATTAATTTCAATAGACTAATGAATAGATTTTTGGCAAGACAATATATAATGGTGAAGCCAGCAGACTTTTGCCCCTTGATAGTTTGTCATTAGATAAAGTTAGAGCAAGACTTTACACTAATGCAAGTTATCGAAGGTGTAGGTTGATAATATTGTAGTCAGGGTAATGAGGTAATTGGGACTTTAGTGAAGGGGCCAATCAACTACTTATCTCTTAAAACAATCAGACTGAACATTTGGACTGGCAGGACTTAACCTGCTGTGGTGAGTTCACTTAGTACCTTCACACTAGTCAATGCATTTAAAACGTGAGGCAGACAGCAAAATTCCATTTTGTGAAATTAACAGAGAAGCAACATAATTGAGACCATCAACAAGTTTTGGATACTTGAGTTTAACCTGGGAGTGTGGTTGGGGGAGTTTGCCATCTTGCCATATAATACACCGAGATACTAATCTAACACCAACTGTATTTGCCAGTAACCTGCATAACACACTGCACACAGAAACAGAAATTGTTGGAAAAAAACTCAGCTTGTCTGGTAGCATCTGTGGAGAGAAAGCAAAGTTAATGTTTCTGGTCCAGTGACCCTTCCTCAGAACTATTCAGAAACACAGTGCAAGTACATTGAATTACATAGCCATGTTGGAAACTGGTAGGGGATAGTCCTTGATCAGTCAGGGGTCCTGGAACCATCAGTCACAGTCCAGTCTAGGAACTTGGCATGGTCAGTCACCTTCTTGGGACATTCATAGTCAGGAATATGACTGATGACAGTCTAGGAGTGGACATAAGTCAGCCCTGTCGTGGCAGCACCAGAAATCTGGGGAGATGTGTATCATCAGCTAGGAAGCTGCAAAATTAGAGTTCAGGAGTCAGGCCAATCTAGGAGCTGTTTGTCAGGGACAGTCAGAGGTCTGGCACAATTACAATCCTGGGGTCTGTCATTCAATCACCCAAGAGGATTGAACAGGAGTCCTATAAGGAAAGGATCAGTGCCAGAAGGGGTAGGGCAAGTCAAGGCTGGGGGCGGGGTGGGGATGTTGGATAAGTAGAAGCATTTGTAGAGGTGGGGAGAAGAATGGTGATGGAGCAAATCCAAGGTGAATTGGAGTTGATGGCATGATAGGCTGTGGGATGTGAGGTATGAGATGTGGGGTATGGGATGTGGTGTAGGGCATGTTGGGTATGGGTTGTGGGGTACGGAATGTGGGGTATGGAATGTGGGGTAAGGGATGTGGGCTGTGGGATGTGTGTTATGGGATGTGGGGTATAGGATGCGGTGTAGGGCATGTTGGGTATGGGATGTGGGGTACGGAATGTGGGGTAACGGATGTGAGGTACTTGATGTTGTGTAAGGGATGTGGGATAAGGGACGTGGGATTAGGGATGTGGGGTGTGGGATATGGGCTATGGGATGTGGGGTAAGGGATGTGTGGTTGGGATGTGGGGTGTGGGGTTGGGATGTGGTGTAAGGGATGTGGGGTTGGGATGTGGGGTAAGGGATGTGGGGTTGGGATGTGGGGTAAGGGATGTGGAGTTGGGATGTGGGGTGTGGGATGTGGGGTAAGGGAGGGACGTGGGGTGTGGGATGTGGGGTATGGGATGTGGGGTGTGGGATGTGGGGTAAGGGATGTGGGGTGTGGGAAGTTGGGTTGGGATGTGGGGTGTGGGATGTGGGGTTGGGTGTGGGATGTGGGATGTAGGGTTGGGATGTGGGGTTGGGGTGTGGGGTGTGGGATGTGGGGTTGGGATGTAGGGTAAGAGAAGTGGGGTAAAGGATGTGGGATGTGGGGTTGGGATGTTGGGTAAGGGATGTGGGGTATGGGATGTGGGGTGTGAGATGTGGGATATGGGATGTGGGGTAAGGGTTGTGGGGTGTGGGATGTGGTGTATGGGATGTGGGGTAAGGGATATGGGGTTGGGATGTGGGGTATGGGATGTGGGGTAAGGGATGTGGGGTGTGGGATGTGGGGTGTGGGATATGGGGTATGGGATGTGGGGTAAGGGGTGTGGGATGTGGGGTAAGGGATGTGGGGTGTGGCATGTGGAGTTGGGTTGTGGGGTTGGGATGTGAGCTATGGGATGTGGGGTTGGCATTTGGGGTGTGGGATGTGGGGTTGGGATGTGGGTGTGGGATGTGGGATATGGGATGTGGGGTTGGAATGTGGGGTGTGGGATGTGGGGTGTGGGATGTGGTGTATGGGATGTGGGGTTGGGATGTGGAGTATGGGAGTGGGGTTGGAATGTGGAGTGAGGATGGGGTGTGTGGGATGTGGGCTAAGAGAAGTGGGGTAAGGGATGTGGGATGTGGGATGTGGGGTTGGGATGTTGGGTAAGGGATGAGGGGTATGGAATGTAAGCTAAGGGATGTGGGTTTATGGGATGTGGGGAAAGGGGTGTGGAGTTGGGATGTGGGGTAAGGGATGTGGAGTATGGGATGTGGGGTAAGGCATGTGGGGTGTGGGATGTGGGATATGGGATGTGGGGTAAGGGATGTGGGGTTGGGATGTGGGTAAGGGATATGGGGTTGGAATGTGGGTTGTGGGATGTGGGGTTGGGATGTGGGGTGTGGGATGTGGGCTAAGAGAAGTGGGGTAAGGGATGTGGGTTGTGGGGTTGGGATGTTTGGTAAGGGATGTGGGGTATGGGATGTGGGGAAAGGGATGTGAGTTGATGGGATGTGGGGAAAGGGATGTGGGGTTGAGATGTGGGGTATGGGATGTGGGGTAAGGGATGTGGGATATGGGATGTGGGGTAAGGGATGTGGGGTGCGGGATGTGGTGTATGGGATGTGCAGTAAGGGATATGGGGTTGGGATGTGGGGTATGGGATGTGGGGTAAGAGAAGTGGGGTAAGGGATGTGGGATGTGGGGTATGGGATGTGGGGTATGGGATGTGGGGTATGGGATGTGGGGTGTGGGATGTGGGGTGTGGGATGTGGGTTAAGAGAAGTGGGGTAAGGGATGTGGGATGTGAGATGTGGGGTATGGTACGTGGGGTTGGGATGTGGGGTATGGGATGTGGGGCAAGGGATGGGGGTAAGGGATATGGGGTAAGGGATGTGGGGTATGGGATGTGGGGTATGGGATGTGGGGTAATGCATGTGGGGTGTGGGATGTGGGATATGGGATGTGTGGTAAGGGATGTGGTGTGTGGGATGTGGTGTATGGGATGTGGGGTAGGGGATGTGGGGCAAGGGATGTGGGGTAAGGGATGTGGGGTAAGGGATGTGGGATATGGGATGTGGGATATGGGATGTGGGGTAAGGGATGTGGGGTATGGGATGTGGGGTAAGGGATATGGTGTATGGGACGTGCGGTAAGGGATATGGGGTTGGGATGTGGGGTATGGGATGTGGAGTGTGGGATGTGGGGTGTGGGATGTGGGGTATGGGATGTGGGGTGTGGGATGTGGGGTGTGGGATGTGGGGTGTGGGATGTGGGGTAAGGGATGTGGGGTGTGGGATGTGGGGTATGGGATGTGGTGTAGGGGACGTGGGGTATGTGGTGTGGGATGTGGTGTATGGGATGTGGGGTAAGGGATATGGGGTTGGAATGTGGGGTATGGAATGTGGGGTAAGAGAAGTGGGATAAGGGATGTGGGGTGTGGGGTGTGGGATGTGGGGTGTGGGATATGGGGTATGGGATGTGGGGTAAGGGGTGTGGGATGTGGGGTAAGGGATGTGGGGTGTGGCATGTGGAGTTGGGTTGTGGGGTTGGGATGTGAGCTATGGGATGTGGGGTTGGCATTTGGGGTGTGGGATGTGGGGTTGGGATGTGGGTGTGGAATGTGGGATATGGGATGTGGGGTTGGAATGTGGGGTGTGGGATGTGGTGTATGGGATGTGGGGTAGGGATGTGGAGTATGGGAGTGGGGTTGGAATGTGGAGTGAGGATGGGGTGTGTGGGATGTGGGCTAAGAGAAGTGGGGTAAGGGATGTGGGATGTGGGATGTGGGGTTGGGATGTTGGGTAAGGGATGAGGGGTATGGAATGTAAGCTAAGGGATGTGGGTTTATGGGATGTGGGGAAAGGGGTGTGGAGTTGGGATGTGGGGTAAGGGATGTGGAGTGTGGGATGTGGGGTAAGGCATGTGGGGTGTGGGATGTGGGATATGGGATGTGGGGTAAGGGATGTGGGGTTGGGATGTGGGTAAGGGATATGGGGTTGGAATGTGGGGTGTGGGATATGGGGTTGGGATGTGGGGTGTGGGATGTGGGCTAAGAGAAGTGGGGTAAGGGATGTTTGGTAAGGGATGTGGGGTGTGGGATGTGGGGAAAGGGATGTGGGTTGATGGGATGTATGGAAAGGGATGTGGGGTTGAGATGTGGGGTATGGGATGTGGGGTAAGGGATGTGGGATATGGGATGTGGGGTAAGGGATGTGGGGTGCGGGATGTGGTGTATGGGATGTGCAGTAAGGGATATGGGGTTGGGATGTGGGGTATGGGATGTGGGGTAAGAGAAGTGGGGTAAGGGATGTGGGATATGGGGAATGGGATGTGGGGTTGGGATGTGGGGTATGGGATGTGGGGTTGCGATGTGGGGTGTGGGATGTGGGGTATGGGATGTGGGGTGTGGGATGTGGGGTGTGGGATGTGGGTTAAGAGAAGTGGGGTAAGGGATGTGGGATGTGGGGTATGGTATGTGGGGTTGGGATGTGGGGTATGGGATGTGGGGCAAGGGATGGGGGTAAGGGATATGGGGTATGGGATGTGGGGTATGGGATGTGGGGTAATGCATGTGGGTTGTGGGATGTGGGATATGGGATGTGTGGTAAGGGATGTGGTGTGTGGGATGTGGTGTATGGGATGTGGTGTATGGGATGTGGGGTATGGGATGTGGGGTATGGGATGTGGGGTAAGGGATGTGGGATATGGGATGTGGGATATGGGATGTGGGGTAAGGGATGTGGGGTAAGGGATGTGGGGTGCGGGATGTGTTGTATGGGACGTGCGGTAAGGGATATGGGGTTGGGATGTGGGGTATGGGATGTGGGGTAAGGGATGTGGCGTGTGGGATGTGGGGTATGGGATGTGGGGTGTGGGATGTGGGGTAAGGGATGTGGGGTGTGGGAAGTGGGGTATGGGATGTGGTGTAGGGGACGTGGGGTATGTGGTGTGGGAT
Organism: Chiloscyllium plagiosum; assembly: GCF_037043375.1. Lineage (NCBI taxonomy): Eukaryota > Metazoa > Chordata > Chondrichthyes > Orectolobiformes > Hemiscylliidae > Chiloscyllium > Chiloscyllium plagiosum. The sequence goes on along the minus strand of NW_028270143.1, from coordinate 27,891,875 downwards.
GTGGTGTATGTGATGTGGGGTGTGGGGTGTGGGATGTGGTGTAAGGGATGTGGGGTATGTGATGTTGGGTGCGGGATGTGTGATATGGGATGTGGTGTATGTGATGTGGGGTGTGGGGTGTGGGATGTGGTGTATGTGATGTGGGTTAAGGGATATGGGGTAAGGGATGTTGGGTAAGGGATGTGGGGTATGGGGTAAGAGATGTATGGTGTGGGATATGAGGTAAGGGATGTGGTGTATGGGGTGTGGGGTAAGGGATGTGGGGTAAGGGATATGGTATATGGGATGTTGGGTAAGGGATGTGGGGTAAGGGATGTGGTATATGGGATGTGGGATAAGGGATGTGGCGTAAGAGATGTGGGGTATGGGTACAGGTTGTGGGGTAAGGGATGTGGGTTTATGGGGTATGGGATATGGGATAAGGGATGTGGCGTAAGGGATGTGGTGTATGGGATGTGGTGTGTGGGATGTGGTGTGTGGAATGTGGAGTATGGGATATGGGGTAGGGGATATGGGATAAGGGACATGGGATAAAGGATATGGGGTAAGGGATGTGGGATAAGCGATGTGGTGTATGGTATATGGGAAAAGGGATGTGGGGTAAGGGATGTGGGGTGTGAGGGATGTTGGGTAAGGGATGTGGGGTAAGTGAGGTGGTGTATGGGATGTGGAGTAAGGGAAGTGGGTTTATGGGGTACAGGATGTCGGGTAAGGGATGTGGTGTATGGGATGTGGTGTATGGGATGTGGTGTATGGGATGTGGGGTTAGGGATGTGGTGAATGGGATATGGAGTAAGGGATGTGGGGTATGGGATGTGGTGTATGGGATGTGGAGTCTGGGATATGGGGTAAGGGATGGGGGTAAGGGATAAAGGGTAATGGATATGGGGTAAGGGATGTGGGGTATGGGAGGCGGGGTATGGGATGTGGGGTATGGGATGTAGGGTAAGGGATATGGGGTAAGGGATATGGGGTAAGGGATGTGGGATAATGGACGTGGGATGAGGGATGTGGTATATGGGATGTGGGGTAAGGAATATGGGGTATGGGATATGGGATAAGGGATGTGGGGAAAGGGATGTGGGGAAGGGATGTGGGATGAGGAATGTGGAGTATGGGATGTGGGATGTGGGACGTGGGATAAGGGATGTGGGGTATGGGATGTGTGGTAAGGGATGTGGGGTATGAGAAGTGGGAGGAGGGATGTGGGGTAAGAGATGTGAGGTATGGGATGAGGGATGTGGGATATTGGATGTGGGTTATGGCATGTGGGGTATGGGATGTCAGATGTGGGATGAGGGATGTGGGGTATGGGATGTTGGATATGGGATGTGGGGTATGGGATGTGGGGTAAGGGATGTGGGGAAGGGATGTGGGATGTGGGATGAGGGATGTGGGGTACGGGATGTGGGGTAAGGGATGTGGGGTATGGGAAGTGGGATGAGGGATGTGGGGTAAGAGAGGTGAGGTATGGGATGAGGGATGTGGGGTATGGGATGTTGGATATGGGATGTGGGGTATGGGATGTGGGGTATGGGATGTGGGGAAGGGATGTGGGATGAGGGATGTGGGGTATGGGATGTGGGATGAGGGATGTGGGGTACGGGATGTGGGGTAAGGGATGTGGGGTATGGGAAGTGGGATGAGGGATGTGGGGTAAGAGGTGTGAGGTATGGGATGAGGGATGTGGGGTAAGAGGTGTGAGGTATGTGATGAGGGATGTGGGGTATGGCATGTGGGGTATGGGATGTGGGATGTGGGATAAGGGATGTGGGGTATGGGATAAGTGATAAGGGGTGTGGGATAAGGGATGTGGGGTAAGGGATGTGGGATGTGGGGTGTGGGGTCTGGGGTAAGGGATGTGGGGTAAGGGATGTGGGGTTGGGATGTGGGGTGTGGGGTTGGGATGTGGGGTAAAGGATGTGGGGTATTGGGTGTGGGGTCTGAGGTAAGGGATGTGGGATAAGGGATGTGGGGTATGGGATATGGGGTATGGGGTGTGGGATAAGGGATGTGGGGTATGGGATGTGGGCTGAGGGATGTGGGGTAAGGGATGTGGGGTTGAGATGTGGTGTATGGGATGTGGGGTAAGGGATATGGGGTAAGGGATGTGGGATATGGGATGTGGGGTGCGGGTGTGGGGTGCGGGATGTGGTGTATGGGATGTGCGGTAAGGGATATGGGGTTCGGATGTGGGGTATGGGATGTGGGGTAAGAGATATGGGGTTCGGATGTGGGGTATGGGATGTGGGGTAAGAGAAGTGGGGTAAGAGATGTGGGATGTGGGATGTGGGGTATGGGATGTAGGGTATGGGATGTGGGGTTAGGATGTGGGGTGTGGGATGTGGGGTGTGGGATGTGGGTTAAGAGAAGTGGGGTAAGGGATGTGGGATGTGGGGTATGGGAGGTGGGGTTGGGATGTGGGGTATGGGATGTGGGGCAAGGGATGGGGGTAAGGGATAAGGGGTAAGGGATAAGGGGTAAGGGATAAGGGGTAAGGGATATGGGGTAAGGGATGTGGGGTATGGGATGTGGGGTATGGGATGTGGGGTATGGGATGTGGGGTAATGCATGTGGGGTGTGGGATGTGGGATATGGGATGTGGGGTGTGGGATGTGGGGTAAGGGATTTGGGGTGTGGGATGTGGTGTATGGGATGTGGGGTAAGGGATATGGGGTTGGGATGTGGGGTATGGGATGTGGGGCAAGGGATGTGGGGTTTGGGATGTGGGGAATGGGATGTGGGGTGTGGGATGTGGGGTAAGGGATTTGGGGTGTGGGATGTGGTGTATGGGATGTGGGGTAAGGGATATGGGGTTGGGATGTGGGGTATGGGATGTGGGGTAAGGGATGTGGGGTAAGGGATGTGGGGTATGGGATGTGGGGTGTGGGATGTGGGGTAAGGGATGGGGTGTGGGATGTGGGGTATGGGATGTGGTGTAGGGGACGTGGGGTATGGGGTGTGGGATGTGGTGTATGTGATGTGGGGTGTGGGGTGTGGGATGTGGACTAAGGGATATGGGGTAAGGGATGTGGGGTATGGGATGTGGGGTGCGGGATGTGTGATATGGGATGTGGTGTATGTGATGTGGGGTGTGGGGTGTGGGATGTGGTGTATGTGATGTGGGGTAAGGGATATGGGGTAAAGGATGTGGGGGAAGGGATGTTGGGTAAGGGATGTGGGGTATGGGGTAAGAAGTATGGTGTGGGATATGAGGTAAGGGATGTGTGCTAAGGGATGTGGTGTATGGGGTGTGGGGTAAGGGATGTGGGGTAAGGGATGTGGTGTATGGGATGTGGGATAAGGGATGTGGCGTAAGGGATGTGGGGTATGGGGTACAGGTTGTGGGGTAAGTGATGTGGGTTTATGGGGTATGGGATGTGGGGTATGGGATGTGGTGTGTGGGATGTGGTGTGTGGGATGTGGTGTGTGGGATGTGGTGTGTGGGATGTGGTGTGTGGGATGTGGAGTATGGGATATGGGGTAGGGGATATGGGGTAGGGGATATGGGATAAGGGACATGGGATAAAGGATATGGGGTAAGGGATGTGGGATAAGGGATGTGGTGTATGGTATATGGGATAAGGGATGTGGGGTAAGGGATGTGGGGTAAATGAGGTGGTGTATGGGATGTGGAGTCTGGGATATGGGTTAAGGGATGGGGGTAAGGGATAAATGGTAATGGATATGGGGTAAGGGATGTGGGGTATGGGATGTGGGGTATCGGATGTGGGGTAAGGGATATGGGGTATGGGATATGGGATAAGGGATGTGGGGTAAGGGATGTGGGCAAGGGATATGGGATGAGGAATGTGGGGTATGGGATGTGGGATGTGGGATGAGGGATGTGGGGTATGGGATGTGGGGTAAGGGATGTGGGGTATGAGAAGTGGGATGAGGGATGTGGGGTAAGAGATGTGAGGTATGGGATGAGGGATGTGGGGTATTGGATGTGGGTTATGGCATGTGGGGTATGGGATGTCAGATGTGGGATGAGGGATGTGGGGTATGGGATGTGGGGTACGGGATGTGGGGTAAGGGATGTGGGGTATGGGAAGTGGGATGAGGGATGTGGGGTAAGAGATGTGAGGTATGGGATGAGGGATGTGGGGTATGGGATGTTGGATATGGGATGTGGGGTATGGGATGTGGGGTATGGGATATGGGGAAGGGATGTGGGATGAGGGATGTGGGTTCTGGGATGTGGGATGTGGGATGAGGGATGTGGGGTATGGTAAGTGGGATGAGGGATGTGGGGTAAGAGATGTGAGGTATGGGAAGGGGTTTTTGGGGTATGGGATGTGGGGTATGGCATGTGGGGTATGGGATGTGGGATGTGGGATGAGGGATGTGGGGTATGGGATGTGGGATAAGGGATGTGGGGTACGGGATAAGTGATAAGGGGTGTGGGATAAGGGATGTGGGGTAAGGGATGTGGGGTAAGGGATGTGGGGTATGGGATGTGGGGTGTGGGGTCTGGGGTAAGGGATGTGGGGTTGGGATGTGGGGTGTGGGGTTGGGATGTAGGGTAAAGGATGTGGGGTATTGGATGTGGGGTGTGGGGTCTGGGGTAAGGGATGTGGGATAAGGGATGTGGGGTATTGGATGTGGAGTATGGGCTGTGTGATGTGGGATGAGGGACGTGGTGTAAGGGATGTGGAGTATGGGATGTGGGTTATGGGATGTGGTGTGTGGGATGTGGGGTATGGGATGTGGGGTATGGGATGTGGGGAAGGGATGTGGGATGAGGGATGTGGGGTATGGGATGTGGGATGAGGGATGTGGGGTACGGGATGTGGGGTAAGGGATGTGGGGTATGGGAAGTGGGATGAGGGATGTGGGGTAAGAGGTGTGAGGTATGGGATGAGGGATGTGGGGTAAGAGGTGTGAGGTATGTGATGAGGGATGTGGGGTATGGCATGTGGGGTATGGGATGTGGGATGTGGGATAAGGGATGTGGGGTATGGGATAAGTGATAAGGGGTGTGGGATAAGGGATGTGGGGTAAGGGATGTGGGATGTGGGGTGTGGGGTCTGGGGTAAGGAATGTGGGGTAAGGGATGTGGGGTTGGGATGTGGGGTGTGGGGTTGGGATGTGGGGTAAAGGATGTGGGGTATTGGATGTGGGGTGTGGGGTCTGAGGTAAGGGATGTGGGATAAGGGATGTGGGGTATGGGATATGGGGTATGGGGTGTGGGATAAGGGATGTGGGGTATGGGATGTGGGCTGAGGGATGTGGGGTAAGGGATGTGGGGTTGAGATGTGGTGTATGGGATGTGGGGTAAGGGATATGGGGTAAGGGATGTGGGATATGGGATGTGGGGTGCGGGTGTGGGGTGCGGGATGTGGTGTATGGGTTGTGCGGTAAGGGATATGGGGTTCGGATGTGGGGTATGGGATGTGGGGTAAGAGATATGGGGTTCGGATGTGGGGTATGGGATGTGGGGTAAGAGAAGTGGGGTAAGAGATGTGGGATGTGGGATGTGGGGTATGGGATGTAGGGTATGGGATGTGGGGTTAGGATGTGGGGTGTGGGATGTGGGGTGTGGGATGTGGGTTAAGAGAAGTGGGGTAAGGGATGTGGGATGTGGGGTATGGGAGGTGGGGTTGGGATGTGGGGTATGGGATGTGGGGCAAGGGATGGGGGTAAGGGATAAGGGGTAAGGGATAAGGGGTAAGGGATATGGGGTAAGGGATGTGGGGTATGGGATGTGGGGTATGGGATGTGGGGTATGGGATGTGGGGTAATGCATGTGGGGTGTGGGATGTGGGATATGGGATGTGGGGTGTGGGATGTGGGGTAAGGGATTTGGGGTGTGGGATGTGGTGTATGGGATGTGGGGTAAGGGATATGGGGTTCGGATGTGGGGTATGGGATGTGGGGTAAGGGATGTGGGGTAAGGGATGTGGGGTATGGGATGTGGGGTGTGGGATGTGGGGTAAGGGATGGGGTGTGGGATGTGGGGTATGGGATGTGGTGTAGGGGACGTGGGGTATGGGGTGTGGGATGTGGTGTATGTGATGTGGGGTGTGGGGTGTGGGATGTGGAGTAAGGGATATGGGGTAAGGGATGTGGGGTATGGGATGTGGGGTGCGGGATGTGTGATATGGGATGTGGTGTATGTGATGTGGGGTGTGGGGTGTGGGATGTGGTGTATGTGATGTGGGGTAAGGGATATGGGGTAAAGGATGTGGGGGAAGGGATGTTGGGTAAGGGATGTGGGGTATGGGGTAAGAAGTATGGTGTGGGATATGAGGTAAGGGATGTGTGCTAAGGGATGTGGTGTATGGGGTGTGGGGTAAGGGATGTGGGGTAAGGGATGTGGGGTAAGGGATGTGGGGTAAGGGATGTGGTGTATGGGATGTGGGATAAGGGATGTGGCGTAAGGGATGTGGGGTATGGGGTACAGGTTGTGGGGTAAGTGATGTGGGTTTATGGGGTATGGGATGTGGGATATGGGATGTGGTGTGTGGGATGTGGTGTGTGGGATGTGGTGTGTGGGATGTGGTGTGTGGGATGTGGTGTGTGGGATGTGGTGTGTGGGATGTGGAGTATGGGATATGGGGTAGGGGATATGGGGTAGGGGATATGGGATAAGGGACATGGGATAAAGGATATGGGGTAAGGGATGTGGGATAAGGGATGTGGTGTATGGTATATGGGATAAGGGATGTGGGGTAAGGGATGTGGGGTAAGTGAGGTGGTGTATGGGATGTGGAGTCTGGGATATGGGTTAAGGGATGGGGGTAAGGGATAAAGGGTAATGGATATGGGGTAAGGGATATGGGGTATGGGATGTGGGGTATCGGATGTGGGGTAAGGGATATGGGGTAAGGGATGGGGGTAAGGGATAAAGGGTAAGGGATATGGGGTAAGGGATGTGAGGTATGGGATGTGGTGTATGCGATGTGGGGTAAGGGATATGGGGTATGGGATATGGGATAAGGGATGTGGGGTAAGGGATGTGGGGAAGGGATATGGGATGAGGAATGTGGGGTATGGGATGTGGGATGTGGGATGAGGGATGTGGGGTATGGGATGTGGGGTAAGGGATGTGGGGTATGAGAAGTGGGATGAGGGATGTGGGGTAAGAGATGTGAGGTATGGGATGAGGGATGTGGGGTATTGGATGTGGGTTATGGCATGTGGGGTATGGGATGTCAGATGTGGGATGAGGGATGTGGGGTATGGGATGTGGGGTACGGGATGTGGGGTAAGGGATGTGGGGTATGGGAAGTGGGATGAGGGATGTGGGGTAAGAGATGTGAGGTATGGGATGAGGGATGTGGGGTATGGGATGTTGGATATAGGATGTGGGGTATGGGATGTGGGGTATGGGATATGGGGAAGGGATGTGGGATGAGGGATGTGGGTTCTGGGATGTGGGATGTGGGATGTGGGATGAGGGATGTGGGGTATGGTAAGTGGGATGAGGGATGTGGGGTAAGAGATGTGAGGTATGGGAAGGGGTTTTTGGGGTATGGGATGTGGGGTATGGCATGTGGGGTATGGGATGTGGGATGTGGGATGAGGGATGTGGGGTATGGGATGTGGGATAAGGGATGTGGGGTACGGGATAAGTGATAAGGGGTGTGGGATAAGGGATGTGGGGTAAGGGATGTGGGGTATGGGATGTGGGGTGTGGGGTCTGGGGTAAGGGATGTGGGGTTGGGATGTGGGGTGTGGGGTTGGGATGTGGGGTAAAGGATGTGGGGTATTGGATGTGGGGTGTGGGGTCTGGGGTAAGGGATGTGGGATAAGGGATGTGGGGTATTGGATGTGGAGTATGGGCTGTGTGATGTGGGATGAGGGACGTGGTGTAAGGGATGTGGAGTATGGGATGTGGGTTATGGGATGTGGGATGTGGGATGAGGGATGTGGGGTATGGGATGTGGGGTAAGGAAAGTGGCGTATGGGATGTGGGATGAGGGATGTGGGGTAAGGGATGTGTGTTATGGATGTGGGGTATGGGATGCGGTGTAGGGCATGTTGGGTATTGGATGTGGGGTATGGAATGTGGGGCAAGGGATGTGGGGCAAGGGATGTGGGGTAAGGGATGTGGGGTACGGGATAAGTGATAAGGGGTGTGGGATAAGGGATGTGGGGTAAGGAATGTGGGGTAAGGGATGTGGGGTATGAGATGTGGGGTGTGGGGTCTGGGGTAAGGGATGTGGGGTAAGGGATGTGGGGTTGGAATGTGGGGTGTGGGGTTGTGATGTGGGGTAAAGGATGTGGGGTTGGGATGTGGGGTAAAGGATGTGGGGTTGTGATGTGGTGTGTGGGGTTGGGATGTGGGGTGTGGGATGTGGGGTGTTGGATGTGGGGTGTGGGCTCTGGGGCAAGGGATGTGGGGTAAGGGATGTGGGGTTGGGATGTGGAGTGTGGGATGTGGGGTAAGGCATGTAGGGTATGGGATGTGGGGTTGGAATGTGGGGTGTGGGATGTGGTGTTGGAATTTGGGGAGTGGGATGTGGGGTTGGGATGTGGAGTGTGGGATGTAGGGTTGGAATGTGGGGTGTGGGATATGGGGTTGGAATGTGGGGAGTGGGATGTGGAGTGAGGGATGTGGAGTGAGGGATGTGGGGTTGGAATGTGGGGTGAGGGATGTGGGGTGTGTGACGTGGGCTAAGAGAAGTGGGGTAAGGGATGTGGGATGTGGGGTTGGGATGTTGGGTAAGGGATGTGGGGTTGGGATGTGGAGTATGGGATGTGGGCTAAGGGATGTGGGTTTATGGGATGTGGGGAAAGAGATGTAGGGTAAGGGATGTGGGGTGTGGGATGTGGTATGTGTGATGTGGGCTAAGGGATGTGGGGCAAGGGATGTGGGGTTGGGATGTGGGGTGTGGGATGTGGGATGTGGGATATGGGATGTCGGGTTGGAATGTGGGGTATGGGATGTGGGGTGTGGGATGTGGGCTAAGAGAAGTGGGGTAAGGGATGTTGGATGTGGGGTTGGGATGTTGGGTAAGGGAAGTGGACTAAGGGATATGGGTTTATAGGATGCGGGGAAAGGGATGTAGGGTAAGGGATGTGGGGTTGGGATGTGGGGTATGGGATGTGGGGTGTGGGGTGTGGAATGTGGGGTCAGGGATGTGGGGTCAGGGATGTGGGGTATGGGATGTGGGGTGCGGGATGTGTGATATGGGATGTGGTGTATGTGATGTGGGGTGTGGGGTGTGGGATGTGGTGTATGTGATGTGGGGTAAGGGATATGGGGTAAAGGATGTGGGGGAAGGGATGTTGGGTAAGGGATGTGGGGTATGGGGTAAGAAGTATGGTGTGGGATATGAGGTAAGGGATGTGTGCTAAGGGATGTGGTGTATGGGGTGTGGGGTAAGGGATGTGGGGTAAGGGATGTGGGGTAAGGGATGTGGGGTAAGGGATGTGGTGTATGGGATGTGGGATAAGGGATGTGGCGTAAGGGATGTGGGGTATGGGGTACAGGTTGTGGGGTAAGTGATGTGGGTTTATGGGGTATGGGATGTGGGATATGGGATGTGGTGTGTGGGATGTGGTGTGTGGGATGTGGTGTGTGGGATGTGGTGTGTGGGATGTGGTGTGTGGGATGTGGAGTATGGGATATGGGGTAGGGGATATGGGGTAGGGGATATGGGATAAGGGACATGGGATAAAGGATATGGGGTAAGGGATGTGGGATAAGGGATGTGGTGTATGGTATATGGGATAAGGGATGTGGGGTAAGGGATGTGGGGTAAGTGAGGTGGTGTATGGGATGTGGAGTCTGGGATATGGGTTAAGGGATGGGGGTAAGGGATAAAGGGTAATGGATATGGGGTAAGGGATATGGGGTATGGGATGTGGGGTATCGGATGTGGGGTAAGGGATGTGGGCCAAGGGATGTGGGGTAAGGGATGTGGGGTTGGGATGTGGGGTTGGGATGTGGAGCGTGGTATGTGGGGTGTGGGATGTAGGGTAAGGATATTAGATGTGGGGTATGGGATATGAAGTTGGAATGTGGGGTGTGGTATGTGGGGTTGGGATGTGGAGTGTGGGATGTGTGGTTGGGATGTGGAGTATGGGATGTGGGATATGGGATGTGGGGTAAGGGATGTGGGTTGGAATATGGGGTGTGGGATGTGGGCTAAGAGAAGTGGGGTAAGGGATGTGGGATGTGGGGTAAGGGATGTGGGGTAAGGGATGTGGGTTTATGGGATGTGGGGTGTGGGATGTGGGGTGTGGGATGTGGGGTAAGAGAAGTGGGGTAAAGGATGTGGGATGAGGGCTTGGGATGTTGGGTAAGGGGTGAGGGGTATGGAATGTGGGCTAAGGGATGTGGGGTAAGGCATGTGGGATGTGGGATATGGGATGTGGGGTAAGGGATGTGGGGTTGGGGTGTGGGGTAAGGGATGTGGGGTAAGGGATGGGGGGTTGGGGTGTGGGGTAAGGGATGTGTGGTAAGGGATGTGGGATAAGGGATGTGGGGTAAGGGATGTGGGGTATGGGATGTGGTGTGCGGGATGTGGGATATGGGATGTGGTGTATGTGATGTGGAGTAGGGAATGTGGGCTGTGGGATGTGTTGTATGTGATGTGGGGTATGTGATGTGGGGTATGTGATGTGGGGTAAGGGATATGGGGTAAAGGATGTGGGGTAAGGGATGTTGGGTAAGAGATGTGCGGTATGGGGTAAGAGATGTAGGGTGTGGGATATGAGGTAAGGGATGTGGGGTAAGGGATGTGGGGTAAGGGATGTGGGGTAAGGGATGTGGTGTATGCGATGTGGGATAAGGGATGTGGGGTAAGGGATGTGGGTTTATGGGGTATAGGATGTGGGGTAAGGGATGTGGGTTTATGGGGTATGGGATGGGGGATAAGTGATGTGGACAATGGGATGTAGTGTATGGGATGTGATGTGTAGGATGTGGTGTGTGGGATATGGGGTAAGGGCTATGGGGTAAGGGATATGGGGTAAGGGATATGGGATAAGTGATATGGGGTAAGGGATGTGGGATAAGGGATGTGGTGTATGGCATATGGGATAAGGGATGTGGGGTAAGGGATGTGGGGTGTGGGGGATGTTGGGTAAGGGATGTGGGGTAAGTGATGTGGTGTATGGGATGTGAAGTAAGGGAAGTGGGGTAAGGGATGTGGGATGAGGGATGTGGGGTAAGGGATGTGTGTTATGGGATATGGGGTAAGGGATGTGGGGTAAGGGATGTGGGGTATGGGATGTGGGGTAAGGGATGTGGAGTATGGGATATGGGGTATGGGATGTGGGGTACGGGATGTGGGGTGTGGGATGTGGGGTAAGGGATGTGGGGTAAGGGATATGGGGTAAGGGATATGGGGTAAGGGATATGGGGTAAGGGATGTGGGGAAGGGATGTGGGATGAGGGATGTGGGGTATGGGATGTGGGATGTGGGATGAGGGATGTGGGGTATGGGATGTGGGGTGTGGCATGTGGGGTATGGGATGTGGGATGTGGGATGAGGGATGTGGGGTATGGGATGTGGGGTAAGGAATGTGGGGTATGGGATGTGGGATGAGGGATGTGGGGTAAGGGATGTGTGTTATGGGATGTGGGGTATGGGATGCGGTGTAGGGCATGTTGGGTATGGGATGTGGGGTGTGGAATGTGTGGTAAGGGATGTGGGGCAAGGGATATGGGGTAAGGGATGTGGGGTACGAGATAAGTGATAAGGGGTGTGGGATAAGGGATGTGGGGTAAGGGATGTGGGGTATGGGATGTGGGGTGTGGGGTCTGGGGTAAGGGATGTGGGGCAAGGGATGTGGGGTTCGGATGGGGGTGTGGGGTTGTGGTGTGGGGTAAAGGATGTGGGGTTGGGATGTGAGGTAAGGGACGTGGGGTTGGGGTGGGGTGTGGGATGTGGGGTAAGAGAAGTGGGGTGTGGGATGTGAGGTATGGGATGTGGGGTATGGAATGTGGGGTAAGGGATGTGGGGTATGGGAAGTGGGATGAGGGATGTGGGGTAAGAGATGTGGGGTATGGATGAGGGATGTGAGGTATGGGATGTGGGGTATGGCATGTGGGGTATGGGATGTGGGATATGGGATGAGGGATGTGGGGTATGGAATGTGGGTTAAGGGATGTGGGGTATGGGATGTGGGGTATAGGATGTGGGGTATGGGATGAGTGATGTGGGACGAGGGACGTGGGGTAAGGGATGTGGAGTATGGAATGTGGGTTATGGGTGTGGGATGTGGTGTATGGGATGTGGGGTATGAGATGTGGGGTGTGGGATGTGGGGTATGGAATGTGGGGTGTGGGATGTTGGGTAAGAGAAATGGGGTAAGGGATGTGGGATGTGGGTTTGGGATGTTGGGCAAGGGATGTGGGGTATGGGATGTGGGCTAAGGGATGTGGGTTTATGGGACATGGGGTAATGGATGTGGGGTATGGGATGTGGGGCAAGGGATGTGGGGCAAGGGATGTGGGGAAAGGGATATGGGGTAAGGTATATAGGGTAAGCAATATGGGGTAAGGGATGTGTGTTATGGGGTGTGGAGTATGGGATGTGGAATATGGGATGTGGAGTATGGGATGTGGGGTATTGGATATGGGGTATGGGATATGGGGTATGGGATGTGGGGTACGGGATGTGGGGTGTGGGATGTGGGGTAAGGGATGTGGGGTAAGGGATATGGGGTAAGGGATATGGGGTAAGGGATATGGGGTAAGGGATGTGGGGAAGGGATGTGGGATGAGGGATGTGGGGTATGGGATGTGGGATGTGGGATGAGGGATGTGGGGTATGGGATGTGGGGTGTGGCATGTGGGGTATGGGATGTGGGATGTGGGATGAGGGATGTGGGGTATGGGATGTGGGGTAAGGAATGTGGGGTATGGGATGTGGGATGAGGGATGTGGGGTAAGGGATGTGTGTTATGGGATGTGGGGTATGGGATGCGGTGTAGGGCATGTTGGGTATGGGATGTGGGGTGTGGAATGTGTGGTAAGGGATGTGGGGCAAGGGATATGGGGTAAGGGATGTGGGGTACGAGATAAGTGATAAGGGGTGTGGGATAAGGGATGTGGGGTAAGGGATGTGGGGTATGGGATGTGGGGTGTGGGGTCTGGGGTAAGGGATGTGGGGCAAGGGATGTGGGGTTCGGATGGGGGTGTGGGGTTGTGGTGTGGGGTAAAGGATGTGGGGTTGGGATGTGAGGTAAGGGACGTGGGGTTGGGGTGGGGTGTGGGATGTGGGGTAAGAGAAGTGGGGTGTGGGGTTTGAGGTATGGGATGTGGGGTGTGGAATGTGGGGTAAGGGATGTGGGGTATGGGATGTGGGGTAAGGGATGTGGGGTATGGGATGCGGTGTAGGGCATGTTGGGTATGGGATGTGGGGTATGGAATGTGTGGTAAGAGATGTGGGGCAAGGGATATGGGGTAAGGGATGTGGGGTACGAGATAACTGATAAGGGGTGTGGGATAAGGGATGTGGGGTAAGGGATGTGAGGTATGGGATGTGGGGTATGGGATGTGGGGTGTGGGGTCTAGGGTAAGGGATGTGGGCAAGGGTTGTGGGGTTGGGATGGGGGTGTGGGGTTGGGATGTGGGGTAAAGGATGTGGGGTTGGGATGTGAGGTAAGGGACCTGGGGTTGGGAAGTGGGGTGTGGGATGTGGGGTGTGGGATGTGGGGTGTGGGATGTGGGGTGTGGGATGTGGGGTATGGGATGTGGGGTGTGGGATGTGGGGTAAAGGATGTGGGGTATGGGAAGTGGGATGAGGGATGTGGGTTTGGGATGTTGGGCAAAGGATGTGGGGTATGGGATGTGGGTTTATGGGACATGGGGTAATGGATGTGGGGCATGGGATGTGGGGCATGGGATGTGGGGCAAGGGATGTGGGGCATGGGATGTGGGGCAAGGGATGTGTGGTAAGGGATATGGGGTAAGGTATATAGGGTAAGTGATATGGGGTATGGGATGTGGGGTATGGGATGTGGAGTATGGGATGTGGAGTATGGGATGTGGAGTATGGGATGTGGAGTATGGGATGTGGAGTATGGGATATGTGGTATGGGATGTGGGATGAGGGATGTGGGGTAAGGGATGTGGGGTAAGGGATGTGGGGTAAGGGATGTGGGGTAAGGGATGTGGGATATGGGATGTGGGATATGGGATGTGGAGTATGGGATGTGGAGTATGGGATGTGGAGTATGGGATGTGGGGTATGGGATGTGGGGGTAAGGGATGTGGGGTAAAGGATGTGGGGTAAAGGATGTGGGGTAAGGGATGTGGGGTATGGGATGTGGGATATGGGGTAAGGGATATAGGGTATGGGATGTGGGGTAAGGGATGTGGTGTATGGGATATAGGGTATGGGATATGGAGTATGGGATGTGGGGATGGGATGTGGGGTATGGGATGTAGAGTATGGGATGTGGTGTAAGGGATGTAGTGTATGGGATATGGGTTTTGAGATGTGGGGTATGGGATGTGGTGTATGGGATGTGGTGTATGGGATATAGGATATGGTGTATGGGATATGGTGTATGGGATATGGGGTATGGGATGTTGGGTAAGGAATGTGATGTATGGGATATGAGTTATGGGATGTGGGAAATGGGATGTAGGGTAAGGGATGTGGGCTATGGGATATGGGGTATGGGATGTGAGGTATGGGATGTGGGGTATGGGATGTGGGGTATGGGATGTGGGGTATGGGATGTGGGGTAAGGGATGTGGGGTAAGGGATGTGGGGTATGGGATGTGGGGTATGGTATGTGGGGTATGGGATGTGGGGTAAGAGATGTTGGGTAAGGGATATGGGGTAAGGGATATGAGGTATGGGATATGGGGTAAGGGATGTGGAGTATGGGACGTGGGGTATGGGATGTGGGATGAGGGATGTGAGGTATGGGACGTGGGGTATGGGATGTGGGGTATGGGATGTGGGGTATGGGATGTGGGGTATGGGATGTGGAGTATGGGACGTGGGGTATGGGATGTGGGATGAGGGATATGAGGTATGGGATGTGGGGTGCAACCGATGGAGCCAAGTTGCTGCAGTGCAGATTGTACAGGGAACAGAGCTCCAGTTTTGAATGTTTTCTCTTGTCACCTTGTGGTACCATGTGAAAGGTTATGGGTCACCTAGTGGATGGAGAGGCCTTTATGGAGACTTGTTGTTTCTCCAATATGACCCTCATTAAATTGCAAGTGTGGGCCTCCGTCTGCACGAATGCTGACAAAGTAGCCAATTTCCTGTGAGTTGGAGCTTTCTGTCCAATCCTGGCCACTTTTTCTGCTGCTTCAAGTGCTCCTGCAGAAGCAGCGCTCGGATTCTGGGGCTAGCCACTGTAGTTCTTAGGTAGCCCACCCACACAAACGCCATTACAGCCTCGATATTGTAAGGAGAACCAAATGTGAATCTCCTGATGTATGTTCATTTTCTTCATTTTACACTTCAATTCTACTGGATTTAGTCAGTTTGTTCTATCAACTGACACATTTGGGCTTTATGTATCACTCCCAATTTGTTACAGTTTCTTATCAGTGGAATTTCCGAAATCCTTTCATGAGGTTTGACACAAAATATTTGAAAGAAATCATTACTTCAGGAATTCATGGCTAATTAGTTAGCTGCTCTGAAAATGAGTTTGACTTTTGAAAGTACAATGAGATGAGTTGAATACAACAGGCTGACTGGGGAATAATGATTAATCCGAGCTCCCCTTTCATTCTTTCCAATCTCAAATTACACTGTCCTAGATTTGTTCCCTTCTCACTGTGTCTTCACTTTGTTGAAATCAAGATTCATTCTGCACATTTCTTTAACTCATTGCTTTCCTACCTCTCACGTCTGTGACTTGCAAACCTTTGTCAAATTTTCCTTCTTTCTACAAGTTTTAGCTTTTTAAACCCAACCTTAATATCATCTAATTATCAATTCCAATATACTCGATCCTATTCAACCTTAATCCTATCCTCAATATTTCAGTATAGACTTTTCAAAAAGAGTAACTTTTCCCATGAATTGCAAAATGAAGAATGATCCGCCTTCCAATATTTTTCAATTCAGTTTTTGCTGATAAAGGCAATGGAGATTGATGTTGAGGTGATCTGAACTAATTAATAGCTGGACTAAGGATATCAGATGCATCTCAATGTACAATATCAGGATGCCCTTGAACAACAATGACAAGAGAAAAGTCCGGAGAATAAATTTTACAATCTTAACAGAAAGCAAAATTGCCTTGAGGTGAGAAAAGTCGATCCTTTTCACATCGTAGAAGGTACACTGAACCGACTCCCAACTAAAGTAGGTAATGCTGCACAGTAATGACCATTAAACAGAGTTTAATATATATCTCATTCAGAGTAGATTAAAAATAAATTCAAATGTTCAAGGGAACATAATCAGGTTTATGTCCTCTGCTTTGTGTCCAGAGAATGTTTTGATTTTATCAATGATCAATGAAAAAAGGGTAAGAGTTCATGATGCCAAGTCTTTTCCCTCTGTACCTTAGAGACTCTTTGTAGTTCCTCCAGGAGGGTGCACTCTGACATTTGCAAGGCAAGGAATTCCATGCTAAGTATGTGGAAATGACATCATCAAACTTCCTGTCTCATTTTCCTTGCGTAGCAAAGGATCAAATGTAGGATAGTGCACTTGATCTGAACCTTACTGTTTGTGTTCAACCACCTTAGGTAGGAAAATCAAGGAAAACTCAAAAGGTAAACCATTGGAACTTGCCTGAAAATATAAACTTTCCTGACAAAGCTACCAACCAGACAGATATGCCAAAAAAACAAGATAAATTTGTTTTGTATCTTTAAAGTACTAGAATGCTCCAAAGCACTAATGTTAGCAATATTGAAATTCAACACCAAACTACATAAAGAGACATTTGGGCAGATGACCAAAGGCTTGGACAAAGATGCACATTTCAAAGACCTTCTTAAAGGAACAAAGAAAGGTAGTGAGTGTTTAAGAAGGAAACATGAAAGCTTAAAGCTAAACAGCTAGCCAGCAATGTTGAAAAAATTAAAACAGGAATGTTCAAGAGGCCACACTTAAAGGAATGGAGAAATCTCAAAGGATTGTGGGCCAGAAGTAATGCAGAGTTGGGGATGGGAGAGGCCATAGTGGAATTTAAACACAAGGTTGAGAATTTTAAAGTTGAGAGAGTAAATATGAACCAACGTATGTCAGCTACCATTATAGTAAGAGGAGAATGAGACTTGGTTTTGCTGCATGTTCTAATATTGCTGGCCATTTAATATCCATCTGGCTTTCCAGACAGAGACCCTGTCAAGAGGCTTTTGCCCACTCAACAGAGAACATAGAATGCAGAACAGGCCCTTCAGCCCTCAATGTTGCACTGACCTGTGAACTAATCTAAGCCCATACCCCTACACCATCCCATCATCATCCATGTGCTTATCCAAGGATTGTTTAAATCTCCCTAATGTGGCTGAGTTAACTCCATTGACAGGCAGGGCATTCAACACGCTTACCACTCTCTGGTAAAGAGCCTGCCTCTGACATCTGTCTTAAATCTATCACCCCTCAATTTGGAGATATGCCTCCTCGTACAAGCTGATGTTATCATCCTAGGAAAAAGACTTTCACTGTCTACCCTATCTAATCCGCTGATCATCTTGTACGTCTCTATCAAATCCCCTGTTAGCCGCCTTCTTTCCAATGAGAACAGATCCAAGTCTCTCAGCCTTTCCTCATAAGACCTTACCTCCAGACCAGGCAACATCCTGGTAAATCTCCTCTACACCTTTTCCAATGCTTCCACATCCTTCTTGTAATGGGGTGACCAGAACTGTACACAATATTCCAAGTACGGCATTTTGTATAGTTGCAGCATGACATTATGGCTCCAGAACTCAGTCTCTCTACCAATAAAACCTAACAAACTATATGCCTTCTTACAGCACTATCAACCTGGGTGGCAAATTTCAGGGATCTAGGTACATGGACTCCAAGATCCCTCTGCATATCCACACTACGAAGAATCTTTCCATTAACCCAGTACTCTGCCTTCCTGTTATTCTTCCCAAAATGCATCACCTCACATTTAGCTGCATTGAACTCTATTTGCCACCTCTCAGCCCAATTCTGCAGTTTATCCAAGTCCCCCTGCAACCTGTAACATTCTTCCACACTGTCCACTACTCCACCGACTTTAGTGTCGTCTGCAAACTTACTAACCGATCCACTTATGCCTGCGTCCAAGTCATTTATAAAAATGGCATGCAGCACTGTTCCCAAAACAGATCCTTGTGGCACACCACTAGTAACCAGACTCCAGGCTGAATATTTTCCATCAAACACCACTCACTGCCTTCTTACAGAAAGCCAGTTTCTAATCTAAACTGCTAAATCACCCTTAATCCCATGCCTCTGCATTTTTTCCAACAGCCTACCATGTGGAACCTTATCAAAGGCCTTACTGAAGTCCATGTACACCACATCAACTGCCCTACTCTCATCCACATGCTTGGTCACCTTCTCAAAAAACTCAATGAGGTTGTGAGACATGACCTACCCTTGACGAATCCATGTTGACTATCTGCAATCAAAGTGTTGCTTGCAAGATGATTATAAATCCTATCTCTCATAATCCTTTCCAAAACTTTTCTTACAACAGATCAGTAAGGTTCACTGGTCTATAATTACCTGAGTCATTTCTTGAACAATGGCACGATGTTTACAGTTCTCCAGTCCTCTGGTACTAAACCTGTAGACAATGACGACTCAAATATCAGAACCAAAGGCTCCAACAGGCTCCAACACCTTCTCCCTATCTTCCCAGAGAATCCATCTGGCCCAGGGGACTTGACTACTTTCACTCCTTCTAGAATTGATAACATCTCTTCCTTACTAACTTCGATCCTTTCTCGTCTATTATCTTGTATCTCATTCTTCTCCTCTACAATATTCTCCTTTTCCTGGGTGAAAACTGATGAGAAATATTCATTTAGCACCTCTCTGATCTCCACAGGGTCCACACTCAACTTTCCACTTCTGTCTTGGATCGGCCCTATTCTTACCCTCGTCATCCTTTTATTCCTTACATATTTATTGAAAGCTTTAGGGTTCTCCTTTATTCTACCTGCTAAACGCTGCTCATGTCCTGTCTTTGCTCTTCTTAACTCTCTCTTTAAATCCTTCCTAACTAATCTGTAACTCTCCATCGCCTCATCTGAACCATCTTGTCTCATCAACACATAAGAGGAGAAAGTGAGTCTGCAGATGCTGGAGATCAAAGTTGAAACTTTATTGCTGGAACAGCACAGCAGGTCAGGCAGCATCCAGGGAACAGGAGATTCGACGTTTCGGGCACAGGCCCTTCTTCAGGAATGAGCAGAGAGTGTTCAGCAGGAGAAGATAAAAGGTAGGGAGGAGGGACTTGGAGGAGGGGAGTTGGAAATGTGATAGGTGGAAAGAGGTCAAGGTGAGGGTGATAGGTCGGAGTAGGGTGGAGGCGGAGAGGTCAAGAAGAAGACTGCAGGTCAGGAAGGCGGTGCCGGGCTGGAAGGATCCGGCTGAGACAAGGTGGGGGGAGGGGGGATGAAGAAACTGGTGAAGTCCAAGTTCATCCCCTGCGGTTGGAGGGTTCCCAGTCGGAAGATAAGACGCTCCTCCTCCGACCGTCGGGTTGTTGTGGTTTGGCGGTGGATGAGTCCAATGACCTGCATATCCTCGGTGGAGTGGGAGGGGGAGTTGAAATGCTGTGCCACAGGTTGGTTGGGTTGGTTCGTCCGGGTGGCCCAGAGGTGCTCCCTGAATCGCTCCGCAAGTAGGCGGCCTGTCTCCCCAATATAGAGGAGGCCACACCGGCTGCAGCGGATGCAGTAGATGATGTGGGTGGAGGTGCAGGTGAATCTGTGGCGGATATGGAAGTTTCCCTTGGGGCCTTGGAGAGAAGTGAGGGGGGAGGTGTGGGCGCAAGTGTTGCACCTCCTGCGGTTGCAAGGGAAGGTGCCGGGAGTGGTGGTTGGGTCGGTGGGGGGTGTGGATCTGACAAGGGAGTCGCGGAGGGAGTGGTCTCTACGGAAAGCTGATAGGGGAGGGGAGGGAAATATATCCTTGGTGCTGGGGTCTGTTTGGAGGTGGCGGAAGTGACGGCGGATGATGCGCTGTACATGGAGATTGGTGGGGTGGTAGGTGAGGACCAGTGGGGTTCTGTCCTGGTGGCGGTTGGAGGGGCGGGGCTCAAGGGCGGAGGAGCGGGAAGTGGAGGAGATGCGGTGGAGGGCACCGTCGACCACGTCGGGGGGGAAATTGCGGTCCTTGAAGAAGGAGGCCATCTGTGTTGTACGTATTGTAAGTCATCAACACATAAGCCTCCTTCTCCTGCTAAACAAGAGATGCAATTTCTGTCATATACCATGGTTCCCTTACCTTATCACTTTCTCCTTGCCTGACAGGGGCATACCTATCAAGGACATGCAATATGTGTTCCTTAAACCAGCTCCACATTTCCATTGTCCCCATTGCCTGCATTTTGCAACCCCATTCTATGCATCCTAATTCTTGGCTAATCACATTATAATTGCCCTTCCTCCTTCTATAACTCTTGTTCTGTAGCATGTACTCTATCCCTTTCCTAAACTAAATGTATCCAAATTATGGTCACTCTCTCCAAAGTGCTCACCTATCACTAAACCATTACCAAGCACCAGATCAAACGTAGCCTCTCCTCTTGTCGGCCCTTCGACATATTGTGTCAGGAAACCCTCTTTGCACACTTTGGACAAAAACTTATCTGTCCAATGTACTAGAGTTATAGCATTTCCAGTCAATGCTGGGGAAGTTAAAGTCCCCCATAATGACCACCCTGTTCCTTTCACTCCTACCCAGAGTCATTTTGCCAATCCTCTCTTCCACCTCCCTAGAACTCTGCGGAGGCCTATAAAAAACTCCAAGCAGTGTGACCTCTCCTCTCATGTTTCTAACCTCAGCCCATGTTACCTCAGTAGACGAGTCCTCATCAAAAGTTCTTTCAGCCACTGTTATACTGTCCTTGACTAACAAGGCCACACCTCCCCCTCTTTTACCGCTTACCCTGTTCTTAATGAAAGATCTAAACTCTGGAACCTGCAACATCCATTCCTGACCCTGCTCTATCCATGTCTCCGAAATGGCCACATCATTGAAGTCCCAGGTACCTATCCATGCTGCAAGCTCACCTACCTTATTTCGGATACTTCTGGCGTTGAAGTCGACACAATTCAAACCAGTTTGCTGTCTGCCAGCACATTCCTGTAACTATGAAATCCTGTCTGTGCCCTCCCTACTCTCATCCTTCTGTGCACTGGAATTACAGCTCAGGCTCCCGCTCCCCTGCTGAGATAGATTAAACCCACCCGAATAGCACCAGCAAATTTCCCATCCAGGATATTAGTACCCTTCTGATTCAAGTGAAGACCATAGAGGTACCACCTTCCCCAGAATGAGCCCCAATTATCCAAATACTGAAACCCTCCCTCCTGCACCATCCTGGCAGCCATGTGTTCAGCTGATTTCACTCCCTGTTCCTCGCCTCGCTATCACATGGCTCGAGTAACAACTCTATTCATTCTAGCTCTCAGCTTCCACCCTAGCTCCCTGAAATCCTGCCTTACATCCCTATCCCTCTTTCTACCTATGTTTTTGGTACCCACATGGACCACGACTTGGGGCTGGTCACCCTCTCCCTTCAGGACCCCAAAGACATGATCTGAAACATCATGGACCCTGGTACTGGGAGGCAACACACTAACCATGGTGCTCCAAGGTACTCCAAGCTGTGGTAATGGCCCAACTAGAAAGTTCAAGCGAAGATTAGGAGGTTCTGATAAACGGTGGGATTTGCAAAGTAAACAGACAAAGATAAGTAATGCGAATAAGGTTTGAAAGATATCCTGAAGCAGAAAGATATCTTGCAGCTTCACTTAATTACACTTTGTAGTTTGAAGAAAAAAATTCAGAAATTTCATTTGTGACTCTAAACTGTGTAAGCCAATGCAAAGCAACTTGTGAAAGAGATGAGCTCCGAAGGTCAAATGGCCTTTTCCTCTGTTCCATGGTTTCACATCAATATTTATATATTCACTTAATCTGAGCAGCTACTCATTAATGCAGTGTACATTCTTCTAAAGTTTTGATTCAAGTAATATTCTATTCACCATTCTGTTTGCTCAGGAAAAAGGCATTGATTCAATTAAAAACCACAAAATGTAGTTAATTTTTTGTTTGACTACAGGTTATAGAATGATGGAAGAGAGGCCAATGAAAACAATGTGAGCTACTCATTTAAAAAGAGGTTAAGATTAACCTTAAAAGTGGAAGAGATAAGAAAAGACATGAGTGATCACATAACAAAGGCAGCACTGAAGAGAATTGATTTAGTTCGAAACATAACCATGTTAATTGTGGAATGCACTGACTCAGACAGAATAGTGCAGAAAGCAGTAGGTCTTCGAGTTACTCTTAGCTAACATCAATATCAATGGAAACATTTTACAGATTTTCTTGAAAGATTTTCTGATGCTTTGTCACGCCAAACTGAAGGAGAAATATGTTAGACAGGACCTTTGTCAGTGTATATTTTTCTGACTTCACAGAATCACAGAATTATTATGCTGCAGGAGACCAATCAGTCCATCATGCCTGCACTGCCTGTATTATCCAGTCCCAAGCTCCTGCCTATACACATATCCTTGTACACCATTACCATCCAAATAATCATCCAATATACTCAATTGAATCTGCTTCCACCACAGAGTGGTGGACACACTCTATATGGACTTCAGTAAGGTGTTCAACAAGGTTCCTCATGGTAGGCTGGTTAGCTAGGTTAGATCACATGGAATACAGGGAGAACTAGCCATTTCGATACAGAAATGGCTCGAAGGTAGAAGACAGAGGGTGGTGGTGGAGGGTTGCTTTTCAGACTGGAGGCCTGTGACCAGCTGTGTGCCACAAAGATTGGTGCTGGGTCCATTGCTTTTTGTCACTTATATAAATAATTTGGATGTGAACACGGGAATTATAATTAGTAAGTTTGAAGATGACACCAAAATTGGAGGTGTAGTGGGCAGCAAAGAAGGTTACCTCAGAGTACATAGGGATCTTGATCTGATGGGCCAATGGGCTGAGGAGCGGCAGATGGAGTTTAATTTAGATAAATGTGAGGTGCTACATTCTGGAAAGGCAAAAACAGGGCAGGACCTATACACTTAATGGTAAGGTCCTAGGGAGTGTTACTGAACAAAGAGACCTTGGAGTGCACGTTCATAGCTCCTTGAAAGTGGAGTTGCAGGTAGATAGGATAGTGAAGACGGCGTTTGGTATGCTTTCCTTTATTGGTCAGATTATTGAGTACAGGAGTTGGGAGGTCATGTTGCAGCTGTACTGGACATTGGTTAGGAGAAAGTGAGGACTGCAGATGCTGGAGATCAGAGCTGAAAATATGCTGCTGGAAAAGGAACCCTCCAACCACAAGGGATGAACTCAGATTTCTCCAGTTTCCTCATTTCCCCTCCCCCACCTTGTCTCAGTCCCAACCCTCGAACTCAGCACCACCTTCCCAACCTGCAATCTTCTTCTTGACCTCTCCGCCCCCACCTTCACTCCGGCCTATCACCCTCACCTTAACCTCCTTCCACCTATCGCATTTCCAACGCCCCTCCCCCAAGTCCCTCCTCCCTACCTTTTATCTTAACCTGCTGGACACACTTTCCTTATTCTTGAAGAAGGGCCCATGCCCGAAACATCGATTCTCCTGCTCCTTGGATGCTGCCTGACCCGCTGCGCTTTCCCAGCAACACATTTTCAGCTCTGGACATTGGTTAGGCCACTTTTGGAATATTGTGTGCAATTCTGGTCTCCCTGCTATAGGAAGGATGTTGTGAAACTTGAAAGGGTTCAGAAAAGATTTACAAAGATGTTGCCAGGATTGGAGGATTTGAGCTATAGGGAGAGGTTAAATAGGCTGGGGCTGTTTTCCCTGGAGCATTGGAGGCTGAGGGGTGACCTTATAGAGGTTATAAAAGCATAGGGGCATGGTTAGGATAAATAGACAAGGTCTTTTCACTGGGGTGGGGGAATCCAGAACTAGATGGCATATGTTTAGAGTGAGAGGGGAAAGATTGAAAAGGGATCTAAGGGGCAACTTTTTCACACAGAGGGTGGTGCATGTATGGAATGAGCTGGCAGAGGAAGTGGTGGAGGCTGGTACAATTACAATATTTAAAAGGTGTCTAGATGTGTATATGAATAGGAGGGATTTGAGAGTGATACAGGTCAAGTACTGGCAAATGGGACTAGATTATGTTAGGATATCTGGTCGGCATGGATGAGTTGGACTGAAAGGTCTGTTTCCGTGCTGTACATCTCTATAACTCTCTGACATTTCTGGGCATAAAAATTATATCAGTGACAAAGACCTTTTCTCCATTTTCAACATTATGTTCTAAACTATTTATTCACTAACCATGAAGATTTATTCTAGGTTTATTCTTCTAAATTGCCTGCTCTTTAAAATAAATGATGACAAATGATATCTCAAAGGAACACAGTAAAGTTGGAAACAACTTGCAATTGGCTTTCTAAATTCTCCTTGGATGAAAATAAAATATATTACAGAAGTTCACACAAGACATTACACCACATTGTCTCCAGTCATGATGAAATTTATCAACTTATTTTGGGATCATTGGAAATAGGTTTCCTTATAAGAGTGTACCACAGAATCAAATTTAATGTGACTGAATAAATGCATTTCTTTACGTATGTCAATGATTCAACAATTCAAAAAAGTCATATTGACATTTTTGGAATAGCAAAACTTCATAAAAATGTGATTGAGCACCTTTCTTAGCCATTAACTACTGGGATGGGAACTTAAACCTAGAGTGTCTGGTTTAGAAGCAGAGATGCTATCCACTGACTCTCAAGACTTAACACATGATTTCATAAGTACATCCATGTGTACATGAAAGATAAAAGCACTTTGATCATGAAGGAGCAATGGTTCCATTTTAAATGATGGAAATCCTATTGACTCAAACACAACATTTTCAGGATCCATTAAATAAATGAAAAAAAAATGAATGTTTAAATCGGAAATTACGAAAGAATTAGGAAGCACATTTTCCAGAAGTATGCAACACTATTACATCTTTCCCACACAATTACCATTAAAGTGATTTGGAGATGTCGGTGTTGGACTGGGGTGTACAAAGTTAAAAATCACACAACACCAGGTTATAGTCCAACAGGTTTAATTGGAAGAACACTAGCTTTCGGAGCGATGCTCCTTCATCAGGTGACTATCACCTGATGAAGGAGCGTCGCTCCGAAAGCTAGTGTGTTTCCAATTAAACCTGTTGGACTATAACCTGGTGTTGGGTGATTTTTAACCATTAAAATGTACAGTATCTGTGGCATGCCCAGGTGGTGCATGTAATTCTGGAGCTTTTCAGTGTTAGGCTCAGGTAATAATGCTGTAGTTAGAGGCAGGTTGTACTGGAACATCCTTGTCAGCAGGGAGGCTCTGCACCACAACCAAAGCATTCCTGCCTAACTCCATAATTATCATAAGGCTTATTGAAATCAAAAAGGTGACATTGATATTGCTTTCAAATTCAAATTTTATTGCTATATTTTTCAAATTAAATAGATTTAACTTTATCTATCTGTGTTCATTGTTATTTGTTGATACTAACTTAATCAGA
Organism: Chiloscyllium plagiosum; assembly: GCF_037043375.1. Lineage (NCBI taxonomy): Eukaryota > Metazoa > Chordata > Chondrichthyes > Orectolobiformes > Hemiscylliidae > Chiloscyllium > Chiloscyllium plagiosum. The sequence goes on along the minus strand of NW_028270143.1, from coordinate 27,866,209 downwards.
CATCTTGGCAATGCCAAGTTACAAGCATTAATACTTACAGAGGTGTTGGGGACAATTACTTTATTGTGGAAGAAACAACGTTGTATTTTTTTTTCACTCTGTCATGCGCATTCATAAAACACCAGGTTAAAGTCCAACAGGTTTATTTGGAAGTACTGGCTTTCAGCGCTCTGACAGCTTGTACCTTCAAATAAACCTGTTGGACTATAGCCTGGTGTTGTGTGGTCTTTAACTTTGTTTGCCTTAGTCCAACACCGACTCCTCCACATCATGAGCATTCATGTTAGTGTCCAGTGTGATACTTTGAGGAGAAAGTGAGGTCTGCAGATGCTGGAGATCAGAGATGGAAATGTGTTGCCCGAAACGTCGATTCTCCTGTTCCCTAGATGCTGCCTGACCTGCTGCGCTTTTCCAGCAACACATTTCCATCTCCAGTGTGATACTTCCCGCTCTGTGGGTCATTGTTGAACTGTAGGCTGACCAAGCCCTCCATCCCATGCATTGTAAAAGACATTGTCTGAGATCGTTATCAGTGGGGCGACTGAAATGTCATAGGTAAATGTCATGGGGGTGGGTGGGGAGGGATGGTGCGGCATGGTGGCTTGGTGGCTAGCACTGCTGCCTCACAGCTCCAGGAACTCAGGTTCAATTCCTACCTCAACCTCTGTGTAAAGTTTTCACATTCTCCCCATGTTTGCATGGGTTTCTCCCACAATCCAAAGCTGTGCAGGTCAGGTGAATTGGCTGTGCTAAATTGCCCATAGCGTTAGGTGCATTAGTCAGGGGTAAATATAGGGGAATGGGTCTGGGTGAGTTACTGGCTGGAGGGTCAGTGTGGACTTGTTGGGCCGAAAAGCCTGTTTCCATACTGTAGGGAATCTAATCTAACCTAATGTCAAAGCCCTATACAGACTTTGCTAACTAACACCTTCAGTCAGACTGTTACTTCACTTTCAGCCTCTCATTTTCTTACCTCGATTTAATGTTCCAAACACTCACCGCACACCTAAAATGTACTTCTATCTTCCCCTGACCACACCCTTTGCCTTCCCTTGGATCCCTCAACATACTGTACAACACACATCCCCTGCTCCCCCCCCCCTCCCAGTTCTCTTATCCTCTCCAGTGCAGACCCTTTACCCTCATGCTGCAGAATTTAATGTGGATAACTACTGACCTCAGGCACCCCATTTTTAAATAAGTGTGAATTGGATGCCCATATGCTGCTGACTTTATATTGAACACATGACAGGGCTTTTGTCCCAAACATTGATCCTCCTGCTCCTCGGATGCTGCCTGACCTGCTATGCTTTTCCAGTACCACACTCTCGACTCTAATCTCCGGCATCTGCAGTGTTCACTTTTGCCTAATTTTAAAAGATTATATGCTAATGCATAATTGCATGCAACTGAATGACATACAAACCATTTCAGGATGATATGATGTCCAACACACTACAAACACACCAGTGTATCTCAGCATGCTGTAGGGCAATTCAAAATTCACATTCTGCCGAATTCACACACCACTTTTCACATTCGTAAGCTTCATAAAATCCGCCTTGAAGAGCTGATGCAGCATTTAATAAGCGCAAATGCTGCATTCATCATTTTATTTGATTTATACCATATCCTTTTGAGTTTAAATACCATTTCATTCAGGCATCTTCATTTTTACTTTGAAATATATAATTGAAGCTCCTGGGAACCATTAGAATAAAACATGATTGAAGGGATAGGTTACTCCACAGTTCAGTGAAAATACTAAATCCAGAATAAACCAATAATAATGATCTGTTATCTCTATGCTTCAGCTGAAGTCTCTGCATATTACTAACTTTTCTGAAGGCAACACATTTTGTAAACAGGATTGGAACACAATCTAATATGGTTGCATTGAGTAGTCTTTGTCTGTTTATAAATCGATATGTTCTCAAGACATTTAGCAAGCCTTCAATAGGCTGCTGTTATAATTAACAAAGTGATACTAAGACAAGAAATATTCAGCAGTCAAAACAATTCTGATCAATTTAGTGCTCATCATTGACCTTTAATCAGCTTTAGGATCACTGTGGGACCACTGAGACTTTAACATTATGTAACTCATGCTGTTCATTAACTTTGAATATTCAATCCAAACTCTAATTGTTCTGTATTCATGCCTTTTCCATTCAATGTTTTTCCTATTTAAATGCAAATTGATCTATATTTTTAGCTGCATGGAGAAAATGAGGAAGCTGTGTCTGATTTGTCATACCAGCAACAATTTTAGAGCTTAGTTTAAGCCCCTTTGATAAATGCTACCCCTATCATTCACTATTGTCTTCAGCATCAGATTGTCATTAAATCATTACATAGCCTCCGGTGAATATTTGTATAGCCTGATACTTTTTTTTATTGTCACATAAAATTAACTATACACCAAAGGATATAAAAGTGGTTGATTGGAAGTTTTGTTCGCACAATTAAATCTAATTCTTTTTAGATAGTAATGTGATTGACTGATAGGTTTGAGAACTATTAAGCAGTATCGTGACTGAGAATAAAAGCTATATTAACGAGCTCTCCAAACTGTAAAGCCAATCTGAGAATATGCAAAATTTGCAATTTATCTATTCATATGTGTGTAATATATTCATTATTGAAGAAATTATTAATGATTTTATTAATTAAGATGTTATGAACAAATGTTCTCATTGCTGTTAAGTTGGTAAAAAGTTGCACTGCCTGGAGTTGTACCTTATGTAAAGAAAGACGGTTCTGGTTGTTACAGGCCCATCATCTTAGCCCCAGCACATCTCCGCAGGAGTTACTCCAGATAGATATTTTCAGAATCAACCTGTTCAGAGATGTTATTATATACTTCTGCAGCAAGTGAGACTCAAACCTAGATCTCCTGATTCAGAGGAAGGGACACTACCCAGGCCACAAAAGCCCCTAGCTGCTCAGGGTAGTGTTCGAGGCCCAACCGACTTTAGTTGCTTCACCAATGAATACAGCATCAACAATTCTTATTGGTTTGATGTCATCCAGGCCAAAACAGCCTTCTTGATGAGCACTCTATCCACCAACTAAACCATTCATCCTCAGCATCACTGGTTCAAGATAGCTAGGGGTACTATCTACAAGATGCACTGCAGCTATCGACTAATCCTCCTTCACCAGCATTTCCAAACTTGAATCGGCTAGGAGGACAAAGACAGCAGACACATGGGAAGACGGTCACCTGCAAATTTCCCTCAAGATCACACTGATTCAAAAACTCTCTTTTTAACAACACTATAGGACCACAATTGTTAAGGAAGGTGGCTCACCACCACCATGATCGGTTAGGAATGAGTAATAAGTGCTGATCTTGACAGCAGCACTCACATCTCCTGAAATAATGACTCAAAGGAAATGAGGGCATAATTAAGTTACTTTTGATGATTCTGAATAGAAAGACAATAAAGTTTTTAAAGTTCATACATCGAGCAATATTGACCAAAACTGTGTGGATTAAGACTTTTTGTTATATTGGCTCAGTTGATATCAGTCTTTATCTGAGCTGGAAAGTTATGGGACCAAGCGGCAGTCCATACTTTGGCAGATTAACTTCACTGAGGGGATGCTTAATTCCATGCTAACATAGAAATAAAGTCTTTCAGGTCCTGGTGCCTGCTCAGCCATTCAGTAAGCTTAGATCTGTTTGTGTTTCACATTCCACATTCGCACTTTACTTTCTTGTTAGGCAAGGGAATTAATCCATTACCACCTTAAAAATATTGAATAATTCAATTTCCATTGGCACCTTCACAGAACTCTAATGTATTGGAAAACATTATGTCCCTTTCACAAAACCTTGCTGACTCTTCCCAATTTCTTCAAGGTTTTCTAAGTATCAAACATCTTCCCCCAGACAGATATCAAGTTAACTAGCCTATGGTTTATTCTAAGGGCATTAAAGGATATAGGGGTCAGGCAGTAATATAGAATTTGGGAGGTGGTATGGTGGCTCAGTGGTTAGCACTGCTGCCTCACAGTGTGAGGGACCTAGGTTCAATTCCAGCCTCAGGTGACTGTCTGTGTGGAGTTTGTATATTCTCTCTCTGTTTGTGTGGGTTTCCTCCCACAGTCCGAAGATGTGCAGGTTAGGTGAATTGGCCATGCTAAATTGCTCATAGTGTGTAAGTGAGGTGCATTAGTCAGGGGTAAATGTAGTGTAATGGTTTTGGGTGGGATACTCTTTGGCAGGTCAGCATGGGTTTGTTGGGCCAAAGGGTCTATTTCCACAGTGTAGGGATTTTATGATTCCTGTTTTCTGCCTCCTTCACTCTTGAATAGTAGGGTCACGTTTGCTACTTTCCAGTCTAATGGAACCTTTACTGAATGGAGGGAATTTTGGAAAGTTAGCACGTTATGTATTTATTAATTAAGTTCCAGGGTGTTGAGCTGACATTCATTTTAGACAGTGGTGCTTTGCCAAGTAAGGGCAATTATTATTTGTTAATGATCTTATTATCTGAAGATCTCATCTCATTAAGATGTAGCTTCCAAGCCATTAACAAATCAGATACCAAGAGCTCTCGCCATGGAGGTCAGAGTGGGTATATGGTGACTTTAGCTCACTGGTGACTGCAAAGACTCCCGTGCAGCTCACCACATGACAACATCTCAAGACATGCTTCATGGGCACCAGCTAAATATTCCACTCTCCTTGGTCATTGGCATCTAATGTTTGCCAATCCCTTAGCATCCTCTCCAATCCACTTGCAACTCATGTAGGAAGTACAGACTTGCATTGCAGGGCACAGCGGCAACTAGCATTGTAAGGTTGCTTTAGAGACAGGAACCCAGCACATGGACTGGATATGACTGCTCTCTTGCTGCGTTTGCTCTCAATCACTTAGTGACTAGCTGTTTGCTCACAGCATCAATGTTGTGACTGCCATGCCATGTTGTGCCATGGCATGCAATACCATTGTACCATGCCTGTTAGCACATTCACCTGTCTAAAGGCTATTGGTTTCGATACTTGATGTGCTATTATGTGCAGACCCTCAAACAAGTTGCTTGTCAATAAGAATCTGTCTAGAGTTGTGTGGTGATGTCTTGACATCGAGATGTCAATCCAGCATCTATAGAATGCTGTGCAGCAAGCATACTGCATTCAACTGTTCATTCAACCAGAAGGCCAGGCCAGAAACATCTGGAGGCCAGTCCACAGTCAAGTCAAGGAATGCATTCCTTCAGAGTGTGTAGCATCAGCAGCAATACCCAGGTTTTCTCCCTTGACTTCATTTCCTGGTGATGAGCAAGGCCTACTGCTGATGCATGCTCTGTTTGTCTCAGGAGGCTGTGATGGTAATGTGTTGGCTACTGAAAAAGTAGGACTGGGTACTGAGGGCTGTAAGAGTGGGTACTGAGGGCTGTAGGATTGTGTACTGAGGGCTGGAGGAGTGGGTACTAAGGGCTGTAGGACTGGGTACAGAGGGCTGTAGGAGTGGGTACTGAGGGCTATAGGAATGGATACTTAGGGCAGTAGGAGTGGGCCCTGAGGGATGTAGGAGTGGGTACTGAGGGCTGTAGGAATGGGTACTGAGGGCTGTAGGAATGGGTACTGAGGGCTGCGGGAGTAGGTACTGAGAGCTGTAAGAATGGGTACTGAGGGCTGCGGGAGTGGGTACTGAGGGCTGCGGGAGTGGGTACTGAGGGCTGCGAGAGTGGGTACTGAGGGCTGCGGGAGTGGGAGGTCACTGTCTCTTGGCGGCTATGAAATTTGCTCTGAATTTGTTTGTGACTGGCTCCTTCCAGGGAGTGATGGTGACCTGTGTGGGATCGCTCAGCTGTGCGCTCCCACAAACCCCTCAGCGCAGTGACTGATACCATCTGAGTAGGATCATACCAGTTCATTTCCTCCCCTCTCCTAATGGTGAGGTCAGTGCTGCAGCCCGGGCAGGAGGATTCAGCAATATAGCTAGCTCCCCCCAGGTGCTATGTTCCATTGACTGCATACACGTGGCACTGACAGGGATATATCCCAATGCTGCGGGATCAACAGGAAGGGATCCATTTGATTAATGGTCAGGTGATTTATTACTACTTCCTGCAGGTGTGTGCCTGCTGCCCTGGCAACTGCAACAATTCCCACATCCTCGAGCATTCTTGTGTAATTGGTGCATTTTCGGGACCAGGGCCAAACAAGATTGGCTACTGGTGGTAAAGGTTACTCCCAGTGTGGCCATGACACTTGATGCCACTGTGCAACCTGCTAACCGTTGTGGAAGAGCCCGTGCCTCAATCAGGTCCATAGTAGAGCAGTGAACAGAGCTGCTGAAGTTGTAGTTCTGGTGCTCAGCGTGGTCTGAAGATGCTGACCAGTACAGTCCAGGCAGAGTGTGCCATATCACCACGGCATGCTATACTCTGCACTACTGGAGCAGGCACCGAGGCGATGTACTGGATGTTGAGGGACTGGGGGAATGGGAACGGTTTTCCAAGGAGGAAAGTGAGGATATTGGGCAGGAGGAAGCTGTCATTGACCATGACGGAGCTCAGTTACGTTGGGCACTAAAAGGCCCGACAATAGATGAAAGCTGGGCGCAGCAGGTGATTGTTGACCTGTAAAATGGGCGTTGGTCATCATGCCAGCAGTTGGATGGCTTCATCAGGATGAACTGCAGCAACTATTCATTTTGTTTGTGTTCACCTTTGCTGATGGTGAATATAAGCTCATATTTGGGTTTGTTGAGTTGCTTGCCTGTGAGTGGTGTTCCCATACTGGACAATTTCAGGCTGCTAGTCTCCACTGGGAATTGTGGGTAGAGTAGCAGAGAGTTAGAGAGGCAATTAGTCTGGATATAGCGAAGGACAGAGGAACTGTGAGGCCTGGTATTAAACGATGACTGGAGTGAGAGAATGGAGATGTTTTTGGGATAGCGTGTCAGCCATGGTGACTGTGTGCTATGAGCTGCATGGTTTTGTGACTGCTGCGCCATTATGTTGCCAGTGAGGGGCAATGCTGGATTGTCAACGATGATTTGGGCCTTTTAAAAATGGGATGGGTGCAAGGAATGCCAGTCTTTTGGTGGCTACCTAGTGGGAGGTGATTTGTTATGGGAACAGTGGGTTGTGGAATGGGGCTAGAATCTGGCAAGATGAGCATCTTAGGGTCAAGGTAAGTAATTAATAAGAGGGGTTTGGTCATATGTCACGACAGATCTCGCTCCCTCTGTGAAACTCAATGAAACTGACACTTAGCTGAAAGAAATAATATTCAAGCCTCAGTCTTTCACTTGCAGAATTATTAATGGGCAGAAAGCTAAAAAGTTAAATTCTATTATTGGAACAGAAGCTCACTCCTACTATAACAGCAGAAGATCTTGACTGTATGACAATAAATGAAGGAAGAAAGGATGAAGCAATCTAAGTTGTATACCCACAGACTTCAAGTAAAAACTCTGTGCACTTTACGACCATGACAGAAAGAATGCACACAAGACTGAGAAGTCGAAATTACAGTTATCAAACAAATGGAGCGATCATTTCTTATATGATAAACAATTTTCAAGGTAGACAGCTCTGATATACTTTGAAAACAAAAGGAATGAGGAATGATCTGCACAAATATTATTGGAAGGATAAGAAGCACTCGCTTCGCATTCTCACCCAGTGTCCATAGAGACCGAGAGCTGAGGATGGACCATCACCCAAGACCAACCGCACTGAGAACAAGACCAAATAGGGCATTGAGGCCACCAGATCGATTCAACCTGTGAGGATAAGACTGTGCCGAGCGATGGTGGGAATATAAATGGTTGGAGGTTTTCTGGAGATCACACTTGGATGGAGACGTGAAATAAAGGGTTAATGTAAATCAGCCAATGATTTAACTAATGGTGTAATGCAGACAAGAGAAGAACCCTTGGAAAGATGGAGAAGAAGAGCTTGTATTAGACTGCAGGAATGGACACAGTATGAATAACTAGGTGAAATAACTTTGTTACCATCACTGGTTGAGTAAAAGTAAAGTCATCACTGTCTTACCAGACCATACAGCTCCACTCTTATTAGACAGAAAGGCAACTGGTGTTGATTTAACCTGAGGGTTACCACATCCTCAGTGAGGGACAAAGTTGAGAAGGAAGGACCTTCATACTAACCTCAGTGGTTTCAGAAATTGAACCTGTACTGTTGGTGTCATGTGGTGTTGCAAGCCAGCTATCTAACGAACTGACCACTAACTGGCTGAGTATAGTAGATAAGGTTAACAAACCAGTTCAACAGAATAACACACTGGGACAAAATGACCCTTAGAGTAATAACTGACTAGACCATAGTGCAGACCTTCACTCAATGGCCAAACCCATCCCAAACCATTGTCATTCGATCTACATTGAACTCACTTTATCAAAGTCAATGGGTATGCAAAGCAATTAGCAAAAAACAAATTGTGTGTTGATTTTTATTGCAGGGTATTGGAGAATAGGATTAAAGAATTATACAGTTGCAATTATTTGATGAGAGCCCTCTGTACGTTAACCCTAACCTCAGTAAGTGTAGGCAATTTTGGTCAGGAGAATGATTCAGTGTGTGGGGATTGTCTTATAAGAAAATATAATGCAGAGTGAGGAGAAAGGGAGGACTGCAGATGCTGGAGATCAGAGCTGAAAATGTGTTGCTGGAAAAGCGCAGCAGGTCAGGCAGCATCCAAGGAGCAGGAGATTTAGAGCATAGGGGAATGAAGGTGAGGCCTCTGCTGAGGACATTCCTGAAGAAGGGCTCATGCCCGAAACGTCGATTCTCCTGCTCCTTGGATGCTGCCTGACCTGCTGCGCTTTTCCAGCAACACATTTTCAGCCATAATGCAGGAGTTTAGAAGAATGAAAAGTGGTCTGACTGACATGCATAAAGTTCTTAGAGGTTTGATTGGCTGTTGCTATCGATTAGATGGTTTAGAACTAGGGTTCACAATTTCAGGGATGGGTTGTTCATTTAGGTCTGGGATAAGGAGAGATTTCTTTACTCTGTGGGTTATAAATCTCAGTGTTCCAAAGAGATGCGATGGTCAGTTATCAGGAACAATCGCGACACAGACTGAATCGAGAAATTTTGGGTTCGTAGTGGGTTTGAAGTAATAGGCTTGAAGGTCCACTTGCCTTTTCCTCACTGCTAAAGACATACTGTGCATACTTAATCAGTGAATGCTGCTGCTGATGATACTACAACAAAGGACATCCTGACCTTGATGTTAAAGCAGCAGTTTAAAAAAAGCCACTCTGTACTTGCTCCTTGTGATCAAACCTGAAAAAAAAATACAATGAACCAGTTTTTCTATCTACCTTGAAAGTAAATGCAAGCTGATGTTATCCCTGAGGGTTACAGGGAAAGTTAAATAGATGTAAACATAAGTAGTTGACCAAGAGCTGTCAAGTTGATAAACAGGAACTAATTTGGAAGTTTCTGGCTGGTGTTACATTAAAATATAAAGGAGCTATCAAAATTCAATATCCATCTTCTGATGTGAATACCAGAGACAGGCACGGACAAAAATTACTTTTTGAAAATGAAGAAAGATAGACCTAAATTTGATGCTGTGATCAGCGAAAAACAGACTGAGGAATATCCAGGAGACCTATGTGGAATAAATGAAACTGACTACACAGATATTAACATTTTATCTAAAGAGGTGAAAGTAAGCAACTGAGTCAACATCAGGAAATTCAGATCTCCTGTTTTAGTTCACTCTTGTATGATAAGTACACATACTGGACATCCAAAGTTGCCTGCAACTCTTCACCTTGGAAACACATGGACACACACTTGACAATATACAAATCAGCCATATTTCAGTATCAGTCAATGAATAGCAGTAAGGGAAAGGAAAATATATTATTTTTTCCTAATTCATGGGATGTGGGCATCACTGGCTGAACCAGCATTTATTATCCATACTTAATTGCCTTTGAAAAGATAATGATGAGCTGCCTTGTTTAATCATTGCAGTCCTTTTGCTGTGTTTTGGATTCTTCATTGACATTGATAAATACTCATTTACTAGGATAGGATTCCTTTGACTACATAATACCTTGTGAGAATAAACATTTCATTCAAGTTTTTAATCTTTAAGAACAATAATCACTGAAGTTCATTTATAGCCCCATTTCAAAGAGCCTACGATCAGTTGGAGCTGTCAATTAACTGGAAAATGGCAGGCATGCTACGGTGATAGTAGATTGCAGTGAAATAAGTCTTGTAGCAATACTTCAATAACAGAAACCCTCAGGTCTATGTCAACAGGCTGAGTGAAATAACAAGCAATAATTTTTATTGACACTGTATGCCAGACATTTTCTCAAAGATTTAAAGTATAGGATTTTTAAACATTTCAATAGCTTGATGACTCTTTTTGGCATTAACTTTTGACCAGGCCTCTTGAAATTTTTGACACTTGATTTTCAACAGCTCAAGTGAGCTTGACAGTTTTTATATTAGATTAGATCCCTTACAGTATGGAAACAGGCCTTCGGCCCAACAAGTCCACACTGACCTTCTGAAGAGTAACCCGCCCAGACCCATTTCCCTCTGACTAATGCACCTAACACTATGGGCAATTTAGCTTGGCCAACCCACCTGACCTGCACATCTTTGGACTGTGGGAGGAAGCCAGAGCATTCGGAGGAAACCCACACAGACACAGGGAAAATGTGCAAACTCCACATAGACAGTCACCCAAGGCTGGAATTGAACTCAAGTCCTTGGCACTATGAGGCTGCGGTGCTGACCCGCTGAGCCACCACTGAGTTCAATTTTATGCATATTCATGTCTACCTTTAAACATTTCAAAGGGCAACTTACCTCCCCCAGGGGTAACTCAGCTCCCTCAAACTTTTCCATATCCATATCCACATCCAAAAGGCTATCATGCCTCTTAAAAGGTAGTCCCTGAAAATCCAAAAACTTTCTCGAAATTCAGAGATGGTGTCACCAGGTCTACACTGCACGCTTTGGTTACACACTCCTGGCTTCCAGAATCTGAGATAACTGGAGGCAGCTGATGATTTCAATGACAACTGCCTCCATAATCTACAAATGCACAAATCCCAGCATGGATCCATTCCTGCCATCAGGAAATTAGGAAATGTTACATCCAAGTGCTATATTGTAGTAAGCTTTTTCTTGACGAATTGAATAATGTTCATTTTGGGGAAAGATTAATGTCATTTCAAATATCCAAGTCTAGATATTCCTGTGCAAATCTGCCCTGTTCTCCCAGAGTGCATGGTGGAAAATGGACAAACTGGTTGACTATCCCTAAAATATTTAATTCCCCGCTCTCATTCTACCTTTGCCAAATTCCAGCACTGTAGTAAATGCAGAATCGCTAACAGGCAATCTTTTTTTATTTCTATCAAAAATATACTTTATTCATAGAAATCTTTGGTACATGCACAGTTGATGATGCCGTTCAGATGTATACTGTCTTTACTTTCCAAGAGCAAATTGAGTCGTTGATGTTCTCAATTCTCTTTGTTAACCATCCAACCTCTTGGCATTTAGCTGAGGCATCAGCGGGGCCTAGTTACTGAATGGACCCCTGTTAATCTTCAACAGAAGGACTTACACGGTGGTCTTTCCCCACCGCACCTTGGTGGTATCACTATCAGGGAATTTATGTTTCAATTTCAAAAATATACTTTATTCATAGACAATAAATCTTTGGTAAACAGACAGTTAATGAACCCACTCAGATCTTCTTACTAACAGACGACAAATTAAGTCTTTGATGTCCACCATGCTCTATATTTACAGGCAACCTCTTGGCCTATAGCTGAGGTGACAGCGGGTCCCAGTTACTGAATGGGCCCCTCTTATCCTTTGGCAGAGGGACCTTTCTATCACTATCAGGGAATGCTCAGCCTGACCTTTATCTTTCACTGAGGTGATGTGACCATCAAGGGCTTTCACTGCATTATTGCCAAAACATATGCCCCATTTGGGATATTGTGATTGTGAATGATACTGTGTCACATGGAATTTTAGGGCTATAGTCAGAATTTAATAGTATAAGTTGTTTCTCATTCTTGCTGTTCTCAATTCAACGAATCTTTTCAAGAATCGCATATGGGTTTTCAATATGGAGTTGAACTCCCTGTCATGAAATGGACAACCAAGAACCAACTTCCATATTAATGCCATGATGAACAAAGATTTGCTTAATTAGCTGCTAATTATCACCTTATCACTTCAACATCAGCCGCCAACTGTGGAGGTAATTGCCATGTTTCCATAGTTACTCTGTCATAATGACTAATTGACGTGAGCTGAAAATTTGCACTTACTTTCAGATTTTAAAAACACGACAAAAGATTAATTTTGGATGTTTTACAAAGTAGGAATAACGAGCTGATCATTCTGCGAAATGTTATTTTTACTTTCACCCAGGCAAGATGCACTTGATTGTTCTGTTTGCTGTTAGAAATTCGAGGAGGAAGGCACAAAGCAACATTTGTGGTCAGCTCAGGAAGTAACATTGCTTGAGATAGATATTTTCCTAATTGACCTTTTCGGACATGTTATTGCACACCTTTAGCGGATGTGTGATTTGAACCAGGCACTTTCTGGCTCAGATGTAAGGTCAGGACCACTGCACCACAATGGTTCTACCTGCTTGAGATAATGGGACTACCATCAGCTAGCTCACTTGCTTTTCTATTTCATTAGTTTAAATTGCAAAATAAAATCTGACCAGTTCACTAATAAATTTTGCAAGGCTGTCATTGTTATTTGCCAACATGTTTATTTGAAAGCAGTAGCTTTCAGAGCGGTGCTCCTTCACCAGGAGGTTGTGGAGTATAAGATCATAAGGCACAGAATGTATAGCAAAAGATTACAATGTTATGAAACTGAAATGGTATATTGAACAAACCTGGTCATGTGTGATTTTTAACTTTGTCCAACCCAGTCCAATACCGGCTCCCCCACATCATTGTTATTTGCATTTGTTGCAAGACTAAGTTCAACACAGATTTGATTTTTAGATTCATTTTTCAAATTTCTACTTTGTATTTCCTAATGTTCCTGTCAGGAGGTGAATAATTTAGCAGAATGTGCATGGGCGAGGACTTATTTTAAAAACATAATTGTGAAAATATGTTTGGTGCTGCAGTAGAGCTTTACACACAATCCCTTCCTTACTTTTAATAAAGGTATTCCTCATTTGTGAACAAGACCTAAGGCCTGTCATAACATTGAAGAGATTTGTTTTTAAGGAAGTGAAAAATCATGATAAGACAGTTATTTGACATACTTGGATCTTAAAAGCCAATAGATGGGCATTTGAAGAAGGAGTAAGGAATTCTACAGACTCTGAAGAAATATACAGCGCAGAAGGGAGCTGTGTGATGGCTCATAATTTTAGGTGCTAAATAGTGGAGAGTGAAGAGCATGTACCTGACTATAACAGGAACAACTAAGAGAATTCCAGTGAGATGCTGTCTTTTTGATGAAAATGGATAAGAACAGCTGCCTTGAAGATGAAGGGTAGGAATGGTGTGGCGACCTCTTTGCTGTGCTCTATCTAAAGCGCATGAGAAAATTTAAAGAACCATCTCAAGATTCAACATTTTCGATAAAATTTATTTCCTTTTGTCGCAAGCATTTTCTAGTGTCTCGAGAGAGATTGCAAAAAAATTCATGAATATGTTGGAAATAAAAGTGAATAGAGGTGTTTGCATTTAATCATTGGTAAAAAGTAGTATTAAAATGAAACAGAGGAAGGAATTCCATGAGGCACATTGTAGAGGTGCACATTAACATTCAAATCAGAAGTAAAGTTGCCCCCTATTTATTATCAATAGTATTTACAAATGAATATTTCCTATAACTACACAGATTCTACAAAATGGAAATTTAATAATGCAGTTTCAATATCTGGTGAACAACTGTGGGTCATGTGCAGTTTTACGGAATTGAGCTTTCCTGCTCTTACTTAGAAATTCATTATTTTTCAGCAATGCCACTAGATGCCAGCACCTTACTGTGCTGTGATGCTCCTGGTTAGGTGACTCAAGATGATTGCGCATTGTGACTGCGAGACGACTATTGGAATAATGTATCAAAATTGCTTGATCTACTGAAGCCTGCAGTTAGCTCTCAAACTGGGAAAAAGTGGTCGATCTTCATGTTGAGGGAATATCCAGTGATGTTGATGGGAGGCCCAGTGAATTTCCATGGGTCAATGAAATAGCTTATTTCAGCTTCTCAGAACTTTAAAGGGCTCACCCGATTGTAGAGTTAAGGACAGAAACCTTTAAAGCTCAAACCCCCTCCAAAAACCAAGGTAAAATGTGCACCAAGCCTGCATTCTGTTTTCTGGTATTGCAGCCATTGATTTCTTTTAATTAGTTTTGGAAATTGCCATCTTTTAATCTCTGTTGCTTGAGCTATGCGTATGTGTGGTGTGTTTTGATGAGGAGCAATTGTTGCCTCATTGAAGGTGTGTCTGCAGAACTGAAGTGGTTAAAGTTGGAAGCCATCAAATGTCAGTTATGGGGGTAAGTTTCATTCAACCTTTGTCCCATTTAGAAGAAGAAGCCAGTTTTCGAAATAAATGATTCAAATGTTGCAATATATCCAGCTGGATCTATCAATAAATGTAGAATCACTGAGGCCTTCAAATGTTTAGCAAACTTTAAGACTGTACTATTAAGTTGAGAACTTATCCCTAGGCACAATCTTAACACATATATCTTAAAGAAAGCAGTTAATTCAAGGATACAGGTTTTAAAGCCTGTATAGATCCAGTGCATTATAACTTGAAATTCATCAATATTCCTCAGGGATATAATGATAGAGTTGGTCAGGTAATTGAAAGCCACTAGAAAGCATGATTCCCAGGTCAGATCCATTACCACAGAACTTAATCACAATCCTTCTTTAATTCAGTATCATTGCCCCAACAAATTATTAATTAGTCCTTTTCTTAATTGACTTTACTCAACTCTAGTTTGGAAAGTCATATAACCTGTGGCTATTTCCAAAATCAGTCATGCTGAAACTGGCCAACTTGTTCATATTAATCAACAATCATTGCATTAAATATTAAAAAGCTGAAAGATCAAAAGAATTGAGAGACTGTTGTGCGTTCTGTTTCACAGAGACAAAGCTCACCCCTGCTACATCTGACTGTGCCTTACAACCTGAGGGTTTCTCAATTCACCGAATGGACCACTTGGCATCCTCGGGCAAGGCAAAGGGGTTTGTGGTCTGCCTCCTGAATAACCCTTCTCTGGCTCAGGTGTGGTGAACCTACTGAATTACTGCTCCATCGACCCTCGAATATTTAACAGTGAAATGCCATTCCATGCTACCAGTGCTGCGAGTTCACCTCCACTATCCTGACAGTGGTCTACATCCCTCTCCAAGCAGAAATGAAGAG
Source organism: Chiloscyllium plagiosum (assembly GCF_037043375.1). NCBI lineage: Eukaryota > Metazoa > Chordata > Chondrichthyes > Orectolobiformes > Hemiscylliidae > Chiloscyllium > Chiloscyllium plagiosum. The sequence continues at coordinate 27,850,791 of NW_028270143.1, read as the reverse complement.
TGTTTTTGATGAAGTATACAACACTACAAGCAATGTTGAGAAGGAATACCTCAAAGCCTTGTTGATCATAGCCGGTGACTTCAACCAGGTCAACATCAAGGATGTGCGACCAAAATTCCGCTAACACTCCACCAACATATCTCCTGTTCCACTAGTGATCCGAACATCCTTAGCCATTTCTACACAACCATAAAAGATGCCTACCACCCCATCCCCCAAATGCATTTTGGGAAATCGGACCACAACATTGTGCTCCCCTTCCTGGCCAACAGTTGAAGTGTGAGGACTCAGTATAGAGCATAGTGCAGCATTGGTCTGAGGAAACAGAAGGCCTTCTATAAGACTGCTTAGAGTCAATGGACTGGTCCACATTCGAGAACTCAGTGGCCAACTTAAATAAGTATGCCACTACCGTTACTGCCTTCATCAGTAAATGTTAAATGACTGCGTGCTGGCAAAGTTAATCTGAATATTTCAGAACTGGAAACCATAGTTGAACTGGGACATCCACTCCCTACTGAAGTCTGGGTCTGAGGTGTTCAAGGCGGGCAAACCTGACCTATACAGGAAATCCAGGTACGACTTTTGTAAGGTCATCAGAGACGCCAAGAGGCAATATCAAACTAAGCTTGAGACGCTGACTAACCACACGGGTACCCATCATTTGTGGCAAGGCTCACACAATGTAACAGGCTACGAAGTCAAACAGAATCATGGGCAACAATTCACCCCTACCAAATGAGCTCAATGCATTTTACACTTGCATTTAACAGAAGATCAATGAAAAGGTGTCATCTATCCTATCAGCCTTGGATGCAGTTGTATCCTTAGTGACTGCCACAGACATTAGATCAGCCTTCTTAAGGAGAACCCCTGGAAAGTGATCAGCCTGAATGGCTGTGCATTCAGATCCTGTGTGGACTAGCTGGCGGGAGTATTCGCAGATATCTTTAACCTCTCCTTACTACAAACTGAAGCCCCCACCTTATTCAAGAAGAAGACCATCATCCTGGTGCCAAAGAAAAATCATACAGCCTGCCTCAATGACTATCGTCGTTTGGTTCTGACCTCTATAAGTTATGAAGTACTTGCAGAAGTTGGTCATGGCTCACATCAACTCCAGACTATCAAATTGCTTTGATTCTTTGCAATTTACCTCCGGCGCAACAGTCCATAGTGATGCTATATCTCTGACCCTACACTCATTCCTGGAACATGTGGATAATAAGGATACCTACGTCAGGCTCCTACTTATTGACTGCAGTTCCGCCTTTAACACCATTATTCCAAACAAACTCATCTCTAAACTAGGTCTCTGCTCTGCACTCGAATTGGATTCTCAATTTCCTGATCCACAGAACACAATCAGTAAGATTAGGCAAAACTTCCTCCACCATAATCCTCAACAGTGATGCCTCGCAAGGCTGTGTACTCAGCCCCCTACTTATAAACTCGCGACTGTGTAGCCAAATTCCACATCAACTCCATTTACAAGTTTGCTGACGATATCACTGTTGTAGGCCGGATCTCAGAGTGGAGATGGAGACAATGACAAGATGGAGTACAGGAAGGAGTTAGAATGCTTACGGTACTCTGTAAAGATAACAATCTCTCTGCCAACATCAGCAAAATGAAGGAGATGGTTGCTGACTTCAGGAAGTGGAAAGGAGGGCATGTCCCTGTCTGCAATGGTGCTGAGATGGAGATAGCTGAGAGCGACAAACCCCTGGGAGTGATGATTGCCAACAATCTGCCCTGGTCCATCCACATCAGCATGGCCAAGAAACCACAACAATGTCTCTACTTCCTCAAGTGGCTAAGGAAATTTGACATGTCAATAAAGACTCTTAAAAGTTGTTATAGATGCACCATAGAAAGGATCCTATCTGGATGCGTCACAGCGTGATATAGCAACTGCTCTTCCCAAGACTGAAAGAAACTACAGAGAATTGTGAAAACAGCCCAATCCATCACACAAATGAGCCTTCCCATTCATTGACTCTATCTGCACTTCCCACTGCATCAGGGAAGCAAACCAACATAACCAAAGACCCGCCCACTCTCTTCTATCAGATAGAAGATAGAAACATTTGTATGTATATACAACTGATTCACGAACAGCTTCTTCCCCGCTGTTATCAGACTTTTGAATGTACGTCTTTAATGTTAATGTTGATCTCTCTCTGCACCGTCTCGCAGCTGTAACATTGGATCCGGCACTCTGTACTGTTACCCCGTTGCACTTGTATAGTATGATCGGCCTGGAAAGCATGTAAAACAACACTGTATCTTGGTACACATGACAATAATAAATCAAATCAGATTGAATATTGTTACATGTTAAATAATAATATTGTCCTGTCCAAATGCAGATCTTCTTTTCTTTAGCAGTCCGTCAAGAGCACAGATGATTTTCGTCCACTCCAGTGTTGTGGGTCCTGATGTGCAAATTGCAGACAATGTCATTTTAAACACTATTTCCTCAATATCATATATTCTTTGAAAAAATTCTAAAATTATAATATCTAACTGTTGCTGAAATACCATTTGACAAAATCTTAAATTTTGCCAGATAGTTTTGGATTACCAAGTGTGATACTTTTCCACTGATAGCTTTCCCTACTCCATCAGAATGCTTACATTTTCTATAAATGAAACTAACCAGACGTCAGTGAGGCACTGGAGATTTTCTAGAAAAAGGTCATACTTGGTGTAAGCTGCCACTTTTGCCAACTGTATGTGCTTCTATTTCTGCTGACTGCAATCCTGAAAAAGCCTTCTTGCTACTCGAGGCAAGCAAGTAAAAATATTCCCTCAGAGACTGTCCTTGTTGCGACCGTTCAATACATTACTTAAATGAAGATGAAATATCGTCTGGATAAGGAAATAAAAGATGCTGAAATTTGGTTCAAGTCAAGGAAAACAGAAAACAATTGATGACACTGCTACATGGACAAATATCTGTAATGCAGCTTTACTCAAAATTTAACTCAACTGACAGAACACATCTTTTTATAGACTCTCATTGATACTTCCTGTTGCATTTCATTTATCTCTATCAACTTCTATCTCAGTATAATTCCAATTCAGTTTGCTTTTGCCCATGTCTCCCTGTGTTTTTTTTGAGTGAGTTGGCTTTAGAAAGTATATGATGTCTTGATTATTTTACTCATCACAAGCAAAACAAATATTTGATATGACATCCGTCTCCTCCCATTGCAACTCTCCTCCATTGTTTTATTTATTGCCCAGTTTCCACATGCAGCACAACCTGGCCACTTTGTACCTCAATCTGGTGACTGGTATTATCCTGAGGTTTAGCCTTAGGCTGTAACCTCTTTGTTAAATTGCCATTCCTGTGCTGACAAACTCCCACATCTACAACTCAGCTCAGAAACTGACCATATCCTATGTTATGTTTAACCTAAATAGTTAGCTAAAGTTGCTGGGCACAGCCTTTTTAAGCCTGTACAATAATGTGTCTCCCTCCACTATTGGTTACACGTAGTTCATAAATCCTCACTGCGTGGAAATAATAGCAACCATTCCTCTCGGAGTGGATAGCATACAGTTCTAGTGAATGCCACACTAATGCAGGAAAAGGTGTCAGTATCCGGTTGTTAACTGTACGTGAAAAAGCAATATAATATTGTGATTAGTTTGAACAATGGTCTGCTAGTTGGTGATAGAAATGTAGGAGATTTATACATTCAGTGGGTTTGTGAAAATGTATCCTGTTTCTTACTTAATCTAGGAGAAAGTGAGGACTGCAGATGCTGGAGTACCAGAGTTGAAAAATGTGAAGAAGAAGGGCTTAAGCCCGAAACGTCAATTCTCCTGCTCCTTGGATGCTGTCTGGCCTGCTGTGTTTATTCCAGCACCACATTTTTCAACTCTTATTTAATCTAACTGTACATTCTTCAATTTCTTCACCAGTCTCCAACTTCTTCTTAAGAGATCCATAAAGTAGCTGATTAAAGTAGAATCCTGCTCTAGCAAACTCAAGTTACCAATAGCTCAAGTCCTGTGGTCTGTGTTGTCCTCCAGAGCATTCTAGCAAAGTTGGAGCAAGGGGAATTGTTAAAAACAAGGCCACACAGTTGTTGTACTGGAATGTCTTCTGTGCGTTGGGGAGACAAAACACAGAATAGGTGCTCACTTTGCAGTACACTGTCAGTCCATATGTAAAAACAATCACCCCTAACACATGACCACGTTGTCATGCCAATATTTCTTTCTCAGGCCACTGCAGTACTCCAGCAAAGCTCAATACAAGCTGGGAAGAACAACAGCACAACTCCCCTTAGGGACCTTACAGCCTTCAGGACTCAACATTGAGTTTAAACAACTTCAGAGCATGACCACCCCATTCCTTGTCTATGACCCATACCCACAATTCCCGGCTCTGTCATGAAATATGTTGCTTTCAGGACAGCCAAACCATTTTCAGCTATTTCTAGTCCCCATTATTAACTATCTAGCTTCTCTTCTTCCTTGGCTTACTATGAACAATCGCTTTGTTCTCTCTCTTTCTCTGGGCGTCCTCTCCACCTTATCTGCTCACTCCTTTTCCCCCCACCCTCTGTCATCAGCAGAAATACCACCGTTTCCTAGCTGCTTCAAGTTCTGAAGAAAGGTCACAGGACTCAAAAACCATTAAATCTTTTTTTTTCCTCTCTCCACAGATGCTGCCAGACTTGTTGAGTTTCTCCAGCAAGTTCCTTATTGAAGTGTTTAATCTCCCACAAGACACTGCTCCGATAACCAGTGAAATAGTGGCTGTGCATGATTTTGAGGCTGATTTCCTTCATCGCTGATCATTCACTCCTTCAGTTTCTGTGGAACATTTACTTCTGCAGGGCCAAGTTATCTAGAAATCCATGAGCAAGAGATCAAGTTATAACTCCCACAATTCAAATGCATCAAAACTCACCCCCTCAAAACTATAAAATAGTTTAATATAAAGTAGAATTATACATTCACCAAAAATGCAGCAACTTAACTTCAACATTCTTGGTCCTGGAAAGACATTACTTCTTCCTCAGGCTCACGTCTAATCAAAATATTTGACTCATGTTTCATGGTGATTCAGTTTTCAAAAAAAAGTTGCATTTTCAACGAAGCTAATGATCTGATTAATGTTCTGCTGATAGAAAAGTTCTAACTGTTACTGAGACCCTCCTGAGACTGAGAAAAGGACAAAACTGACAGGGAGAAAAAGGAACACAGTAGTTACCGAGGCTGATTAGAAAGTGACCTGCTTATATTTATAAAAGGGGAACTAGAAGGACACAACTTGAGTGGAAATACTGCTGACATATTGCTGGAGATCTGATTTTAGTCTGCTTCTTGATGTAAACGAGTGCTGCATCTGCCAAAAATAGGCAGCAGCTTAATATCTTATTCTGGTGTGGATCAAATGATACCGTGAAGATTCCAAAATGATTTCTATGTCAATCAATACTGTCAGAGCGACCTCTGTAAAGTGCTTACAAATTATAGTGGAAGGACAGCAATGTCTTCAGCCAACTGTGGTTATCCATGTAATAATATTACAACAGAGCTCTGTGTGCCTTTGAGAGAAGGGAGCTGGAAACCATGCTAATGTAACTTAATGACCATTTATTGATGACAGCACTAGCAGATACGAACTTTAGCTGGACTTTGCTTGAACCTGCTTATGTTGGGTTTTGGTTCCAAGTGATCTCACGTGATTGATTATTGTCTAAAATGACACCTTCCTCTCAAGTCTTACGTTCTAGCTACAAACTATTTAAATTTTTATCTGACCTTTATCCCAGCACCTCTCAATGGTCTCTTGATCTGAAACTGTCAATCTCCAACATTGATTTAAACATTTAGAAATTGAATGGAAAGTAGTTAGAGAAATTCAGGTTTCAGCCATAAGGCCTTAATAAAGTGCAATATTAGTGAGAATAACATAGAGTATCAATAATATCCCTCCCAGCATAGAAAAAAATGTAGCATGCACCTTTCCACATTCTCTGTATTCAGGAATCATGAAATAAAAAAGAAACTGGTTATAGAAATTCAGGCTTCAGCCATAATGTTCTTGGAAGGAATAGACACTCCTGCCCCGATGATGAGTTTAAAAATTGTGCCTCTCTTGGAGGACATGTAGTTGTATGCTCCCTAAACCCTTCTCCTTGTAATGCACTGGCGTCAGCAAACTGTGCTGATGCTCCTTAATCACTATGGAAAGATGATGGATGGAATTTCCATCTTATCTGCTTTCTTCTCTCTTCTTTCCAGGTAAGGTTAAACTGTTAGCAGTTTCTTCTTGAACTAATGAAACTTGATCAGCATCTGTGAGAACCCAAAGGGAAAAACCACCAAAAAACACAGTAGCACTTAGAAATGATGTGCTGGCTGTTCTGATATACCATAGTGAGGTGTACAAGATGGGTCAGAGCAGGTTTTACTGCCATTTCTTTCTGGGGAATTGTACAGCTGCAACTTCTACTGCTTCCACAAGCGAAGAATGAAGTGATGACTCATCAATGAAAAAGTGCTTGAAGAGAAGAATATAGAATATCCTGAGGAAGAGCTTATGATTTTCTTGCTTACACTGTCTGAATGTTTGTACTATAGCTAATGGTCCTTCCTGCATATAATCTCCCATGTGCATTTGCTCCTCAGGTCATAGAGTCATAGAGTCATAGATATGTACAGCATGGAAACAGACCCTTCAGTCCAACCCGTCCATGCCGACCAGATATCCCAACCCAATCTAGTCCCACCTGCCAGCACCCTGCCTAACCCTTCCTATTCGTTTCAAACCCTTCCTATTCATATACCCATCCAAATGTCTTTTAAATGTTGCAATTGTACCAGCCTTCACCACTTTCTCTGGCAGCTCACTCCATACACGTATTAGCCTCTGCATGAAGAAGTTGCCCCTTAGGTCTCTTTTATATCTTTCCCCTCTCACCCTAAACCTATGCCCTCTAGTTCTGGACTCCCCCACCACAGGGAAAAGACTGTCTATTTATCCTATCTGTGCCCTTCATGATTTTATAAACCTCTATAAGGTCACCCCTCAGGCTCCAACGCTCCAGGGAAAACAGCCCTAGCCTGTTCAACCTCTCTGTCTCTCTATAGCTCAAATCCTTCAACAGTGGTAAATGTGCAGAATAAAATCTCTGAAACCTCAGGTTGCTGTCACATGTTATTAATACCTTCTGTGAATGAATTAACTGATTTGTATCTTTGTCCCTTTTGTGAAAACCATAATGATCTCTCTCAGCAAAAACACATCAGGACTGAACTCATCTACACAGTCTTCAAAGAATGAAGCACGATTCAGGATGTCGCTCTGTGCTAAGTCATTGGTTTCAGTGACATTTTTATTAAGATTTTCTCCATTCTTTCCTGAAGGAACAAATTCAGGTCCTCTTGTGGATGCTCATCTTCATGCTTAATCCACCTCTATCTTGTCTTTCCTCAAAGAGAAATTAAAGATCTGCCATGTCTTCCGAGAAGTGGAGTTTCTTCAGCAAAGACTGATTTACAGTAATTGAGTCAATTTGAATTACTTCTGCAACTGACACATAAAGAAGATTCAAAGCCATATAAGCTTCTCTGCTTAATGAAGTTCAATGTTAATGAGAATAACATACAGAGTATCAAGGATATCCCTCCTATTACATGAAAGATGGAGCATGCATCTTTCCCCATTTTCTGTGTGGAATGTCTTATGAACCATGAAAGAGAATGGAAGATGGTTAGAGAAATTCAGGCTTCAGCCATGATGTGTTCTTGGAAAGAATAGACACTCCTGCTTCTGTGTTGAGGTTAAAATTTGTCCTCCTGCCATTAACAATAAACTCTTGTGGGCCTATTATTTTCCCTATGAGGAATGGATTTTGTTCTTCAGTATCATCTACCTCTTGGGCATTTGCTCATTGGAATGGTCTGGCTTGACCATTTTTCCTTCTCAAATGGATGTCTCCTGCTGCTTTGTAAACATTTTAAAATGACCTCTCTTAGGACATGCATAGCACCCGGCATTAATGGCTGGACAAAGCTGTACAAGTGAGATATTTTCCTGCCACCAATCACACATGGAAGAGTGGCAATGACTGCATGCACTTGCCACTGTTCCTGTTTCTTGCTGGAAGCCCTCTGATTGATAAAATCAACTAGGTCAGTTGTCTGATCTCAGCAAGGTTCCCTAAGCTTTTCTGGTTGATAGCCTGTTTTGCTTGCTAGGCTTAGCCTGCTGAGTTAACTGGTCTACTTTGCTTGCATTGCAAGATCGCGCCGGATATGGTCGACTCCTTGCGAGCCCCTAAGTTTCCTATTTCCTACAATCATTCTACACTCTTTAAACCTGCTTTTGTTTTTGCCGCTGTTTACCTACAATTTACTGTCTATACTACTTAACTCTGTGATTCGACTGTATTGCTAGCAAGGCAAAGCTTTTCACTGTGCCTCGGTACATGTTACAATAAATTCGATTCAATTCAATTCAATGTAAGGTCACAATTTGGTCTTTCAAGTGTAAGGATTTTAATATAGCTTCATCAAAACCCCCACTATGTTGCAGTCTCTTATGAGCTATCTCTTATTGCCCCATATTCACTATATTCTGGTATGGGGTCATTTAAAAATGAGTCATAATTTTTCACTGGTTCCTGGGTCCACTACTTGTATTTTGCCTGGGCTATTATGGTGTTGCACTCCAAACTAAAATAAAAGCCAAAAGCTTTGGTGAGCTATTCATATTTCACAGCTTCTTCATCAACAACCTGCTTTTTAAAGGTATCAATGATACAATGCCAATTGTATATAGGAGCATACCAACCTGATCTTTGTCCCATAACGAGTTAGTCACTGTTATGTCACCAGTTACTGTGCATCATCAGTGATATCAGATGACTTTAGACCACCCTGCAAATGGGAGCTGAGTTACCAAAGTTCTAATGGAATCCTCTGAACCGTATCTTTGTAAATTGTGTAAATTGTTAATAAATGCTTATTAGTTTGTAGTAGCATGGTTTTCAATTCTCATCAGTCCAAAGCATCCAGGGTATGGATGTAATATTTATATAATCGTTACATGGATGCTGAGTGCTCCTGGAGGCAGTCTGATAGTGATTGAATTGGTAGACCAGTTTCTCCAGTGTGCAGATTGGTAAAGGCCTTGCACAAGGTCCAAGGGGATAGGGTTTCCTCAACATCTCTGGGCATTTCTAGCCAGCTGTCATCAGACTCCAACAAGTATTAGTAGCTCTAACTGGCATCTATTGGGATCCTCAGCAAATAATTCACAGAGTACTGCCACCATGTGTTATGATCATAACAAGGCTCTGAGTGTTTTTGATGAAAGGGGTGCTGGTGTAAATGAGTGAACATTTATTGATTGTTCTCATTATTTACTGAAGCAGGCACTAGCAGGACTCCATTACAACCTTCTTCCCAGGTTCTAGCTATGGGTGATCTGATATTGTTTAATATCACTAATGTGGCAGGATAACAATTAGAATTGTGACTGTTACTCCCTTATATTATAATTCCTTGGTAGATAGATGGTGGTTTCATGAGAACATTTTTAACTTTTATGAAAATAGATAAGAAAGTATGCTGTGAAGAGGACATAAGAATAAAGTTGACCGATATCAGTATGTTGAGTGAGTGGGTGAAAATCCAGTCAATGGAGTATCATGTGACAAAACATGAAATTATTCACTTTGGCAGGATGAGTAACAAAGTAGAGTCTTGTTTACATGAAAAATGGTTGAGAATTTGAAGGTACAAACAAATTAAGTATTCATGAAAATTTTATCTGCAGGTACAGCAAATAATTATGAAGGCCGATGGAATGCTATCCTTTATTAGGAGAGGAATTAAACATAATAGCAAAGACTTCATACTTCAGTTATGCAGAGAACTGGGAAGACCATGTTTTGAAGACTGTATACAATTTTGTTCTCTTTATTTAAGGAAACATGTAAGTGCATTGGAGGTGGTTCACAGGAGGTCTACTTGGTGGAAACCTGGACTAATTGGATTGTGTTACGAGGGAAGGTTGGGCAGGTCAGGCTTGTTTCCATTGGATAGTTGGACTTATCCTGAATGTTCTTGACAAATTGGAAGTACAAATGATGTCTCCTCATTTGAGTGAGTCAAGAACCATGGGGCACTGTTTCCAAGTTAAGGATGGCACGTTTAGGACAAAGATGGGGACAGAAAAGTGCCTTGTGATTTCTTGCTGAGGACACCAGTCCCAGTACCAGCTCAAACAACATGTGATTCTGGGAATGACTTTGTAGGGTTCTGTGTTTTTCTTTTGTCTTTTTAAAATAAACGGATAATAACACCGTCATCATGGTCATAAATAGTTTAATGAGATTAGCTTTATACTCCAAGTTTATTATTTGAATTAACATTTTGTCATTTGCCATGGTGGGATTTGAATCTAGAAAATTACCATTGAACTCTGCATTATTCCTCAAGTGATATTACCTGTGCGATGTCACTTCCTATGTTGGAGGGTTAGGATCAAGTAAGAGGTAAAAGATGGAAGTCATCCGATTACCATCAGTATTGTTTCTCATTGATGCTGTAAGTGGTCCAGCTCTATGTAGATTTAGCTTTTTCTTAGATTTTAGTTTTTATTGTTATGTGTACTCAAGTACAGGGGTACAGAAATACAGTGATAAGTGTATAATGTCACCACACAAGGTGCCATCTTAGATACCAAGGTAGCTGGATACAAAAGACTTTTGTACAAAGTAGTAAGAGAAGCAGAGTTAAACACTACTTCGTTGAATAAGTAGAAAAATAAAGTGAGGTAATAGTTAACATTAAAATCTTTTTTAATTTAAACTAGGAAAATAAAGGAATAAGTTAAAAGTTCAACAGTCTTTGCTGAGTTCTCCACTTATCTCGATCTCTGGGAGACCTCAGCTGTAAGTTTTTGACACCACAGCTGCAGATACTGACGTTGCTGCTGAAGCTGCTGCCTCTCCTACCTCCCCTGATGCCTTGGAAACATGCTCCAGGCAGGACCTACTCATATGCCGAGAAGAGACATCACCGTGAGCTGCTAAGAGACTGGGCCAAGACCCACTATGAGACCAGGCCAAAACCCGGAGGAAGAATAAAAACCATCTTTACTTTAATTACTCTGGTTTAAAGATTAGCATTCTTGTTGCATTGTAGACCTGTCCCAGCTGCAAGATTCTTATCCTTATGTGTGCAGCGAAGCGTTCCCACTGTTTGCAACGAAGCTATTTTCTTGGAGGTGAAGGGTATCCATCCTGTTCTCCAATTACTGCACAAGTACCTGCCATACCACATCTAAGAATCTTGGAACCCACACAGCCTCTTTGTCAGCCATCTATTTAGTGCCAGCTTCCTTGCTTTCTGCAGGCAAAATGCACCTTCCCTTTCAAACATGCTGTATGCCATGAAGAGACATTGACAGTTAATGTCTAGCTCCAGACACAATTTACCCACAAATCTCTTCCCTCCTACTTGAATAGTAGTCAGGGAATTGTATGGGTGATACTGGTAGTGAACCTGTGCAGTTAGAATGTTTCCCGTTGACTGCGTCAATGATAAAGTCACATGCAACCCACACTTGTTTCCTGATATAATTAGGTGTCACTGTATTGTTGTTAGCTACTCTTGTGTGAGGTTCAGGTCATTTAAATGTTTCTGGCCAGTTAACTTTCTCTCTATCCCTCTCACCCAGACACACAGATATATAAAAATATATTCTCAACGTTGCTAATCACCAGTACTTTCAGTGACAATAAAAATAATAATGTTTCAAATCATCAGGAAAGTGCCTTACATGCACAATTATGTAAAATAAATTAAAGTATGCTTCAGTTAAAAGCACGGGCCATTTTGCTTTTACAATAATTATCATTGTCAGAGCTGTCAACATTAGGAAACCATTAGAAGTGACATTTACTGTCAGCCAGAATGACATAGATTGTGAAGCTGTTTGGAGCTAAGTTTATTATTAAGAATGGTATACGTCAATATATATAGTTGTAAGTTAAGGTGAGTATTTGTCATTCTTAATATGTGACATTTGGTCATTCTAATGCATAAACTAGATCATTTTGAAAATAATTGTAAGGAGGAAATAACCTTTCCATAAAGCACTTTTCAGAGTTTGGAGTCTCTGCTTTCATTTTTTTCTCTGGCTATGCGGCACGGTGGCTCAGTGGTTAGCCCTGCTGCCTCACAGCATCAGGGACCCCAGGTTCGATCCTACCCACAAGTGACTGTCTATGTGGAGTTTAACATTCTCCCATATCTGAGTGGGTTTCCTTTGGGTGCTCTGGTTTCCTCCCACAGTCTAAAGATGTGCAGATTAGTTGGTTTGACCATGCTTAACTTGCCTCATAGTGTGCAGGCTGGGTGAATTAGCCATGGGAAATGCAGAGTAATGGGGATAGGGCAAGGGAGTGGGTGTGGGTGGGATCCTCTTCAGAGGGTCAGTGTGGACTTGATGGCCTGCTTCCACACTGTAAGGATTCTACGCTTCAGTGTGTTCAATTTTGTTTTTTTAATGTTCTCCATCAATAGTATCTCTTCTGTAACTCAATGTCAGTTTTGCTTATTTTTTTCTGTATTTTAAATGGCCACACCTGAAGTCTTGTTCAGCTCTTGTCTTCAGTTTATCATTATTGTTTGGCTTTTATACTCCATACCAGAATCTTGTTTGTTTTTTTTCCTTCAGGTCTACCTTCTAGACTCAGGAACTGTGCTGATGGATTGAAAAATTACAGATGACACCTCATTACTTAAGAAGGAATGGAAAATGTAAAAAGATAATTGTGTATCATTGAGTTTAACATTAATTATGGGGAGAGCGAAAGTGAGGACTGCAGATGCTGGAGATCAGAATCTAGATTAGAGTGGTGCTGGAAAAGCACAGCAGGTCAGGCAGCATCCGAGGAGCAGGAAAATTGATGTTTTGGGCAGATCTTGCACAATAAATTTCGATGACCTGGATTTAAGATATAGGGTGTGCTGTGCGGAAACTGTGTTGATGTTGTAAGACCCTAGTATGTTTTTCGGTCTAAGTTCAAGGAGTAACCATGGCAGGCTAGATCAGAAGGTAGACTCTCATGGGATCTGTGATAAGCTGGCTGGATGGATACAAATCTAGCTTGGTCATAGAAGGGAGAGAGTAGTGGAAGAAGGGCGATTTTCCAAATGGAGATCAGTAACTAGTGGTGTTCTGCAGGGATCTGGAACCTTTCTTGTTTATAATATACATAAATAATATGGAGGAAAATATAGATGGTCTGATTAGTAAGTTTGCAGATGACACCAAAGTTGGTGGAGTTGCAGATCATGAGGAAGATTGTCAAAAGATACAACGGGATATAGATAGCTTGCAGATATGGGCAGAGAAATGGCTGATAGAGTCTAATCTGGACAAATGTGAGCTGACGCATTTTGGAAGATCAATTCAGGTGTGGATCATATAATGAATGGCAAAACCTTTAGGAGCATTGACATACAAAGGGGTCTGGGTGTACACAAATACCTGGAACTGGCAACACAGGTGGGTAAGGTGGTCAATAGATAGTACGCTTGCCTTCATCGGTCAGGGCATTGAATATAAAAGTTGACAAGTTATGTTACATCTGTACAAAACTTTAGTTAGGCCACATTTGGAAAATTGCGTGCAGTTCTGTTTGCCATCTTACCAGAAGGACATGGATGCTTTGGAGATAGTTCAGAGAGGGTTTACCAGGATGTTGCCTGGTCTGGAGGGTTTTGATTAAGAGTAGAGGTTGGATAAACTCAGATTATTTTCACTTGAAAGACGGAAGATGAAGGCTAACCTGATAGAGGTCTTCAAAACTATGAGAGGCATCGATAGGGTGGATAGTCAGAGGCTTTTTCCCAGGGTGCAAAGGTTAGCTACAAGAGGTCACAGGTTCAAGGTGAGAGGGGGCAAGCTTATGGGAGAAGTGCAGGGAAAGTTTTCACACAAAGTATGATGAGCACCTGGAATGCACTGCCAGTAGAGGTAGTGGAAGCAGGCACATTAGCAATGGTTAAGGTGAGTTTTGATAGACACATGAACAGGAGGTGGACAGGGGGATAGGTACTACATATGGGCAATATGTAGCGGTTCTAAAGAAGGAACAGGAATCAGCACAGGCTTGATGGGCCAAAGGGCCTGTTGCTGTGCTGTATTGAGTTGTATGGTCTCATATAAGTTCAAACACATCGCTTTTTGTATCCACTTGTCTATTCATCTCAGTATCTGTTGTTTATTCCTTCTTAAAGTGAAGCATTTTGAGCTGGCTTCTTCAATATAGAGAGTGCTGTGGAAATCCTTGTTATTGTTACTGGACAAGTATCAGCTTCAAGTGGTGCATGCACTGATTATCAATGTATTGACTACGTGTAACAATGATCTTTAGTTTCTTCAATCTATTTCTTGCTGATTGACCAGTTCTCCAGGAGCTTGCTCAAATTCAGTTGCCTTTTGTTTGGAGATGGGAAAATGAATGATTAATGACTCCTCCTCGAGCTTCCTTAATGGAAAGGTCAATGCTGCTGTGATATTGAATTGCACTTTCATATGATTTTTAAAACAAATTATCCATTTATGAGACATGGCTTCACTGGCAAGGTCAGTCTTTATTGTTCAACTCTAGATACTCTAGGGGAAATTGGTGGTGAGTTTGCTTCTTGAATCCCTGCAGCCTGTGTGGTGAATGTGTTTCCATGGCAGCTTCAGGAATTTTACTCAATGACAATGAAGGAACACCAATGTAATTCCATACCAGGATGGTCTGAAACCCTTGTCACTCTAGCAGGTAGATGTCACCATTTTAGGAACAGGACTGAAGCAAGGTGAGTTGTTGATTTATAGATTCTACATTCATATATTGCATTCATGTAATTCTCAGCGAATAGTCTGAAACTTGTAATCAACTGTGAAATGGTATGGATTTCCATTGACCTTGAAGAGCTCTTTGCTGAGAGATCCATCAACCTTTGTGACAAGACTTTAACTTTATCAAGAGGTAGTTAGTTATAATATTCTTCAAGGGGAATCCCAGTATCAAGCAACATCAGAGAATCCCTACAGTGTGGAAACAGGCCATTTGGCCCAACAAGTCCACACTGACCCTCCGAAGAGCAACCCACCCAGACCCATTCCCCTACCGTATTACCCTACATTTCCCATGACACAATGGGCAATTTAGCATGGCCAGTTCACCTAACCTGCACATCATTGGACGATGGGAAGAAACCCACGCAGACACAAGGAGAATGTGCAAACTCCACACAGTCAATCATGCAAGGCTGAAATCGAACCTGGGTCCCTGGTGCTGTGAGGCGGCAATGCTAACCACTGAGCCACCGTACTGCCTCTCAGTTGTGTGGCTGCTCCAAGAGTCCATACACATTTTTTTTTTGTGGTTTGAGGGCATTGGTGGCTAAGCCAGCATTTATGGCTCATCCCTAAGTGCCCAGAGGGCAGTTAAGAGTCCACTACATTGCTGTGGGTCTGAAGTCACATGTAGGCCAGACCAGGTAGAGATGGCAGCTTCCTGTCCTAAAGGACATTTGTGAAGCAGATAGGTTTGTTCCTGACCAATGACAATGGACTCGTGGCCATCATTAGACTCTTAATTCCAGAATTTTATTGAATTCAAATTCTGCCATGGTCCCCATACCATTACCTGGGTCTCTGGATTAACAGTCCAGTGGCAATTCCACTAGGCCATCACTTCCCATGGCCTCCGTAGCATTGACTGCTGATCCTGGAAGTGCCAACCATGTATGAACCTTAGAGATCCACTCAGTAGTAAAGGAAATTAATGGGAATCCTGCTGCAGTGATGTCACCAAGCTGCCCAAAAATTAAAGAATTTTCGCAGTCAGACAACCAGGGAATGAAAGCACCAACAAGCAATCTAATTAAAACCAAATATGTCAAGATCTTTTGAGCAGTGGTGATGCTGCAGGCCTTGCTGCTGACCACAGAGATCACTGTCCTGACTTCTGATCCTGTGTGAAAATACAAAGTGGCACAGGGTGGCACAGTCCATGGGACAGATTGGAGAAGAGGATCTGGATTAGTGGTGCTGGAAAAGCACAGCAGTTCAGGCAGCATCCAAGGAGCAGTAAAATCGACGTCTCACGCAATAGCCCTTCATCAGGAATACAGGCAGAGTGCCTGAAGGGTGGAGAAATAAATGAGTGGAGGGTGGGGGTGGGGAGAAAGTAGCATAGAGTACAATAGGTGAGTGGGGGAGGGGATGAAGGTGATAGGTCAGGGAAGAGGGTGGAGTGCGTAGGTGGAAAGGAAGATAGGCAGGTAGGACAAGTCATGGGGACAGTGCTGAGCTGGAAGTTTGGAACTGGGGTGAGGTGGGGGAAGGGGAAATGAGGAAACTGTTGAGGTCCACATTGATGCCCTGGGGTTGAAGTGTTCTGAGGCGGAAGATGAGGTGCTCTTCCTCCAGGCGTCGGGTGGTGAGGGAGCGGTGGTGAAGGAGGCCCAGGACCTCCATGTCCTATGCAGATAGAGGAAACATCAGCTTTTTACAAAATCAGTTGGCATATTCAGGTAAGTTTCTAAAGACCACAAAGGCTTTCAGTGAAGTGTATGAGTGAATCGTGTGTGGGTGGGTGAGTGGATAGAAAAGCGCAGCAGGTCAGGCAGCATCCAAGGAGCAGGAGAATCGACGTTTCAGGCATAAGTCCTTCTTCAGGCTCATGTCCGAAACGTCGATTCTCTTGCTCCTTGGATGCTGCCTGACCTGCTGTGCTTTTCCAGCAACACATTTTCAGCTCTGATCTCCAGCATCGGCAGTCCTCACTTTCTCCTGGGTGAGTACATAGGTAAGTGAATGGTGCAACAAGTATAGGTAATAGGAATAGGGGGCTATACAGTGAGGTTATGGTTTAAAGATGGGTTGTTGGGTCAAACAGTGGAGTCGTTATGTCTGGAGGGAGTAGTCATTATGGAAGGAGTAGCTACTCATGTTGGGGGATTAGTCAAGTGGTAGTTCAAAGTACAGCATACGGTGGCTAAGTGAATGACGATGCTTAAATTCAGGATTTTTATGTAAAGCTGTGAAATTACAGCTGGATTCTGAAGGGTAATAATGGGGAATGTTGTCAATTCTTCATCAAAAACATTATTTAAAGTGGCTGATGGAGTGCCCATTAAGTGGTTGCTTTGTTTTGGACTGTGTCAAGGTTATTTATTGTTTTGGAGCTCCAGTCAATTGGGTCACACTTCCGATTTGTGCCTTTTCAATGGTGGGTGGTAGCGAGTAGTGGAGGAAAAGGTGGATGGTGGTGCCAGTGTAGCTGTGGTAGATGGACTGTTCCACATATCTGACGAAGAGGCAGGCATTTTTCAGCCCTTTTCAATGGTGGACAATATTACTCACAAGTTACACAACAAAGATTTCCCAGTCTCTGACCTGCTGTTCTGGCCACAGGATTTACATGGATGGTGCAGCTCAACTTCTGCTCAACAATGTTGATATTGATAGGAATTTGATATATGGATGCCAATGAACCTTAAGGCATTGATTTTCTCCATTTGGAGATGGTCATTGCCTGGCACTTAAGTGGCTCGAATGTTATTTACCGATTATCAGCTGGAACCTGACCAGGGCCTTGCTCTATGTGAACACAAATTGCTTAATCACCTGAAATGTTGCCAGTAAGATTGAGCATTGTTCAATCATCAGCAAAGGTCCTGTTCTGAGATGACTGAAGGTTATTGATGAAGCTGCAGAATATGTTTAAACCAAGGCTGGTGCTTTGAGGAATACTTGCTGCTATATGTTGGCATGTGAAATGTCTAGTGACATCCTTGTCTTATAACTTCTACAGTGCATGTTGCAAATGATTTTGAGATTTATGACCAATTGGTTAGAATTACCAACTGCGCAAGTAAAGTCCATTATTGAATGTTAATAGTTCAAAGAAATTTGCACAATTAATCTTTGGTGAACAAAGTAGATGTTAGCTAATGAAGTCTCAATCGACACAAGACTATTGTATTACCAACTCTTTAAGGCACACCCAAACAAAAATATAGGGTAGCAGGGGCAGGGGAAAAGTGTGTGACAAGATGTTTGATTTCCACATTGATTACCAAGTTCAGTAATAAGTAACATATTAAATTTACACTTTGCTAAATTTAGACTGAATATAACCTTAATTCCATGTTTTAAAATTATTATTTGCCTCTGGAGTATTGTTACAATTGAATATCCGTAGGAAATGCTTACCTGTTGCAAGATTTGGTAAATTAGCTATTAACCTTATAAACAGTATTAACCTTTTTGGCTTGTACTTCAGTTATTTATGAGGTAAAAACAATGACTGCAGATGCTGGAAACCAGATTCTGGATTAGTGGTGCTGGAAGAGCACAGCAGTTCAGGCAGCATCCAAGGAGCTTCGAAATCGACGTTTCGGGCAAAAGCCCTTCATCAGGATGCTGCCTGAACTGCTGTGCTCTTCCAGCACCACTAATCCAGACTTCAGTTATTTATGAATGTTTTGAGAGTGTTGATTGCATTATATTTTAGTACATTCAGAGTTACAAGGTCAGAGTTTACAAGGAAAGAATGTATGGCAAAGATTATTTCAAAGTTTAAAATGACCATAATGTCTCTGGGTATTTGTGGTCAGTTTTGAGTGAACTGACTGTATAAGGGGTCAACCATTCAAGATTGAAATGAAAACATTCTTCACATGAAAGGTTGTAAATCTTTCAATATTCCAGTTGGGATGTGCCTTAAAGTGTTGTTACTGTAATAGTCTTGTGCCGATTGAGACTTCATCAGCTAATGTTCACCAAAGATTAAATGTTTAACTGCAAGAGGGCCCCACTATTGATGTTATTGAAGGTATTAACATCTACTTTAATATAAAGCAAATTTGAAGAACTTTACTAATTAAAAGCCTCTGGAAGTTGCATAGATCGTTTCTGAAGATGTTTTAGTTCCTGTGTTTGGCACAGAAGGTTGTTACCTTTCCTGGTGATCATTCCAAACAAATGTAGTTGTTTGGAATGATCACCATAGATAGGGGGGCTGGAAATGCAGTTCCTCTGAGTCTGCAGCACAACAATCTCTGGCTGTTACTCTCTGCTGTCAGAACCAGTCTCCTCCTCCTTCCTTGCGAGTGACAGGAGGCTGCCTGGCAGGTCAATCAGTGCAGCAGCATGTTGGTGTGCCTGCCCATTGCAGTATTCTTGTTTGCTGCACCCCTGAGCCCCTTATCAGAGCCTCTTGTATCAGAATGTGTCTGTGAGAATCTCTTCTCCATGCCAGAGATGTCTAAGACAAGAGGAGGTAGGTGTAATGTGAGGTGCCAGTGTTTGGAGGAGATCTGAGAAAACCTTTCTCACCCAGAGGGTTGTAGAAATGTGAAAGGTGCTGCCTGAGAGGGTGGTGGAGGCACGTACTCTTGTAACATTTAAGAAGCATTCGGATGAGCACTTAAAATGCTAGGGGCATAGGAGGCTCTGGATCTAGTGAAGGTAAATGGACTTAGCATAGTTTGGTGTTTGGTGGTCAGTGTGGACATGGTGGGCCAAAAGGCCTGATTCTATGCTGAATGACTCAGTGACCTCATGCTCTGATGAGTGGGCCCACAACCATCCTTTCTCCCTGGCCCAGCTATTATTCAGTTGTGTCCAGTGCCTCACCATATGCATTTCCAATAAAAACAGAAAGTACTGGAGAAACTCAGCAGACCAGCTGGATCCATGGAGAGACAGAGAGAGAAATGGAGTTAATGTTTCAATTCTCATGTGACTCTTTGGAGCAGAGTTTTGTACTCTGTACTTGCCTCCAATATTCTGAGATGATGATTGCGAGCATCAGAGCAAGTGAGATTGCTTCTTCATCAGTTTCTGTTTCTCTCTGTGCTCCTGCTTGGGTTACTGGGGCTGGCTAGAGAGCTCTACCTGAGGTTCTAAAAACAGGACATCAGGTGGAGAAGCTTAGGAGTTGAGTTGGAAAGAAGGAGGTCCATGCCAAAATCAGCCTGAGGGGCCTAAGACAGTAACGTAACTTCATCCCCAATGTTTCCAGTGGTGCTGGGTTCCAGAGGCTCTGCTACAGATGATCCTATGATGTGGAGAGCCAACTCTCCCACAGAGCTCAGAAGAAACAGGCAATGTAGCAGACAATGCAGTGGCCATTCAGCCCAACACTAATGAGGGGATAGCACCAAATCTGTGCTATCCACATGAATCTGTTTGAGTGAATCATAAATTCTGCACGCCATGCCCAACAAATAATGGTGATGACATTTTAGCACAACAATGTTAACGTACCAACTTTACAAATATGCTTTGCAGGTGTGAAGTAGTCATTGTGAGGCAGGTGAAGAACTTGGAAAGGTGAAAACAGTTGATGAGAAAATGTAAAGTGCATTTAAGCAGATATTAGGAAGATATTTTTAAAGTAAAGAGTGATAAATGTGGGAAGCATCTGCCTGGTGGAGTAACAGAGGCAAACACATTAGAAGCAATCGAGTGCAACTGATCCTATTGTTGAAGAATGGGAAAGAAGAGCATGAGCTTTAAAAGACAATAAAGCAGCTCACTGCCCTTAGCTTTCTGGCTTTGTTACTTTGCTGACATGGACTCTCTTGATTATTGTCACTTTGGAAAATGTTGTGTCACCATAGTCTTACCAGACCATCGGGACTGCTCTCTCATTAGAGAGAAGCGACTGGTGGTGATTTAACCTAAGGGCCACCAGACCTCAGGCGAGGGACTAAGTTGAGAAGGAGAGTCCTTCATGGTAACCTCAAACCAGTGATGGGAATTGGACCCACACTGTTGGCATCACACTCCTCTCTAATCCAACAACCCAGCCAACTGAACTAAACCAATTCCCCATTGGAAAATATAGAATTAATCAAGGTTACAAAAAGAAACATTGTACTCTAAAAAGCAGCCACCGATTGTTTCAGTGGATTAAAAAAATGCAATTGTATGTATTGTTCTAAATGGCTTGCCATAGTCAAGTAACCTCTACCTCTGCTGTAACCTGCTTTCACTTTAGTTTGTGGAAGGCATTGAACACATTACTTAAAGCATGTTGTCAGAAGTGGTCATCTGAAATTAAGTGTTTTTTTTAGATGTAAGAGAGCCAAGACATTTATTTTTTAAAAAGGGATGAGTTAAAATAGCCCCGATTGCCTTTTTAAATTGCTGGGTGAGTCAGAATGGCTGTGCATTTTCCTTGACCTACTGCTGGGAAAATAAAAGTACTAATGAGACAGAACTGAAAACTTTTTATCTGATCTCGGTAACAAAACTATGGAGTATCGACAGAATTAAACAAAAAGATACAGGAAATAAGATTGCAAACCTTTTATCAGTGCTGGAGAGAGACAGAGTGAGTGATTCAAGTTGGATTGCACTCAGATCTCACTGAAGAGCGAGAACACAGTTGGGGCAGAATCAGTCCTTTCTTGAAGGAGATAAAGTAGAAGTAAAAGTTTCTACTTATTGTACAATCCTGGCATGACAACACTGAAACAGTAACTGTCACTATAGCTAGGTGGAGAACTTCCTCTCAAGGTGATGACTAAATCACTGTTAGGAAGCAAGGAAGTAACTGTATACTTGTTTAAGCAGTAATGACAACCACTAGAGCTTTAGAAATTTCTATAGCTGGTATATTGACCACAGAGTCTATGACATCAGAAAGGCAGAAGCCAGTTTTACACACTGTGATGAAGGCTTATAATATTTCATTATTATTTTGGAACTTAGATTCTCAAGAAGTGATAAATAGGTTTTCAGTTTTGTGAAGTGACTTCTTTTTAGGGTCAGAAACTCATTTTTTAAAAAATAGCTATGAAACAGTGTTTCCAAGCAACTATGTGATTTCGGCTAAATGACTAGCGATGATATCTAGCGAGGTAATTGCTGAAGTCTTTCCTAGGTTGAGCTTTTACGATCTAGAGGAAAAGAGAGACCAGAGGTCAGAATCAAATACCATTCAGAAGAAAAGATCCATGTGCTAATACGTAGACTGAAAATAGTAAAAGCCTTCAGGTTTTTTCTTTACATTCAGTGAGAAAATGCAGTAAGTGTCTATGAGAATGTGCTGAAATATGCCGAAAAGGACACACTTGTCAGTTGAAAAGAAATTTTTAAGTGAAGAAAGGAGTGATGATTCACTGGGCTTGAATGTTTTGTGTTGGATATTCTTAGGGAAAAGGACTGAACTTTTCTATTTGCTGTTTCTGATAAGATATTCTAAACTGTCTGAAACAAATGACGTTAATAAATTTTCACTTGCATTTTCATTTGTTTAATCATAAGTGCTTTTTTTGAAAAAGTACATTGGCAAACTCTTGCAAATATGTTCAGTGACTGACGGCACAATGGCTCAGTGGTTAGCACTGTTGCCTCACAGCGCCAGGATCCCAGGTTCGATTCTGTGTGGAGTTTGCATATTCTCCCTGTGTCTGCGTGGGTTTCGTATGGGAACTCCGGTTTCCTCCCACAATCCAAAGATGTGCAGGCCAGGTGAATTGTCCATAGTTGTTAGGTGCATTAGTCAGAGGGCTGGTGTGTTACTCTTCGGAGGGTTAGTGTGGACTTGTTGGGCTGAAGGGCCTGTTTCCACACTGTAGGGAATCTAATCTAAATTAGAAAAATAGGACTTATGGTCAATCAAGCTAGAAGGAGAAGCTGAATAGGCTGGGATTGTGATAGAGGTTTATAAAATCATGAAGGGCATTGCTAGGGCAAATAGACAAGGTATTTTCCCCAGGGTGGGGGACTGCAGAACTAGAGGGCATGCGTTTAGGTTGAGAGGGAAGAAATTTTAAAAGGCAGCTAAGGAGCAACTTTTTCATGCAGCGGGAGATGCGTGTATGGAATGAACTCTCAGAGGGAGTGGTGGAGGCTGATACAATTACAACATTTAAAAGGCATCTGGATGTGTATATGAATAGGAATGGTTTAGAGGGTTATAGGCCAAATGCTGGCAAATGGGACTAGATTAATTTAGGATATCTGGTTGGCATGGACGAGTTGGACTGAAGGGTCTGTTTCCGTGTTGTACATCCCTATGACTCTAAGCCAGATTTCAGTCTGGAATTTGACTTATCCAGTAATACCAGCATCTAGGATCATAGCAACAGAGATCATTCAGATGAATTTGAAACATTGAGAGAAAAATATTTCAATCCTCAGAAAACAGCCCAGCAGGAAGAAGCATAACAATTTCAAGGACCTCATAGGAAATTAGGCAGCAGGAAAGTAATCTTCATACCCAAAGAGTATCATGTTCATATTCAATGTGCAGAAATTGTTTTTGTCATTTATATAAATGGTTTGGTCTGAACATAGGGGGTATAGTTAGCAAATTTGCAGATGACACCAAAATTGGAGAAATAGTAGAGAGTGAAGAAGGTTACCTGAGAGTACAATTGGATCTTGGTCAGGTGGGCCAATGGGCCGAAGAGTGGCAGATGGGGTTTAATTTAAATAAATGTGAGGTGCTGCACTTTGGAAAGGCAAATCAGGGCAGGACTTATACATTTAATGGTAAGGTTCTGGGGAGTGTTGCTGATCAAAGAGATCATGGAGTGCAGGTTGATTGTTCTTTGAAAGTGGAATCCCAGCTCAACCAGATAGTGAAGAAGGTGTTTGGTATGCTTGCCTTTATTAGCCAGTGCTTTGAGTATAGGATATTAATTAGGCCACTACTGGAATACTGCAAGCAATTCTCGTCTCCCTGCAATAGGAAGGATGTTATGAAACTTTAAAGGGTTCAGAAAAGATTTACAAAGTGTTGCCAGGGTTGGAGGATTTGAGCTATAAGGAGAGGCTGAAGAGGCTAAGGCTGTTTTCCCTGGAGCGTCAGAGGCTGAGGGGTCACCGAATAGAGGTTTATAAATCATGAGGGGCAAGATTTTAGGGGATAGAGTAAATAGTCAAGGTCGTTTCCCTGGGGTGGGGGAGTCTAAAACTCGAGGGTATAGCTTTAGGGTGAGAGGGGAAAGATTGAAAAGGGACCTAAGGGGCAACTTTTTCATGCAAAGGGTGGTGTGTGTATGGAATGAGCTGCCAGTGGAAGTGGTGGAGGCTGGTACAATTGCAACATTTAAAAGGCACCTGAAAGGGTTATATGAATAGTAAGGGTTCAGAGGGATATGGGCCAAATGCTGACAAATGGAATGAGATTAATTTAGGATATCTGTTCAGCATTGAATAGTTGGACCGAAAGGTCTGTTTCTGCGCTGTACATCTCTATGCCTCTGTGACTCCATGAATAACTGACAGCCAGAGGCTGGAAAAGAAACCCATCATGGAAGCAAAGGGTTGTTTCAGTTAAAGCTTTGAAGTTCAGATTATTGAGCTCTTGAAGTTCAAGGTTGAATGTTAGAACACCTCAGGATGAGTTGACAGAATTAACTGCAGATCAAAAGGTCCAGCAACCAATCAGTGCAATTGATCCTTGCAGGCTATGTATGAGAAGCTTACAGAAGATTTGTTAATGGTTTCTACTATGATACGTGTACTTGAATACTGTTTGCCTCAAAGTGATGGAAGAACAAAATGTTTTGATTGAGAAAATGCTTCTTTGTTGTAGAAATGTTCAGAATTGCTAGATCATAGTGATTGCCAGCTGAAGACATCTCTCTGTTACATTAAATGATGGCCTAGCTTTTCAAAAAAGAACACTGAAGAAATAGGACAAAAATCTTCTGAACCTTATTAATGACAGTGATCAAGAACTAATCAGCCAATCAAGAACTGCCAGAACCCAGGAGCAGTGACATGGGATTTCACATCATTAGTGAGTGATTGACAATGACAATAAGATCTTTATGTAGCTAAGCAAACTGAGAACTGAATACAATTTATTAAATTAGATTACATTACAGTATGGAAACAGGCCCTTCGGCCCAACAAGTCCACACCGACCCGCCGAAGCGTAACCCACCCATACCCCTACATTTACCCCTTACCGAACACTACGGGCAATTTAGCATGGCCAATTCACCTGACCCGCACATCTTGGGACTGCGGGAGGAAACCGGAGCACCCGGAGGAAACCCACGCAGACACGGGGAGAATGTGCAAACTCCACACAGTCAGTCACCTGAGGCGGGAATTGAACCCGGGTCTCTGGCGCTGTGAGGCAGCAGTGCTAACCACTGTGCCACCATGCCGCCCACATACCTGGCAGTTTCTTCTGTTGTTCGTGTTAGTCCTACTTCCTCATGAAGCCACTGAGATACCCTTCCCTGCACCTCAGCGGCTCCACATCACCCTACTCTCCATCAGCGGGAAGATCATCATCCGAATCCTCGCTGGGCACCTTCTCTCAGTCTCTGAGGAAACCTTTCCAAAAAGCAAATATGGTTTCGACCAAATCGTGGAACTGTGGAGATGATTTTCACTGCTCAGCAACTCCAAGAGAAATGCCAGGAACAACACTCTGTATGGCTTTCATCAACCTGACCAAGGCTTCTGACTCAGTCAATCATAAATTTCTATGAAAGAACATGTCAAAGGCTGGTTGTCCATTGAAAATCATCAATATCCTCTATCCCCTCCATGGCAAGATGTCAGCAATGGTTTTCATGGATGGTAACATGACAGAATCCTTTCGGGTCAAGGCAGGGGTCAAGCATAGATGTCATTATCCCCATCCTTTTCTCCATCACTATTGCTACCATCTTCTCAAGAACAAGATTCCCAGTGATGTGGATATTGTCTACAGGATGGATGGAAAACATTTCAATGTTGTCTGGATTAAATCTAAGAAGAAAACGACACCGACCTTGTTTGTGAAACTTGAGTATGCAGATAACAATGTCATCTTTGCTCTCTTGGAAGAGAATCTTCAAGCCTAATGCATATGAGGAAGTTTACTGAAGACTTGGTCTCAGCCTCAACTTCCAGAAGACTCAAATCCTTTACCGACTCATCTCAGGTCAGGTTCCGGTCCATCCTTCTATTAAGATCAACAGAGAAATCTTTTCAAACTTGGAACATTTCCCCTGCCTGGAGGCTGATATCGCGCAGAGATTCAGCATCGATCCAAGTTGTGAGTGCTAACTTTCGATGCCTAAAGATGAGACTCTTCAATGACCATGACATATGTGCAAGTACCAAGATCCTTGAGTATAAGGCAGTCGTTCTTCTGACTCTTCAATATGGCTCTGAAACTTGGATTTTGTGTAGATGCCCCTCAAGACCTGGTGAAGTACCATCACTTGAGACAGTTTCTCCACATCAGCTGGGAGGATAGGAGTACTGGCATCGATGTCTTTGAAGCACAAGCATCAAGCCCGTGATCATCCAAAACTAATCCTGGCTACGATGTCTGAGTTCCGAATCATCTTCACCCGTCTCAAGGCATTTGAACGAGAGGAGGACAAAGGAAGCATTTCAAAAATTCCCTGAAGGTTTCCCTCAAGAAATCCAACAAAGATCTCAACGTGTGGGCGACCCTCATTCAGAACAAGTCTGACTTGGAGGAACCTCCTGTATGAAGGGACATAATTCTTTGAGAGTACCCATCGGCAAATAGAAGTATGGAAATGAGCCAGAGAAAGGAAAGCCAATGATCTCAAGGCCAAGGACCAATTCCACCTCCCAGAAACACCTCCAAATGTATGGTCAAAGTGTCCCCCCCGGGATCGGGCTAATCAGCCAATCAAGAACTGCCAGAACCCAGGAGCAGTGACATGGGATTTCACATCATTAGTGAGTGATTGACAATGACAATAAGATTGTGAAAGAACATGGTGGGAGATGGAGAGTAACAGGAATTGCATCCTAACCTCTGGTATAAATATTGAGAACGTGCACAATGTCCTTTGGCCTCAGGTTTAATTATCATCCAGAAAAACTAATGTCCAACCGGTTGAGGTTTTGAACCCCCTGAACAGAATAAATGAAGTCTTATCCTGTATTTGTTGTTCTTGATATAGTTTTTTTTTTAATCAGGTGCTAATAATTGGAAAAATCCTAGCCCAGCATTTTTTGCCTAAAGGAACGGTTAAAAAAAAGTAAAACTAAAATAAACCTAAGTAATTAAGGGCGTAATCAAAGAAATAAATTTAAGGTCACTTCCCAAAAGGTAATTTGCACATGGTGGTTAAATGTTGCTGGAGGTGAGAGACAGCTCAAATTGGGGAATTAATATGGCCCTGTACTTAAAATAATAATAAATACATGTCCTGGTAAAAATAATAAATAACACAGAAACACCATTTAATTGCTCACTTGTGTGTTGTAAATGCTCACATAATTAAAAACAATGAATTGTACAATTTTTTCGCTGATGATTTTAGATTTCTGTGGCTGGTGTATAGGTAGCTGTATGCTCCAGCAGTAAATAGGCCGTTGTGATTTCTGAGGCTTTGGCCTGAATTGAATTAATGAGGTGAACTCTCATCATTTTCACATGGCTCATATTGTTCAGCTATGTTGCTCCCAGAGCCTGCAGCTAGATGCTGACGTGGGGAGCTGGGAGGAAATGGTCCAGGGAAATGTGGTGCTGAGAAGGAGATGGTCGGTTGGCCATAGGTCTGCAGTGTTTTTATTGGGTCAGGCAGTGCACTTTTATTTCTCCAACTCCATGGAATGAATAATCAATGTTTTCAGCTTTTCCCTGATGGGAAAATTAGTGCAAAGGAACACTTTTCTTGGTGGGAACAGTGATATCAAAGATAATCGAACATGATCCCATAGGCTATGTCAGCTACTGCCAAATATCTTATCCAGATAACAGTCTTTCCTTATACTCTCAAATCCAAACTTTTTCAAATGCAACATCAACAACAGAAAAATATTGCTTCTAAGATTTTTCTCCTTGGCTGCTAAGCCAATGCATTTTTCCTTCAGCTATTGCTGTAAGCTGTGACTTTTAATTTAATAGGTCAGAGACATTTTAAAAGTGTGTACCATCACCACTGCTATTGAAGGCATCCAGGGAAGGAAGATCGAGACGCAATGCTCTGATCAGCACAAGATTCATCTCAGCAAATCCTGTGCGCAAATACTGAACCTTATTCCCAGTTTGTCTCTCTATTCATAATACCCATGCTCTTTTCTCTATCTGTGCCTGCCTGTATCTGTGTGTAAGGGGGAGTTTACAGGAAGGATATTATTAAGATAGAGAGAGTTCAGAAGCAACTTACCAGGATGTTGCTGGGTATGGAGGTTTAAGTTATAAAGAACGGCTGGATAGACTGGGACTTTTTTCACTGGAGCATCAAAGGTTAAGTGGTAACTTTGCAGAAGTTTATAAAATCATGAAGGGTATAGACATAGTCAGTGGTTGAAGTCTTTTCCCTAGGGTGGGGGATTCCAAGACTAGGGCACGTATTTTTAAACTGAGATGAAATAAGCATGGGGCAAGTTTTTTACACAGAGTTGATTCGTGTGTGGAATGAATTTCCTGAGGAAGTGGTGGGTGCAAGTACAATTACAACATCTAAAAGATATTTAAGTAAGTACATGAATAGGAAAGGTTTGGAAGACATGGGCCATGAGCAGGCAGGTGGGAATAGTTTGGTTTTGGATTATGTTAAGCCTGGATTGGTTGGACCAAAGGGTCTGTTTCCATGTTGTATGACTCAATGACTCTATACAGGGGATAAAATTTTAGTTAGTCAAGTTAAATACCAAGAGTTCATAATTGTTCATCTGTAGATAGATTCTATTTATTTGTAATAAATAGAAATTATTACGAAGTAAAGAAATTTGGATGTGTTTTCTGTCAACTTATGCTGAAAAGACAGGTAAACTGGATGATTCCGTGTACTTGTGAGAAATTTTAGCTTCTGTGATGACTCTGGGAATAGTGGACTTGAATTTTTAGCTCGTTATCTCAGTGAATTGAAACATGCTAATTATCAGACTGCTAACCTGACATCCAGAATTGGATGAGCTGAAATTTTCATCAGTTAAATATTGGGAAATCCACCAAAGGGTGATGCATGTATGGAATGAGCTGCCAGAGGAAGTGGTGGAGGCTGGTACAATTACAACATTTAAAGGCATCTGGATTGGTAGATGAATGAAGGGTTTAGAACAATAAGGGCCATCTGCCGGCAAATGGGCCTAGATTAATTTAGGATATCTGGTTGGCATATACGAGTTGGACCGAAGGGTCTGTTTCCGTGCTGTACGTCTCTATGACTCAATGACAAACCTGTTACCATTGACTACACCCCTCTTGTGGCAACTCATTTCTGAACCAGACTTCAGACCACAATCTCTGGAGGGTTTTATTTTTTAAGAATCCACACAGTTTGGAAACAGGGCATTCAGCCCAACAAGTTGATACCAACCCTCTGAAAAGCATCCCACCCAGACCCATTCCCCCAACTCTATCCCTGTAATAATACATTTTTTCTGGCTAACACACCTAACCTACACATACCTGAACAGTATGGGTAATTTAGCATGGCCAATCCACCTAACCTGTATATCGTTGGACTGTGGGAGGAAACTGGATCACACAGCAGAAACCCACTTGGACAGGAGAATGTGCAAATTCCACACAGAAAGTTTTCCAAGGCTGGATTCGAACTCGGGTCCCTGGTGCAGTGAGGTAGCAGTGCTAACCATTGAGCCACTGTGCTACCCATTGGTTTGTAATTGGAAGTCTGTGACCAGTGGTGTACCATAGAGTTTGGTGTTGGAATCCTGGCTAGTTGTTATTTACATTATTGACTTGGATGTGAACGTAGAAGGTTTAATTAGTAAGTGTGCAGATGCCACAAAAATTGGGAGTGTTGTTGATTTTGAGGAAGATGGCCTCCAGTTACAGTCTGATATTGATCAGCTAGAAAACTAGGCAGAGCAATGGCAGGTGAAATTTAATCCTGATAAGTGCAAGGTGATGCATCTTGGGAGGTTGAATAAGGGAAGGATATACACAATGAATGGTAAAGAGTACTGAGGGACATAGGAACCTTGGTGTACAAATCCGTAGATCCCTGAAGGTGCAGACATGGTCGTAAAGAAGGCATAGGTGATGCTTGCCTTTATTACCTGGGGAGTAGAATGTGGGAGCAAGGAAGTCTTCTTACACTTTATAAAACACTAGTGAGACCACCGATGGAATATTGTGTGCAACTCTGGTCTCCACACTATGGAAAGACATAATTGCAATAAAGAGGAGGAGATTCACCAGGATATTGCCTGGGATGAAAGATCTCAGTTATGTGGAGAGACTGAATGGGCTGGGTTTGTTTTCCTTGGAGCAGAGGAGGCTGAAGGGGGGACCTGACTGAGGTGTACACAATTAGGAGAGATATAGGCAGAGTAGAACATGAGAACCTCTTCCTGATGGCAGATGTGTCTAAAACCAGATGCCATATGTTAAAGGTGGCGAGTAAGTGGTTTAGAGGAGATATGAGAAGGAATTCTTTTACCCAGAGGTTGGTACAAATATGGAACATGCTGCCTGAAAGGGTGATGGAGGCAGGTGCTCTCATAATATTTAAGAAGCATCTGGATGAGCACTCAAAATGCCAGGGCATGGTAGGGCATGGAGCGAATGCAGCTAAATGGGATTAGTGTAGTTTGGTGTTTGTTGACTTCCACAGATAAGTGCTTTCAGCAAGCATCACTGAGTATCAACAGGCTATCCCAAAGTCATATTACTGTAAGCAAGAACCCAAAAGCACTGTGGATGCTGGAAATCAGAAACAAATCAGCAATTGCTAGACAGTCTCAGCAAGTCTGGCAGAATCTGTGGAGAACAATCAGAGTTAATGTTTTGGGTCCAGTTCTGAGGAAGGATCACTGGACCTGAAATGTTAACTCTGATTTGTCTCCAAAAATACTGCCAGACCTGCTGAGATTTTCCAGGAATTGCTGTTTTTGTTACTCCAAGTGGCATTTTCCTCGCACATACCAGAAGATTTATTTTAGAAAATTTCTCCTCATATCCTGTGGCCACAGCTCTGTAATACTATCTTTGTATTAAGTCAATATTTATGGATGTTTCCCAAATCACTAGTTGACCTAAAATTCAGAATAGTATAAATACTCAGCCTGTGCTGTTGGTGGAGAAGACATTTTGCAAAAGTGACAAATTAACCGAGAAACCTTTTCCTTTTGACAATCAATTTCTGGTGCAAGTTAGCAGATTGATGGCTGGCACACAACTTGCTTGAAACATTATTTTAAGAAAAGTGATTGTAATTATATAGCGTATTTCATGACCTCAGGATGTTCAAAGTATTTTACAGCAATTTAATTGCTTTATCGGAAACCATTACTATTGTGGGAAATACAGTGGCTGATGTGTGCACAGCAAGGTTCCACAAAAGACAATAAGATGTTTTCATTAATGTTGTTTGATGGACAGATATTGACCAGGACACCGTGGCTAACAAGTAATTCTTCTTTGCAGTAACTCTGTGGGATCTTTTATATCGACCTGAGAAAGCTAGCAGGGCTTTGATACACCAGCACATCTGAAAGACAGGACCTCTGCAGGTTCAGCACGTCCTCAGTACTGAATTGGAGTGTCAGTCTGGATTATGTGCTGAGGTCTCTGGGGCAGAATGATAATGAAACTTATAATGTAGCCACAACAGCTTCTTCACAGAGCACACTCTCACAGATCCAAGATGCTTAAGGTTTTAATTAACCACTAATTAACAATTGAGAAAGGAGCTTTATTGAAAATGTTCTTCCATTACACTAGTAATTTTAAAAGAATATATTTTTAATCAACTTATGCAGAAATGTTATGATACACTGCTGGAAGACATGGGAGTTGAACCTAGACTTTTTGGCCTGGAAGTTGGGAAACCACAACAGCTCCCTACACACATAGCTTTATGATGACAATATAATATTCCTTTTCACCAAATATCTAGCTTTAATTTGATACAAATCTGATATAGTTCCCAGACAAAACTTTGGCCTAGATCTTTCGATTGAAAGACAGTGAATGTACCCTTAGAGACCTGCCCTGGGAACCCTCGGAGATTCCAATGGACAGCCCACCCGGAAATTGTCCAGAAAGTTTAAACTTCCTGAACTCAATTACCCTGATGATGGGACCCCTCGGCAAAGATTCCAATTTTAAATTCGCATCATAGGCCTCTGTGGGTTTGGACCTACCTACTTACCTAAGTAGTTAGCCTAGGAAAAGTGAGCGGGGTTAAACCCTACTGTAACTTCTGGATAACTATAAAACTGACCCACCAAACTCACCACCAGAGATATCCCACCCCCTCCCACTGACATCCTATTCCTCTCCCGACCTACCATCCTCACCCCCATCCCATGCGGGAGACACCCACAGACCTGATCAGGCTGTCCTTTACCCAGCAGGACCAGCCCCACACCCCTCTCCACGCCTACTGTGAGCTGACCCGACCAGACACCATGAAGAACAGACAACTTTCCCCTTTACCTGACTTCCCCATGAGCTAACAGCCTGTTGACCCAATATACCCTGACCCACCAACACCCCGGGCAGACACACCTCCGACCTGACACTTCCCAATACGACCTGACTGAACCTGAAACTTCCTCAATCTGACAACCTTTAACCCAACATCATCTCCCCCCCCCCCCCACAACCTGATATTCCGTCAGCCAGACCTACCCCGGCTAAACCTGACACCCCTGTTTCACTCCCACAGTCCCCACAGACTATCCTTGGCCCATCCAATGCCCGCCCCCCCCACCCCCCAACATGAACAACCCCACAACTAACTCATCCTATGCCTTTGCTCCCCCTCAAATTTCAGGTCAGAAACACGGAGCTTTGGGGCAGGGTAAGTAAAATGGAGAGAATTATAATTTGATGTGATTTGTATTCATCAGAAGATTTGGCCCAATGTGCCCTAGTCTTTCCACTTCGTTGCATTGGCTTTACCTTTTTTATTCACTCCTGGGATTTGAGGTGGGCCAGCATTTATTGCCAATCCCTAGTTACCTTTGGGAATGTGGTGATGAGCAGCCTTCTTCAACTGCATTAGCCCATTTTCTTCAAGTAGACTCACAATGCAATTACGGAACAGGTTCCAGGAGTTTGATCCAGTGACAATGAAGGAACAGTGATATATTTCTAAAACAAGATGGTGAGTGGCTTGGAGGGGAACTTGCAGCTGATGGCCTTCCCTGTGTCTGCTGACCTTCTAGATTATAGTGGTCGTAGGCTTGGAAGATGCTATCTAAAGGACATTTATGAATTTTGCTGTGCATCCTGTAGATGGTATACATTGCTGTTCCTGAGTATTGGTGGTGGTGAAAGTGGGTGTTTGAGGATGTGGTGCCATTCAGGTGGGCTGCATTGTCCTGGATAGTATCAAGCTTCTTGAGTGTTGTTGGGGCTGTACCCAGGAGAAAGTGAGAAAGTGCAGATGCTGGAGATCATAGTCAAAAGGTGTGGTGCTGGAAAAGCACAGCAGGTCAAGCAGCATCCGAGGAGCAGGAGAACGGCTGTTTTGAGGGCCTCATCCCTGATAAGAACATCATGCTCGAAACATCAACACTCCTGTTCCTCAGATGCTGCCTGACTGGCTGTGTTTTTCCAGCACCACACTTTTTGACTCTGGAGCTGTAGCCATCCAGACAGGTGAGGTGTATTCCATTACACTTCTGACTTGTGCCTTGTAGATGGTGGACATGTTTTAGAGTGTCAGGAGATGAGTTACTTACTGTAGGATTCCTAGCTTGTGACCTGGTCTTGTCACCATTGTATTGAGATGGTAAGTCCAGTTCAGTTTCTGGTCAATGATAAGCCCAAAGATGTTGACAGTGTGGGATTCAGTGATAGTAATGACTGAAAGTCAAGGGAGGAGTTGTCTCTTTTTGAGATGCTCATTGCCTGGCACTCGTGTGGTGTGAATGCCTTATCACCTGTCAGCAGACTTTCTGCTCATTTATTTTTCTTCTGTGCAGACCTCAGAGACCCATGGCAGCCACCTTGGGAAACAAAGTTAAAAATCACACAACACCAGGTTATAGTCCAACAGGTTTAATTGGAAGCACACTAGCTTTCGGACATCGGCATCTTCAAATCATGACCGTGGGAAACAAATGTCTATGTGGTGAATGGCATCAGTAATGCTAATGGAGCTGCTGTGTGCAGGCGTAACCACACACCTTAGGGGGAATGTTGTTTGTCTGTCCAAGCCTGGATACTGTCAAAGTTAGGCTGCATTTGAGCATGTATCAGTATCTGAGGAGCTATGAATGTAGCTGAACATCACCACTTCTGACCTAATGATGACAGAAAGAAGCAATTGAAGATGGTTGAGCTAGGACACTACCCTGAGGAACTCTTGCCGAGATGTTCTGCAGCTAAGATGACTGACTTCCAACAACCGCAACCATCTTCCTCTCTGCCAGGGTGTGATGCCAACAAGGGAGAGCTTTTCTCCAGCTTCCCATTGACCCCAGTTTTGCTTGGGCTCCTTGATGCCACCCTTGGGCCTTGATGTGAACAGCATGACCTCTCAACTCACCTCTGGAATTTAATTCCCAAATCTCCAGTGTCAATTTCCATCATTTCCTGCTTACAAATGTCTTTGCAGCAGAGCTGTGGCACCCAGTTAATGATGCAGAAGGACTTGAGTATGTGGCTGTTACCCATCCAATACATGTGGCTGAGCCAGCATGTGCATTGTTGACTTACCAATGAGATTACGCTGATACATTAGCATCCTCCAGGACCTTTTTGTTCATGACATCGTCCCGTCAAAAGATACTGAGGATACGTCTGAAACAGTAAAGGTGGAAACCTCACCTGTCTCTCATACATTGATCAAGTCTCATCACGTTGTTGCTGTACCAGCCTCACTTGCTCAGTTTGGATATAATAGCTGCAGCTTTTGCAATGTGTTTGTTGATTTCACCATCAGTGACACATTACTCGTGATTGTGGGAATTGGATATGTGAAACTATCTCAACTTCCAGGGTCACTTTATCAATGCTGATGAGTGGTAACAGTTTGGGTGCATGGCATTTATTTATTTTGACCATGTGGCTAGTCAAAGCTAACTCAGCAGGAGACAGCCTATCCAGTTGCTGCTAAAGGGGCTTCTGGTTATGCAATGCTAATGCAGCATCATCAGCACAGAGGCAGTCATATTTGTCTTGGACATAACTTGGCAGCAAGCTGAACAGCTTTCCATTCTGGTCTGCAAGTAAAAACGCACTGTAGATGGCTTGAAGACACATAACAGCAGAAAATAGAAAATGCCAAAGTGTCTCAGCACCACAGCATTCCCACTGTAAATCTTGGAGAGTTCCACTTTTGCCCTATTAGAGCTAAACCTTTTTATGTGGTTGTCTGAAGAGAAGCTCACATTGAATAGTCTCAGTGGGAAGCTTAAATAAATCACTATATGGTTGAATGCCTTGGCAGGATTGATCAAGGCAATATACAGTGTGCCTAATTGCTTTCTGCCCAGCACCAGTGTGTGGGTGAAGACAGTTAGTCTGCTTTCTGATGTTGTGTGCCCGATTGCTTCTCATTCTGTAATGCTGGCTAGCAGCAAAGTTAAAGAGAGCTAAATATGTCAGTCTGGCTAGCAGCAAAGTTAAAGAGAGCCAAATATGTCAGTCTCTCTCCGTCAATGTACAGCTATTTCTCAGCTGTCCCATCTCATGGTAGGGTTAAGGTTAGGATTAGAGTTGGGTTAGAATTAGAGTTGGGTTAGGGTTAGGGTTGGGGTTAGGATTTAGGGTTAGGGTTAGGGTTGCGGGTTAGGGTTTAGGATTAGGGTTAGGGTTAGGTTTGGAGTTGGCATTGGGGTTAGGATGATGGTTAAGGTTAGGGTTATGGTTGGGGTTAGGGTTAGTGTTAGGGCCAGGGTTATTGTTGGGGTTAGGGCAAGGGTTAAGGTAGGGTTAGGGTTGGTGTTAGGGTTAGGTTGGTGTTAGGGTTAGGTTGGTGTTAGGGTTAGGGTTGGAGTTAGGGTTAGGGTTTAGGGTTAGGGTTGGTGTTAGGTTTAGGGTTGGGGTTAGGGTTAGGGTTTAGGGTTAGGGTTGGGGTTGGGGTTGGGGTTAGGGTTACGGTTTAGGGTTAGCGTTAGGGTTTAGGGTTAGCATTAGGGTTAGCATTAAGGTTAGCGTTAGGTTTAGTGTGAGGGTTTAGAGTTAGCGTTAGGGTTACGGTTTTGGGTTAGCGTAAGGGTTAGGGTTAGCGTTAGGGTTAGCATTAGGGTTAGGGTTAGCGTTAGGGTGAGCGTGAGGGTTTAGGGTTAGCGTTAGGGTTAGAGTTAGAGTTAGGGTTTAGGGTTAGCGTTAGGGCTAGGGTGAGGGTTAGGGTGAGGTTTAGGGTTAGCGTTAGGATTAGCGTTAGGTTTTGCGGTTAGTGTTAGGGTTAGCGTTAGGGTTAGGGTGAGGGTTTAGGGTTAGGGTTAGGGTTAGGGTTAGCATTAGGGTTTAGGGTTTAGGGTTAGAGTTAGGGTTAGCATTAGGTTTAGGGTTAGCATTTGGGTTAGGGTTATGGTTTAGGGTTAGCATTAGGATTTAGGGTTTGCGTTAGGGTTAGGGTTAGGGTTAGAATTAGGGTTAGGATGAGTGTTAGGGTTTGGGTTTAGGGTTTAGGGTTAGCATTAGGGTTAGGTTTAGGGTTAGGGTTATTGTTTGGGTTATCGTTAGGGTTAGGGTTAGGATTTAGGGTTAGCGTTAGGGTTAGGGTTTAGGGTTAGCGTTAGGATTAAGTTTTAGGGTTAGTGTTAGGATTAGCATTAGGGTTAGTGTTAGGGTTAGGGTTAGGGTTAAGGTTAGGGTTAGGGTTAGGGTTATCGTTAGGGTTTAGGGTTAGGCTTTTGAGTTTAGGGTTGGGTTTTGGGTTAGCGTTAGGGTTAGGTTTTAGGGTTAGCGTTAGGGTTAGGGTTTGGGTTAGCGTTAGGGTTAGGGATTGGGTTTAGGGTTAGTGTTAGGGACTACAGAAGGTTAGTCCTTTGCAGTCCTCAGCCATACCTTCAGAAAGTTTGTCCACTGGACAGAAAGGTTATAGGTCTTCTGGCATTCATGAGAAAACTCCCAACTGTGGGCGAATTGCTCCATTGTCCTGTGAATAATTGAAAGCTAAGGAGTAAATGCCATGAAACGTGTAGGTAGATCAAGCAGTTGGGAAAGTAGACACTATGTTAGCTTTCCTTACAAAGGGATTAGAATATAAGAATAAAGGACTGCAATGATGTCGTTTCTTGGTTAGGCCATAGCTGGAGAACTATTCATTTAAATTCTTGTTACCTAAGTAAATATATATGAATGAATGTAACAGTGGTTCATTAGACTACTTTTAGGAATGAAGGCATTGTTCATGAGGGGGAAGATTGAACTGACAGGAAATACAATCTCTGAAGTTACAAAGAATGAGAAGCAATCACGATAAATTACAAATGTCTTAAAGGGCTTGATAAAGTAAACACTATGTCAGTTGGAATGAAATAGGAAACCTATTTATAAAGAATTAATTGCAGATTCTGATTATTCTCTGATTTGATACATCTAAAGTATAGCTGAGTTTTTAAAAGAATTAATCCGAATGTGAAAGCTGCAAAAGACATACTTGAATAGAAATGGTATAGATCAAGCCATCCAACTCTAATGGCTTGCTTCATCAACACAGATCATTTATTTCAAAGAGGCAACTTATTACATTCATTTTTCTTGATGAAAAGTCATCATATATTTATAACAGTACTTGAAAGATATCAATCAATGACAAATATGTAAGAGTTTTTATGTAAGATAATAATACTATTTGGCTATTCATAAAAGAGATATTAATTCAGTATTGTTGCTGGAAATGCATAAGTGGTCACAAATATATTGTAAATTTCCTCATGGCGTGCATCACAAATGAAAACATTAACTAATATAAAGGCTAATGTCCTATCAAGATCGACTATGGTCTCCAGATATTGAAACGCCATTGGTAATTTTGTAATTTAAATGAACAATTCCTAAAAATAAAATGTCTCATAACAGAAAATACATTTACTTACAACAGGTTCTGGGTGGTCACTACACATACATTAACAGGAACATAGATATTCTTGAATCATACCTCGGGGATGGTACAGTGAGAATGATTTTGCATAACAGTTCAGCTTTCAGAATAAATGGGAAGCAGGAATTCATTGACTTGCGCTTGGAGAACAATGCAGGCTTTGCAATTTATTGCAATATCTCCTATTTCTGCATTTCCCAGAAGTAATAAAGCTGACTGGTGAAATCAAACATGAAATAAAACACCATCTGTGATGTCTCTTAAAAATATAACTCAAAACAATAACAATTCAAACAACTTGTATTTATATAGCACTTGGAAGAGAGTAATATATCTCAGAGTACCTCAGAAACGATGTTGAGTTAACAACACCGAGCCACATTTGAGATAATATGGCAGATGACCAAACGCTTGGTCAAATTAGGTGGGTTTTAAGGAGTACTATAAAGGGGAAAGAAACATCCAGAAGTTTAGGAAGGGAATTCTGGGGCTTAGGGCTTTGGCAGCTGAAGATATGCCTGTAGATAGAATAAATAAAATCAGGGTGGATCAGGTGTCCAGAAATGGAAAACCGGAAAAATCTTGGAAGGTTGTATGCCTGGACTAGTTTGGGAGGACAGGGTAATGGAAGAATCTGAAAATAAAAACTTTGTGGACTTTACAATTGAAGGATTGTTCAATCAAAATCCAATGTAAGCCAGCCAGCACAGGAATAATGGCTGATCGGGTGAGTGGAATTTAGTGCAGGTTTTGATGTAGGCAGTGTTGTGTAAGATTCTGGTTTTAAAGGGTTAGTATTGGAGACTGCATTAAACACTATCCAATCTAACATTGATGATGGCAGAGCAGTAGATATTGTTTATTTGGATTGTAGGAAAGCCTTTGACAAACTTCTGCATGGCAGACTAATTAGTGAATTAAGGTTGCATGAAATTCAGTCAGGATGAGCTTGCCAATTGGAAACATAATTGGTTTAATGACAGGAGATAGAGAGTAATGGTGGTGGGTTGATTTTTGGACTGGAGGGCTGTGATCACAACTGTTCCACAGGGATTAGTTATGGGTTCTGTTTTGTTTGTCATTTACATAATTGAGTTGGATGAGAATATAGAAGGCATGGTTAGTAAGTTTGTGGATGACACCAAAATTGGTGGCATTGTGAATAGTGAAGATTTTCTAAGATTACAAAGGGATCTTGGTCAAATGGGTTAAAAATGGCAGATGGAGTTCAATCTGGATAAATGTGAGGTATTGCATTTTGGTACAAGGGTAGGGCTTATACAATTAATGGTATGGCTTTGGATAGTATTGTACAACCTAGGGGTGAAGGTACATAATTCTTTGAAGTTTGCATCACATATTGATAGGGTGGTTGAAAAGCCATTTGGCATGCTTACCTTCATTGCTCATCCCTGGAGTGTAGGAGTTGGCGAATCATGTTGAGGTGTACAGGATATTGGTGAGTCCTCTTCTGGAATACTGTGTCCAGTTCTGGTCGCCTAGTTATAGGAAGGATATTATCAAGCTGGAGAGGGTTTAGAAGAAATTTACCCGGAAGTTGCCAGGTATGGAAGGTTTGAGTTATAAAGAAAGGTTGGATGTGCTGGGACTTTTTTCATTGGAGCATAGGGGGTTGAGAGGTGACCTGATAGAAGTTTATAAAGTAATGAGAGTTATAGATAGAGTTAACGATAGTTGTCTTTTCATAGAATGGGAAATTTCAAGACTGGGGGCAGATTTTTAAGGTGAGAGGAGAGAGATTTTAAAAAGACATTAGAGATAAACTTTTTTATACAGAAGGTGGTTCGCATGTGGAATGAACTTCCTGAGGAAGTGGTGGATGCACGTACAATTACAATGTTAAAGAGACAGTTGTATGAGTACATGAATAGGAAAGGTTTGGAGGGATATGGGCCAGGTGCAGGCAGGTGGGACTAGTTTAGTTCAGGATAATGTTCATCATGGACTGATTGGACCGATCGGTCTGTTTCCATGCTATATGATTTCATGACTCTGTGATGTGTTATAGCCTGGGTGGAGATAAGGCGGAGCAGTTTAGGATTTTGCTGACTGAAGACTGATTTCACAGGTTTCCCAAAATTGACAGAATCTTGTAAGGTCTGAATGATGGGGGTTCTGGTGAGAAATGGCAGTATCATACAAGAAGTCCACTTTAGCCTCTCCCAATGTCAGGTGTAAATCACTGCATCTTTTCATGGAGATCTGGGCATTGAGGTGAGATTCTCACTGGGCAATGACAAGTTGCCTATTAAAGGGAGGATTACTGCTTGTTAGTGAGCTTATTACTTGCAGATGTCTCTGTATTAATACGCAGCTTCCTATCCTAGCATTCACCGTAAACAAATTAGACACTGAGAATTCTCAACATGGGAGTCAGAGCTCACTATTGGCTGGTAACAGCCTTCATATTCCTCACCCACAACAGCAACAATCCAAAAGGCACCAGCCCCATACACCCCCTGTCCAGACATTGGCATCTAATAATTGCTACGACTCAGGATTCTCAATCACCAATCCTTTTAGATGTTTAGCAAGTACAGACCTGCATTGCATGATACACTGAAATCCAGCATTACAAGGCTGATGCCTGAACACTTTACACACACGGTTAGGCACCCAGTTTAGAGATTGGATCATGCTTCATCTCTGTGCCACTTGCTTTTTCACTTAGTGCCTCCCTTGTATGATTACAGCATTCCTGCCTTGCTGTGGCATGGCTGTTAGGAGATTGGTGCTTCAGCCAAAGCCCAAGGTCTAAGCATGCTACCAAATTGCTGTGCACTTTTGTATGAACACATAGACTGGTTGCTTATAAAAATAGCCAATACTGGCCAAATGCAACCGATAACTTGTGAAACTTACAATGGTGGTGTGGCAGGTGGAGACGATCGTTTCATCATCTGTCATGTAAATACTCTGGTCGGCTTGGGTGAACGCAGTGTTATATTTCATGGTTGTGGTGGGTCAGGGAAGGGAAGGGGCTCAATGCACAGAAGGCACTCCCTTTGTGATGTAACGTGTTGGTTATTCAGCTGGGGTAGCACCATCACCAAGTTGGTGTCCATGCTGAGGCTGAAGTTGAATAACTTATGTTTCTAAATATAATACAAATAAACAGTGCTGGAATACAATTCATGTTGACCTAGGCTAGTTCTCTGGGGACATGGTAAAAACAATGACTGCAGATGCTGGAAACCAGATTCTGGATTAGTAGTGCTGGAAGAGCACAGCAGTTCAGGCAGCATCCGAGGAGCAGGAAAATCGACGTTTCGGGTAAAAGCCCTTCGTCAGAATGTCTGGGGACATGGTTTGAAATCACACCATTGCAGCTGATGAAATTTAAAGTAAATTACTAAAACTGAGAATTGAAAGTCAGTCTCTGTAATGGTAACCCCAAACTATCATTAGTTATTATTAAAAATGCATCTGGCTCACTAATATCCACCTGGCCTGGCCAACGTATGATTGTAATACGCAGCAATCTGTGAATAAGCCAGTTGATATGCTTGCCTTTATTGGTCAAAACGTTGAGTACAGGAGTTGGGAGGTCAAGTTGCAGCTGTACAGGACATTGGTTAGGCCACTTTTGGAATGTTGTGTGCAACTCTGGTCTCCCTACAATAGGAAGGATGTTGTTAAGCTTGAAAGGGTTCAGAAAAAATTTACAAGGATGTTGCCAAGGATGGAGAGCTTGAGCTATAGGGAGAGGCTGAATAGGATAGGGCTGTTTTCTCTGGAATGTCAGAGGCTGAGGGGGCGACCTTATAGAGGTTTACAAAATTATGAGGGGCATGGTTGGGTGAACAGTCACCATCTTTTCCCCAGGGTAGGCGAGGTTTAAGGTGAGAGGAGAAAGGTTTAAAAGGTCCTAAGGGGGATCTTTTTCATGCAGAGGGAACTGCCAGAGGAAGTGCTGGAGGCTGGTACAATTACAACATTTAAAAGGCATCTGGATGGGTATATGAAAAGGAAGGGTTTGGAGGGATATGGACCAGATACTGGCAGGTGGGACTAGATTAGTTTAGGATATCTAGGCATGAATGAATTGGACCAAATGGGAATTTCTTTTGCGCCGTACAGCGCTACAACTCTATGACTCTAATCTGATTGACCCGTAACTGCCCTCAATTAAAGGGCAATTAGCAATGGACAATAAATGCTAGGGTTGACAGCAAAAACCATATGCTATGAAAGAATGAATAAACACTCATGTTTCTTTGATACATTTAAAGGCAGCTAGGACTCCTTGAATGCCAGCATTTCCCAATCACTTAACATTTTAAAAAAATCTATTTTTTTTTGTTTGTCTTTCCAAAGTGGACAATTTCATAATTCCCCACCCTACATTCAATCTGCCATCTTCTTGTTTACTCATTGAACCTGTCGATATCCCTGATTGTATTTGTGACTTTTACTTACCTTGCTGACCGAAAGGATATTTAATACTGATCCTTGAAATAATGAAGTGTTGTGATAGAATAAAAAAAGACAAGAGGTTTCCACTACAGTGCCATCAATAACCAGAGCACACTAATTGAAGATAATGAGCGAAAGAACCAGAGGAGAGATGATGATTTTTTTTGATGTGGCAAGTTGTTGTGACTTGGATGCATTGCCTGATAAGATAATTTTAAACAAAGCATTGCATTATATTTGAGAAGGAACTTTTTTCTTCAGTGGAAGAACAGAGGAATTGGACTGGTAGACTTGTCTTTTAAAGCTGGCAAAAACATGATGGATTAAATGCCCTCCTTCTGAGCTCTGTGATTCTGAAATCATCTCAGAAAGAACTGTTTCTGTTGTATGAACCTGTTGGTATTTCAAAGACTCAAATATTCTTTAATATTCTTGCTTTTTTTCACACTTTCTCCTTATAGTAGCTTCTAAGGTAAATCCAACATCTGATGTTCAGCTGAGCAGCAAAGTAAGGGAAAATGATTATGGAATGTGACAACATCTCTCAGAGAATTCCAAAATGTAAGTGTTTCTCCTCACAGCAGAGACATAACCATTGCAATGTCACACAGGCTTATTGTTCCTGCACGTCTTACAACCTCAGCTGATGAAAAAGCGAGAATCTTAATTCTAAATCTCTGCAAAACTGATCATGTTAAGATTAGCTTTGATTTTGTCAGTCTGACTGTTGTGTGACCTACTTACCATCAGAGAAGGTGCCAACTATCACTTGTGCAAGATGGCACTGAAATGCTGCTTAACTAGGGTTTGCCAATCAGAATTGTGGTTTGGTGCTCTGGATGCTGCGGTGAGTAACCCAGGAGAAACGATTTTTGTGCTCACCTGCAAGCTGCTGCTCTTGTTTTTGAAATTGAGTACGTTTATTTTCTCCCAGCTTATGTTCTCCCACCCTGACCTGACACAGCTACTCCCACAAGCAACCAAGGGCACAATGTATTCTGCTCACTCAGTACAGCTGTTACAGCCAAGTGGATCATTGTTGTAAACTAGTACAATTGTTGTAACGTTGATAGGTTTTGTTTTAGAAAACATTTCAAGGATCGGAGTTCAGTTGAATGTGGAAATAAATAGTTTCAGCACATTGTCACAGAAAAGCCTTGACTCAGGAATTTTAGGCTCATGGAAAATTGGAGGGGATTGTGAGATTCAATGCATTTCTGACATTGCTAGCTGTTATTGCTCATTTGCTTAATGACAACATTAATTTCA
This sequence comes from Chiloscyllium plagiosum, assembly GCF_037043375.1. Taxonomy (NCBI): domain Eukaryota; kingdom Metazoa; phylum Chordata; class Chondrichthyes; order Orectolobiformes; family Hemiscylliidae; genus Chiloscyllium; species Chiloscyllium plagiosum. The sequence continues at coordinate 27,807,087 of NW_028270143.1, read as the reverse complement.
AGGATGATAAATCATTCTGAAAACATTAGAGCCAGAAAACTCTAAAAATACATTTATTCATAAAGCAACAAAGTGCAGGGGAAAAGAATCCCAATGGAACAGGAAAATGAGAACGATCTCTTCAATTATTTTTCTATACTTTTAAAAAATGTATAAATGATTCATGCTAAGCTGAGAGGAGTAGCAGTGCTCACCAGATTCCACAGCATTCACAACATTGTTTACACACATCAATGTAAAACCACAACACAGTGCAAGTCCCAATGGTGAGAAAAGCAGTTCAATCCTCCTTAAATCTTGCCATGCATAATTTTGTTGAAAAAGACATACTGGGTCAAAACTTTTCATTTTACTCTAGTCAGACCAGTTTGCAGAAATTACCAAAGTAAGCGGGCAACAACATTAATATCATACAAGGAAAGACTGCTGACTGTTTATTAAGTGGATTCTCATTGGTTGGGATATTGCCATAGGGAATGAACCAGTTAATGATGACTGACAATTAACTGATATTAATTTGTTTACATTTTAAAGGAAGCATAGCTCTGAGAAATGAGCCGGGGAAGGCTGTCACCTGTTCTGTTAGGTTGAGTCTGCAAACAATTATTCTCAGTGGAAAAGAAATTCTCAACACCAATGACATTTTGAGAGAATCAAGCCCAGTTTAGCTCTATCTTATATAGAAGACGTATTATTTTAAAACTGCCACACCTAATTCTACATTTTTCCACTAGAAAAGTCTCCTGAACATCTACCCTCCCAACCCCCCTCAGAATCATACATGGTTCATGCAATTCACCTCTCGTTCCTCCAAACTCCAGTGAATATAGACTCAACTGCTATATACACTTAGTTATATAAATTATTTTGGATTGAACTATAAGCAGAAGTCGAATAGGCTGGGGCTGTTTTCCCTGGAGCATTGGATGATGATGGATGACCTTATAGAGGTCTATAAAATCATGGGGGGCATGGATAGTGTGAAGTGTCAAGGTTTTTTCCCTGGGGTGGGTGAGTCCAGAACTAGAGGGCATAGGTTTAAGGTGAGTGAGAGGGATTGAAAAGGGTCCCAAGGGAGAACTTGTTTTACGCAAAGGGTGGTGCGTGTATGGAATGAGATGCCAGAGGAGGTGGTGGAGGCTGGTACAGATATAACATTTAAAAGGCATCTGTCGTTTAGAAGGATATGGGCTAAGTGCTGGCAAGTGGGGCTAGATTAATTTAGGATATCTGGTTAGCCAGGACGAGTTGGATCAAAGGGTCTGTTTCCATGCTGTACATCTCTATGACTCTATTAGAGAAAGGGGAATGCTAGATCTGAATACCTCCATCACCAGTTATGTATTCAGTGGGTGGATTTTACAGAGAGCTGGAATAGACCCTTCTAACATAAAAGTTGGTTGAAGCTTCATGGATATTAAGTCTGGCTATCCGACAGTGACACACACTGGAGGTGAACTTAATTATTCCTGAGTGGGCCCGGAAGTCTCATCCAAGTTAACTGAGCAGCTCTGTCGATTCAGAAGCAAGTAGCCTGTAGAGATCGCTGTTGGGACTACAAGCAGTCCCCAAGAAGAAGCTAAGTTAAAGGCTCTGACTGTAGTGATGGAGTTGTAGTGAGATGGGGGTATGGTGGTGAAGTTTTGAGTTATGTCTCTGGGTTAGAGAAGGACAAAGAGGTGGTACCATCTTGTAGCTGCCTCCACTTGGTACAGGATAAAGAGGTAACCCATGTTCCTGCCTTCATAGTGGCCTGCACTGTCAAAGCTGACAAACAGTTTCCTTTGCCCTGAAGCCCCAGACATTATGGGGAAGCCTTTAACTGTTAATTACTTGTCACAGCAGGGCCTCAATGGAGCTCAGGCCGGGGGAGGGGGGGGGGGGGGGGGGGGGTGGAGCTGACACCTTACCCACTCCTGCATATGGAGGATAGGTCAGAGGTTGGTGAGAAGGTGATGGGTTCACCATCCACTTTATTTTACATGCCACCCACATTCTTCAAATATATGAGTGGAGGCCAGAAAATTCAGCATTAAGTTATTTTATGTGCTGCTACAAGGTCTATGTTGTTCAGCTCTTTATTGTTTCTTCCATTTCACTAGCAATCTTCTGAATCAAGCAGCCCATTTGGTTTTATATCGTATGTAATTGTCTCGAGAACAAACCTTATGATCTGAGTACAAATGAGCATTGAGCAAAGATTAGCTTTTAAAAACTAAGGCATGATTCATTGAAACAAGTTGGCTAGGAGGACTAGATGGACTGGAATAATTAATAGTGAAGAAGTATTGTCAGTCCTTTTATATTAGGATAAAATGTGCCCCTCTGTTTGAATGACCTTTCCTTTCAGTGAAAAAAAATAACAAATTGTGGGCCTCAGTGGACATTTTGGCAAGGTTTGAGCATTTTTCTCTGATTGGGTTATGATTTGGAACAGTAAAAGCATTAAAATAACAGTTTTGAACCCAGTTAAAGAATCAAACGGCTGATTTTGCTAATGAATAATGATTGAAATTTTATGGGGCCTTTGTAATTCTCCCACAGTATGTGGGCTAAATGTCTTGTCATCTCCAATTACTTCTCTGCATCTTTCATTTGCAGGGCTCGATTTCAGAACAAAAGCCTCGATTTAAAAACCTGCATTCCACATTCGTGAGAACGCAACTCTGGAAATTTGAGTTAGAATGTGTTTATACATATGTATGATTTCCCAAAATCCTTCAATATGATCCAACCAACGGCCTCTAAAATAACAGTAACAAATAATCGATTTCATCCGTGTTCATTAAATAAACAACCCAGATGAAGAAAAAGCTTCATAACAATTAAAGGGATGAAGCTCTAAGCAGCCAAACATAAGAGCTTTGGTTAATAACAGTTAGATCTCTAAGAGGTGAGGCACGCTTTGCTGTAAATCATGATGATTACTACTGGGAAAATTAGCTATACTACAGAAAACTGTAAATTTGTTGAGGTTAATTTGGACTTTGTGCAATCGCTTAAGATAAATGATAGCAAATCGATAGTCTATCACATGACCAATTGTTATTTTTGCTGAGGTCATTCACACGAAGGATCAACAGGGTTGAGAAAAGGGTCCAGATTTGCTCCCTCCCATTTCAAATATCACACAAAGCCAAATTTGGCTGCAATATATCTAACAATTCAATGCTCATTGCCTTTGCATCCAATACATTTTTTTCAATATAGCTCCAATGTAGCCTTGGACACAGATTCCACAATCATTTGCAACTGATTCATTATTGCAACAATTTCAAGCTTTTCTAGTTCCCAGTTAGCTGGGATTGCCTCGCTTGATGTGTTTGAAATGTTGCACCCTTTTTTGCAGCACTTCACTCTCTTCCATACCTTTGCAGATTCTCTCCCAGTTCCTTGCTGCTCCCTTTCAACCTCCTCTATTATCATAGGATCCCTACAGTGTGGAAACTGGCCATTTGGCCCAAAAGGTCCACACTGATCCTCTGAAGAGTATCCCACCCAGACCCATTCCCCTTCCCTATTACTTTACATTTCCCCTGGCTAACACACCTAACTTACACTACCCTGAAGACTATGGGCAATTTAGCTTGGCCAATTCACCTGACCTGCACATCTTTGGACTGTGAGAGGAAACCGGAGCACCCGGAGGAAACCCACGCAGACACGGGGAGAATGTGCAAACTCCACACAGTCAGTTGCCCGAGGTTGGAATCGAACCTGGATCCCTAGCGCTGTGAGGCAACAGTGCTAACCACTGAGCCACTGTGCTTCCAAGTGTTCTACAGTTCCTCAGCCATACACACACACGTAGACACACACACACACACGGACACGCATAGACACACACACACAGACACTCGCACAGACAAGACACACACAGACACAGACACATAGACGCACAGACCCACACACACACACATAGACACACACACACACACAGATACACACACAGACACACCTCACACATAGACACACACATGCATGCAGACACACATACGCGAACACACACTGATACAGACACACACACTCACATATACTGACATACACACACACACACACATGCACACACAGACAGACAGAATGACAGACACACAGACACACACACGTATACACACACAGGGACACACACAGGCACACGCACAGACAGACACACACAGGCACACACACACGCACACACAGACAGACACAGACACAGACAAACAGACACACATACAGGCACAGGTGCGCACACACACAGACACACACATAGACACACAGACACACGCATAGATACACACATGCACACACACACATGCACACACACATCAATATACACAGGCACAGGCACACACACACACGTACACACACACATGCATGCAGACACACACAAACACAGAGACCCACACACACATGGACACACACACACTCATACACCGACACAGACACACACACAGATACACACAGACGCACACACTGACATACACAGATACACAGACATAGACAAGCAGACAGACACACACTCACAGACAGATACACACACACACAGACACTTACACACACAGACACACACACATGCACGCAAACACACATACATGCGCGTGCACACACACACTGATACAGACACACACACACACACATACACAGACACACACATACACATAGACAGAATGACAGACACACACACTTATACACGCACACACAGGGATGCACACGGACACACACAGACATGCACGCACACATACACATAGACAGACACACAGACACACACACACATAGCTACACACATAGACTCACAGACACACACACAAATACACACACACATGCACACACACACAGACATCAATACACACAGGCATTGTCACACACATATGCACACACACATGCACGCAGACACACACACAGACACAGAGACCCACACACACACAGACGCACACACACAGACACACACTCATACACACACATCGACACAGACACACACACAGATAGACACAGACACAACACTCACATACATAGACACACATGCACACAGACACACATACACCCACACACAGACACACACAGAAACACATGCACACAGACACACAGACAGACAGACACACTCACAAACACACACACAGACACACATGCACACAGACACACAGACCCACACCCATGCATTGACACACATACAGACACACATGCAGACACAGACACACACATAGACACCCAGACACACACATGCACACACACACACACACACAGGCATCAATACACACAGGCACAGGCACACACACACGTACACTCACACACACATGCACACAGACACACACACAGACACAGAGAGACACACACACATAGACGCACACACAGACACACACACACCGACACAGACACACACACAGATACACACAGATGCACACACTCACATACACAGACACACATGCACACAGAGACACAGACCCATACAGACAGACACACACTGACACAGATACAGAGACACGCACACACAAACAGACACACAGACGCACACAAACACACATACACCCAGATACACATACACCCACACACAGACACGCACACGCAGACACACAGAGACACACATGCACATTGACATACAGACCCACACACACATATACACACACACAGACACACACACACGCTTACAGGTGCACACACAGACACACACACACACGTACACAGGTGCACACACAGGCACACATAGACACACACAGACACACACAGGCACATATGCATACACACAGAATCACACGCACACAGACAGACACACACACAAAGACACACACGCAGACATAGACACACACACATATACAGACACACAGACACACACACACACACAGACAGACACCAATACACACAGGCACAGACGCACACACACGTACACACACAAGACACACAGACACACACACACAGACCCACACACACATATAGACACACACACAGATACACACAGACACACACCCCCACATACGCACACACGCATGCACCCAGACACACACACACACTCATAGACACAAACACAGACACACACAGACACATACACAAGCACACATACACACACCCAAGCACACATACACCCACACACACATGCACACAGACACACACAGGCGCACAGACCCACACACACATAGGCACACATAGACACACAGACACACACGCACACAGACGCATACACAGAAACAAACATACAAACACACACACAGATACACTCAGACACACGCAAATACATACACACACAGACACACACAGGGAAACACACACACACAAATACATACACATACAGACACACACACAGGGAAGCACACACACACACAAATACATACATATACACAGATTCACGCACACTGACTCACATACAGGCACAAACAGACGCGCACACAGAAACACACTCATGCACCCAGACACACACACGCAGAAACAAACACACAAATCCTCAGACACAGGTGCACACATATGCAGACACACACACACAGCCAAATACACACACAGAGACACACACACACACGACCATACACACAGACACATACACAGACACACACACACTCAGGCACGCACACACAGACACGTAGACACACACACAGAGAAACAGTCTCACACGCACACAGACACACACGCACACAAACACACACACACAGACACACACAGAGAAACAAACACACAGACACACATACATGCACAGAAGCACAGACACAGGCGCACACATACACAGATGCACACACACAAATACACATGCAGAGACACACACGCAGACAGACACACACACAGCCATACACACACAAACAGGCACACGCACAGACAGATACAGACACACGCACACACAGCCACACACACAGACATACACACAGGCACACATAGACACACACAGCCAGGCAGATACACACACCCATACATACACACACACACATATGTACACACACAGAAACAAATACACACATACACACAAATATCCAAACACACACATACAGACACTCATAAACAGACACAGACACAGATACACACACACACACAGACAGATACACACACAGCCATGCACACACAGACAGACAGACACACAGCCACACACACAGGTACACACACATAGACACACACGCACTGACACACGCACACTGACACGCACACACTGACACACACACACATGCACACACACAAATAGATACACACACTCGCGCAGACACACATACACCCAGACACACACAGAAACACATACAGAGACACATACATACAGGCAGGCACAGGCACACAGGCACAGTCACCCCCACACACAGATACACACAGACACACACCCACACACATGCACACACACATGCACCAGACCCACACACAGATACACACAAACACACACAGACACACGCAGATACACAGACCCACACACACGCATAGACACACACAGACACACACTATCAGACACACGCACAAAGACATACACATGCACACAGACATACACACATACACACAGGTACACACAAATACATACACACAGACACACACACACATAGACACACACAGGCACACGCACAGATACACACAGGCACACCCCCCCCACACACGAACACACAAATGCACCCAGACACACACACACTCACAGACAAAAACACAGATGCACACAGACACATACACAAACACACATACACACACCCAGACACACATACACCCACACACGCACACACACAGACACATACAGGTGCACAGACCCACATGCACATAGGCACACACACAGACACACACACATGTACACAGACGCACACACAGACACACATACACAGACACACACATACACACAGAAACACGCGCACACAAATACACACACAGACACACACACACTCACAGACACACACATACAAACACACACAGCCACACACAAATACATACACATTCACATACACAGACTCACACACACAGATACACACACACAGAGACACACACAGAGACACACACACACAGAGACACACACAGACTTACACACACACACACAGACACACATACACAGAGACACACATACATAAATCTCACCAAACCTTACAAGGTCATGTGGTCCAACACATTTCTTTGTCTGTCCTGCTGAGATGCCTTCCTGCCATTGTTTGCAGATCCAGTCCAATTGGTCTCAGTCAGAAGAATTTGGTTTATCTAAATCCTGAATATTGTGCATAAAGGACTATTTTCCTCCAATGAATTGCCCTGTTACAGATATCTTATACGTGAAAAATGGGTGCAGTCATGATGAATTTAGGGAGCACAGGTTGTGAAATTGTTTAAAATTGGTCAACACAGAGAGTTTAGAATCTCCTGGAACTATGGACAGTGTACAGATTCTTAAGATTCATATTGTGTCACAATGAATGATTTTTTAAAAAGTCCATTAAAATCATTCAATTGAGAGAAAGTTATTAACATTTTGATGAAAATTTTCAAACATAGAGTCTGCCATTTGATTTGCTCTCTGCTGCCAAATTATACATTTGTACAGACAAACAACTCTCTCATTATCATAGTGTAATCATGGAGTGTGCAATGGTTGGTTTTTCAGTGTACACAGCCTCTCTGCAGTTCATTTTTTGTCATTTTGCTTAATGTCTTCCAGAAAGCAAAGATGATTGCTTTGTATGTCTGCACATATTAACACATCCCCTGCTCACACCGTTAGCAGTCATTTGGTCATAGTGAAGAAATATCAACAAACATAATGCAATCCCTTTCCTTAGTTATTTCCATTTTGCAGACAATTAAAAACAGCAACTTTGCTTTGTCTTTAGTCTTTCATGGGATGTGGGCATTGTTCACACGATCTTATTTGTTATCCATCCCTAATTTCCCTTGAACTGGGTGGTTTGCTATAACCATTCAGAGGGCAATTAAGGACCAACATTGTTGTGGGTAATGTGTGGGCCAGACTGGGTGAGTAGAACAGATTTCCTCCCCTAAATAACATTAGTTAACTCAATATGTTTTTACAAGGAATGGCTTTTTAATCATGGTCAGCATCTCTGGGACTAGCTTTCAATTCTGTATTTATTAAATAAGCTGAGATTTTGAACACATGTCCAGAGAACAGTAAACTACATTTCTGAATTGCTAATCCAGTGACAGACTGCATGCCACTATTTCCTCCTAGATTTTAAAAACTAAAACCACTGCGGATGCTGTAAACCAGAAACAAAAACAGAACCTGCTGGAAAAGCTCAGCGGGTCTGGCAGCATCTGTGGAGAGAAAGCAGAGTTAACCTTTCAGGTCGAGTGATCCTTCCTCAGAACTGGGGCAAGGCCACTCGACCCAAAACGTTAACTCTGCTTTCTGTTTTCCTCCTAGATTTCACTCCGTTCTAAGCTCCAAAGACTAAAGATAAAATCTGTTGACAAAATTCTGGTCAGATTTGACAGCAAAAATACTTTACTATTCCTTCCTCTTGCCATAGCATATTAAAATAATATAATATTGATTCATTTTTATCTTTGAAACAACTTTTAATGTTGCAAAAATATCAAGACACGATGCTGGTCTTTTTGTGTTTCACTCCCAGAAATAAATTCTCTTCACTTTTACTCTTGCTTTTCCACCTGACTGCTGAAAGAAGCCAGCAGATTTTTTCTTTATTCATTTGTGGGATGCGAGCGTTGCTGGCTAGGCCAGTATGTATTGTCCATCCCTAATTGCCCAGAGGGCAGTTGAAAGTCTACTACATTGCTATGGGTCTGGAGTCACATGTAGGCCAGACCAGGTAAGGATGGCAGTTTCCTTCTCTAAATGACATTAGCGAACTGAATGAACTTTCTTGACAATTGGCAATGGAATCAAAGTGGTCATGAGATTCTTTATTCCAAATATTTATCGAATTCAAATTTCACCTTTTGCCATGGTGGAATTTAAACCTGGGTCTGCAGAACGTTATCTGGATTAACAGTCCAGTGATAATACCACTAGGCCATCGCCTCCCCAGTGTCCTGGTATGTCTCCTCCCCCTGTTGGTGTGCTTCCTGTGACATCTGGTTCAGCATGTGCGGATCACCTGGTGTAGCCTGACTAGCAAACTCCCTTCAGGGAAAGAAACCTGCCCTATTTTACCTGGCCTGGTCTGTCAGACTTGCAGCAAAGTGGTTTACTCTTAAATGCCACCTGAGTGGCTGAACAAGCCACTCAATTGTATCAAAACAGCCACAAAAGCTAAAGCAATTAATTAAACTGAACTGGCCATCCTGTGTTGACCTAGGCATTGGAAACAACAATGGCAAATCGAGCTGTGACCAGCCTACAAAGTCCTCCTTACCCCCTACCCACCACCTCCATTCCTGAAGAAGGATTATACCTGAAATGTCAACTTGTCCACCCCCTGATGTTGCCTGGCTAGCAGTGTTCTTCCAGCCTCCTGCCTGTCTGCTTTAGACCCCGTAGCTTGTCAAATGAAGAAACACTTACAAGATCTTTCCTCCCATCGCCATCATGCTTATCTTTGGTTGATGATCATGGCTTATCATTCAACTTAGAACATCGCTTTCTCTCCCTACCCTTTGATTGCTTTAGATGGAAAGACAATATCTAACTCCTTCTTGAGAACCCTCAATGTTTTGGCCTTATCTACTTTCTGTGGCAGCGAATTCCACAGGCTCAGCACACTTTGGGTGAGGAAACGTTGCCACACCTCAGTCCTAAATGGCCTGTGCCATAACCTTAGAGAGTGACCTCTGACTCTGCATTTCCCTGTCATTGCGAACATCCTTCCAGCATTTTCCCTGTCTCATTCAACTAAAGTTTTATCGGTTTCTTTGAGATCCTCCCTCATTCTTCTAAACTCCAGTGAATATAATCTTAACCGATCCAGGATCTCTTCATATATCAGTGCTGCCACCCTAGGAATCAGACAGGTAAACCTTTGTTATAGTCCCTCCAAAGCCAGAACATCTTTCCTCAGATAAGGAGACCAAAACTGTACACAATATTGCTGGTGTGGTCTTAATAAGGCCTGTAAAATTGCAGCAAGGCTTCCTTGCCCTTGTACCCAAACCCTCTTACTGTGAAGGCCAACATACCCCTTGCCTTCTTCACCGCCAGTTGCTCCTGCACGCTTATATTCAGAGACTGATATATAGGACACCCAGGTCTCATTTCCCCTTTCCCTTTTCCAATCCAGCACCAGTAGGCTTTTATTCCATATGCAGCCCTGGCAAGGGATTACATGAGGAATGGTAGGACACTTGGAAGCACCAAGGGTCAGAGGGACCTTGGTGTACAAGCCAACCAGTCCCTTAATATCGCAGGGCAGGCAGATAAAGTTGTTAAATAGGTATATGGGATATTTTATTAGATCAGGTGCAGAGCTTAAGAGCAGGAAGTTTATGTTGGAACTGTATAATATATTGGTTAGGCAACAGCTAGAACATTGTGTGCAGAGTTCTGGGATGCATATTCAGGGAGTGATGTGATTGCACTGGAAAGGGTGAAGAGGAGACTTGCTGGGATGTTGCATGGGTAGGAGAGTTGGTTGAGATTGGATAAACTGGGGTTGTTCTCCTTGGAGCAGAGGGTGAGGGGACATGACTGAGACGTATCACATTATGAGGGTGATTGACAGGGTAGACAGGAGAGACCGCACAGGGGTATGGAGAGATGAGGAAGCTGCCATGAGGCAGCAATGATAGGGCATGCAAGGAGTTGGAGAGAATCGGCAATGGTACGGAAGAGAGATGGTGGTTGCAGGGGAAGAGAGTGAAATACTGAAAAAAAGGAAGAAACATTTCAAATATGCCAAGTAAGAAAATCCCAAGCTGGCTGGGAAAATTGAAATTACTGTGATAACAAATCCAGTGCAGATGATTGCGGAATCTGTAACTTAAAGCTTAAGAGATGTATTGAGGCAAAAATGGAGTGGGTGCTCTAGTAATGAACATTGTTTGATTTGTTAAATTTAAATCTGACACTAAGATCTCAGATGTAATGAAAATAGTAGTAAGTTCCTGGTTAAATCTTCCGCCTTTGTGCATATGCAGTTGAAAGACATCAACAGTGACCTCATCAGTCTGTGGAAGGTGTGTTTACAGTTTGTTGCCTTTTGACTTGTGCTAGTTTATATGTTCTGCTGTTTAGGAAATTAATGTTTTCATCGTATTGTAGCCATGTGTTTAATGGGATTGAAAATTATTGAAGATATTGATGAATTCTTCTAATTCTGCTTCAGTTTGAGACCAATTCCCTATTGGCCAAGACAAATAAAGAAGTTGATGTTACCATGTGACTGCATCCATGAATAATGGGGTTTGTGAGAAATAAAACTAAAGCAGACCCTGCGAACCAAGAAATAGCCACTAAAATTCAAAATCTAGTTCTGTAGAGGAGCCCTCCAAAAAAAATTCTGTGCTGGTTTGTATGCAGATTCTTTAAACTACAGTAAAATGTCACATGAATATGAATACTTCAGCAGAATGTGTATACCTAAATGAAGCCATGCTGTTGAAATTAATAGAATCCCTGTGTGTGGAACAGGCCATTTGGCCCAACAAATCCACACTGACCCTCCCCCCTACATTTCCCATGGCCAACATACCTAACCTGCACATCCCTAAACATTGTGGGTAATTTAGCATGGCCAATCCACCTAACTTGCACATGTTTCCACTGTGGGAGGAAACCAGAGCACCCAGCCGAAACCTACACAGATGTGGAGAAAACATGAAAGCTCCATACAGACAGTTTTTAGATTAGATTAGATTACATTACAGCGTGGAAACAGGCCCTTCGGCCCAACAAGTCCACACCAACCCGCCGAAGCGCAACCCACCCATGCCCCTACATTTACCCCTTACCTAACACTACGGGCAATTTAGCATGGCCAATTCACCTGATCTGCACATCTTTGGACTGTGGGAGGAAACCGGAGCACCCAGAGGAAACCCACGCAGAAACGGGGAGAATGTGCAAACTCCACACAGTCAGTCACCTGAGGTGGGAATTGAACCCGGGTCTCAGGCGCTGTGAGGCAACAATGCTAACCACTGTGCCACCGTGCCATCCATGGTGGAATCAAGGTTCCACGGTTGCCCAAGGCTGGAACCAAACTTGGGTCCCTGGCACTGTGAGGCAGCAGTATTATCTGCTGAGCCACCCTTAGTGAAGGACTAGCTGCTGATGTGATTGATTGAAAACCTTTTGGCTCTGTAAGCACATTATGTGTCAGGATTTTCTTTTCCTGCTACTTTATACTGGTCTTGAAAATCATTTAATTTGCAACATTCCAAGTACATTATTCTGAGAAAATCCCCCTGTGAAATGTTGATGTGCATGTTCGTTGTCAAACTCTTTTAAAACAAAAGTTCTTTTTCAAAAATTTAAGGAAATGAATGACGTGATAATTTCAATTGGGATTTGCTCAGTTGAGATTTATATAATGGGCCAGGAACACACGAAATAGAATCAGCGTTAAGTAGACCATGTTGCAGGTACCTTTCCCATGTATGCAACAGGGGTGAAAGTGACTGAAGACAAAAGACGTTTGAATTATTTTGTTATGAGGAGTTGTAACTAAAGCAAAGCTTCAAACTGTTCAAATAAACAGAGGGCTAATATAGAGCTACATAATTTGGAAAGTATGCAATGCAATGTCTGTAACTACCACTAATCTCTGTTTTAGTTGGCCTCTCAGTTTACAGGTGTCACCACTTGAATATTTAGAGACATGCCTTTGCCGACCCTCAAATGTGAATTGTGGCTTGTCTCTGGATCATCTCATCTTTACTAAAAGTAACAGTTTTAGCCAAGAGGTAGTGCCATTAATAGGAACGATGTAGTATATATACCATAAAATGCACATGGGATATATATCACGATTTAGATCTGAAGCTCTGCAAACAAATACTTATTTTATTCTATTTTCAAATCTGCAAATCGGTTAGTTATGAAACATCTTGAAATTACAAACTCATTGTCTAATAATAATTATTAAAGGGCTATTGATTCAAGATGTCATCCCATTCCAGGATCCAGAGACATGTCTTTGCAGACCCTCAGATATGAATTGTGGCTTGAATAATTATTATTAGACAATGAGTTTGAAATGTCAAAATGTTTCATAACTAACCGATTTGCAGATTTGCAAATAGAGCAAAATAATTATTTGTTTGCAGAGTTTCAGATCTAAATCGTGGTATATATCCCATGTGTCTTTTATGGTATATATACTACATCATTCCTGCTAATGGCACTAAACTGTTACTTTATGGTGATTGAATGTTTGCAACTCATCTTTACCTAAAATATTTATCTCTCTGAATTTTTTTTGGACATTTTTCTTCTCCTTTCATTGGGCTTAACATTTTACTACAAAGCTTCTAAATAATGGTGAGCTTGCAATCGCACCATCAAGGTTGGGAAATTTTGCATGAGAAGTAACTAATCCACTACTTCTGAGCTGATTCCCAAACATCTTCCCACTGTTTTTGATGCAGCAAATGTGGCATGATGGCAGATGTCAACAGAAAAAAAAAGAACAAATTTAGAATTAATGTTTCAGGCCCAGCAACCCTTCTTTACAACCCATTTCTGAAGAAGGGACATTGAAACTAAAACGCTAACTCGGCTTTCTCCCCACACATGCTGCCAGACTTGCTCACCTTCTCCAGCAATTTCTGTTTTTGCTTCAGATGTCCAGCATTTGCAGTTCTTAGTTTTTCATTTAGAACCAACTCGACATTTGATTACTACAGTTTGCATATTAATATTAAACATAGCATATGTCATCACATATGAAAATCTGTGCTTTTAACCCATTTTGCCATTTTATGTTCAAATGTTATCTTATAAACTTGTTGGGCCCTTCTTGTTCATTGCTAGATTGGGGAAAAATGTACTAAGGAGGAGTTCTGCATCTTCCTGCACAGAAACTCCATCCAGGTGATAGTGAGGACTGCAGATGCTGGAGAAGTCTGAGTGGATAAAGTGTGGTGCTGGAAAACACACAGCAGCTCAGGGAGAATCTGAGGAGCAAGAGAGTCGATGTTTTGGGCAGGTCCCTTCATCAAGACCATTCATCAGGAATCTTCATCAGGAATCTTCATCAAGAGCATTCATCAGGAATCTTCATCAGGAATCTTCATCAAGAGCATTCATCAGGAATCTTCATCAGGAATCTTTATCAGGACCTTTCATCAGGACCTTTCATCAGGAGCCTTCATCAGGACCCTTCACTTAACCTTCCAGTTGCAGTATGGCCTCCCCTCCCCACTCACTGATCCTTCAATCAGACTAGACATGGTCCTGTTATGCATGAGGGTCACTTCAAGGCACTCTGCTCTCCTGTCACAGAAACCCAGGTTAAGAACTAGATAAAAGGAGGCTGTCATAGCAGGCATTTCTACCCCCTTAGAGCTCAGTCCTCTCTCTCTCTCTGTGCAAATCAGATTCACAAAAACAGGCATGGACATGATCGACAGCCTCAGATTCAATGCTGACTGTGATCCCCATGTGGGAATATGCCTATCTGCCCCATACCCTTTCAGCTGTTGTATCCTTCACTAATACAATCCTTCAAGGGGAAACATGAGTGGGTCTACAAGGAACCCATCAGAACTTCATGTTTGGGAAGTCATGTCAAAAAAATGCATGTTAAACCCTCCATTAATAGTGTTTTACAAAAATGGACAGCTAGCAGTCAAAGGTCAACCTACAATAACTTCAAACTTCCTGCAGTTGACAGATGGAAAAATGTAATATTTATACTATTTACAGGACAATTTATCATAATGTACAGTTAGAAAATATGTTATTGTAATGATTGAAAACATATTCAGATTTATAATGCGACTTCAATTGGCATATGTGTGACAAAGGCTATTGGAATGGTTGATGCTGCCCAAGCCAGGAGCTGGATTTGATGGATATTGAAGCCTTTGCATTGCTGGTGTCTTGCAAATGGAAGGAGACAGGAAGTACCATTAGGTTTGAGATACTATATTGTCTGTGTCCATGTCAGCACAATGTGTCATTGGTAGTGTAGCTCTTGCCTTGTTTCAACTTTGCTCTTTAGCGTAAAGTTATTTCACAAAAGACCAAAGAACTGTGGATGCTGGAAATCAGAAACAAAAACGGAAATTCCTGGAAACATTCAGTAGCTCTGGCAGCATCTGTGAAGAGAAAATAGAAATACCATTTCATGTCCATTGATCCCTCTTCAAAAGTGCAAAAAACATTTCAGTGAATTGTGAATTTGAGGCAGAGAATAAATCTTTTAGTCTGAACCTGAGGCCCATATGTGAAATATTGAACCTAATAAAAATGAAAATAATATTATTAATCCCTGCAGTGTGGAAACAAGTCCACACCGACCCTCCGAAGAGTAACCCACCCAATCCCATTCCCTACCCTATATTTACTCCGACTAATGCACCTAACCTACACATCCTTGAACACTATGGGCAATTTAGCATGGCCAATTCACCTAACTTGCACATCTTTGGACTGTGGGAGGAAACCGGAGCACCCGGAGGAAACCCACACAGACATGGGGAGAAGGTGTAAACTCCATAAGGACTATCACTCAAGGTTGGAATCGAACCAGGGTCCCTGGCACTGTGAGGCAGCAGTGCGAATCACTGAGCCATCCTATTTATTTATAGTTAATAGAGATATGAAATATCTGTATTAAATATAAATAAATAGTAAAGTATTGTTATGCT
Source organism: Chiloscyllium plagiosum (assembly GCF_037043375.1). NCBI lineage: Eukaryota > Metazoa > Chordata > Chondrichthyes > Orectolobiformes > Hemiscylliidae > Chiloscyllium > Chiloscyllium plagiosum. The sequence continues at coordinate 27,790,455 of NW_028270143.1, read as the reverse complement.
GATTTCCCCATTTCTGAATTGTCTCTTATACATAGTAACATCAAATCCATAGCATTTCTTCAGTGAAATTACGGAAAACCTCACAAAACATTTAAGAATTTCTTTGTAAAGATTCAATTACCTATAAGGTATAACAATATCTAATAATCAGGTCTCCTGCAAATTTTATTTATCTATAATATGGGGCTGGTAAGAATGTATTATAAAATGGCCAGAGATAAACCAATACCTACACCTGGGACGATAGGCCTGAGGTGCATATAATATTGGATTTTGGCATCTCACATTTACTGAGCTAACCGAACAGAATGCAACAGCAGCACTGACCTCAGTAGTGTAATTACAAAGCACTGGTAAGAGGAAGAATGGGGAAGGAGAGAGAGAGATTCCTTGACCAAGGAAATGTAGACATTGGACTGGTGTGAGGGGACCAAGATTGGGAGAGAACGCACTCTCCTTTTAGCTTTTCCCAGGATAGATATTAGATAATCCTATCTTTTTCCTGCAGGGGTCCTGATTCATGAACTGCCCATGTCTCCTTCAACCGGGGTGGACAGCTTGCAAATTTGATATGCTCACATCATCTAAGTGATTGCAATTTCAGGCTGAGTGGGTCACACACTGCTCTCCTCTCCTAACCGCTGACTTAAGCAAAGGGATCGGGCAGAATTCTCTGGAAAACAGTTGAATCCAGCCAGCTGTCCATTCTTAAAGACAGCCTGGACAGCTTAAAGGAAATCTGCAGTAACCAAAACAGCTCCAATGAAAGTTCTCCAATGAGAACATCAGAAAATTAAACAAAAGCACAGGGTGACGTTGGTGGTGGGGCTGGATGAGATTTGAGTCAGTCTGGTTCTGTATGGGGTCAGGAGAATCTCAAGGTCCCACCACATAAGGGAATAGGAGAGGATGCCAGCAAAGTCAACACCTCAACCTGGAGACCTGGCAGCAGTACCACAAGCAGCCGAATGAGCTTATGTTACTGAATGCACCGCAGCACATTGATTGCTAAGTTTGAAAATTAGAACAATGACTACGCTTCAGAAATACTTGATTGATTGTGAGGCACTTTAGGACTTCCTGGATGTTGCCAATAGGATTATACAAACACAAGTGTTTCTTTTCTTCCTTGTTGCAAATAATCTGATTAATCCTGCCATTTATGTGGAGGATCATTTGTTCAAACGAATGTGTTGCTGTTTAAAAATAGTACCTGAGACTGTCAGGAAATATTACGGGATAACAGATGTGCACTGGAGGACAGCATAGATGACACATTTGGGTCATGAAAACAGTCCAATTCTGGTTCAGTTGACATCCATGATGAGTGCCCTCTCAAGCTTGTGCTGCTTTTTCATTGACATGAAGTCAGAGTGAATGCATGTCTATTTTTGCTCAGGAAAAATGATGTTCCTTTTCATTCGGTTAGACTACCCCATCTCTGAAATCAATCTCTACCTGATCCACAATGTCAGGATCCCACAGGACTATTGACAGAGGTCTGTATAAATTGTTCTTATAGAATCACAGAGGTCTACAGCACAATAAAAGGGCCTTTTGGCCCATTGAGTCTATGCCAGTGGAAAACAATCACTCAACTATTCTATTTTAATCCTGTTATCTTGGCTGCTCACAGATTCAACATGAAATCTCAATAAGCAAATGATAGCTTTAAAGAAAATGTCTGTCCTTTACTAATAACCTTCAGTGCTAACCAATCACAGGAAGGTCAGGGTAATACAGTTAATAATTTCCACATCAGGCAAAATTCATCTGTAGAATTTGGCAGTAATTTTGATTGGTAAGTTTTATTTCAAATGAGAGATTCAAGAATATTCTGTCCTCATCAGTGTAATTCTTTCTTGATCTTTACATCTGGCACTCAGTGTCCTGTGAAGTGACTTAGGCAGAGAATAGCTACATATGGTCTGATATGATGAATCACAAATCCTGTTTAAAACTCAGGGTTGATTGATCATCATCATCTGTGTCAAGTTATTACCTGAGTAATGAGCAGAGAACCTTCCAATTTCATTCCAATTTAATCTGTTTTGTCTCTCTGTGGAATTGGAATCTTTTATTTGAAGGGAGATTATTTATTCCTTTTCACAGTAGGTTGACTTCAAGTAACACAGGCACATCTCTGGCAGCAAAAACACCAATTACCTTTATGACACAAAGACTGTGGAAATGTCTTTGGGGCAATTTCATGTGTGTGTAACGCTATGTGAAACTCATGACCATTTTGAAATGCAATGGTTTCATCATTGGTTGCCAGTCGTGAGGAATTAATGTTCCTGTACCCCACTGCACTGAGTAGCTGTTGATGCAATGTGAATGAGAAAAATAGGATCTGTTAATATTTACAACTTAGACAAGTAAGATGAGCTGCAAAGTGAGTCAGAGGTAGCGCTACAATGATAGCCCTGACCATTCAAATCTGGCATTCTGTGAGGAATGAAAATGCAGATTCAGCAATAATGTCTCTCTCCTCTGGGACAGCTCATTCTCTCAAACTAAATGGGAACGCCTCTCTATCTCTCCTGCTCCTGCATCATCATTTTACTGCTCTCTCAACCACTTCCATCATACTCAGTCTCTCCTTTTGTCTCCTTGCAGGAAAAACGGGCTCCTCAGCAGGCAGAGGAATCCAGGCTCCTCGCTCCTTACAAAGTGAACATCATGGATCTGGCTGGAGAAGAGCAGGACAGGTCATTGATGGTGGAGAGACCCAAAGTGGAACTGACCCAGTGAGTTTCATGGGGCTGTGACATGCCGCTCTTCCTTTACCACAAGGTTTCACTCATTTTAACCGGTGCAATTGTTGCTGCATCATCAACCATTAACTCCCTCTATTCTTTCATCCAGGCACCAAACTAACCTCCAATCTCAGGGATCCCCAACTTCCCCTCCACCACTGTGGAGAACGCTAGTAAACCATCAGAGGGTGCATTGGTCAGGTCTCCACCCGCACCCTCTACCAGCTCAGAGACTTTCACTTTGGTGGGTTCTCTTTGAAGATGCGCAGGCGCATTTCTGGTGAACACATCGCTGACACATCTCCACAGCAAGCTGGGGAAGGAATGTCCCCCATGCCTCTGACACTCAGAGCACCACTGGAGACCAGGCACCTGCTCAGCTCCAGATAGAAATGTGTCACTAATCTCAGCCATTAATGAATTGGCCAATCTGCAGACACAGGCAGGGGTTTCCATGGGCACTTGGTAAGTTGGGATGGAGGAGATTACCAACGCTATCGGTACAACTCTGGCTCTGGCATATCTCTGTCTGGCTGTCTCCATGCATACATAGCCAACTGCAACTGAGACCCAGGACCAGCACACTCAGTGTCTGAACATAATGGACACCCAGGACTGACCCTGGTCCACCACCTCCTGTGGTAGGACAGCCGTCATTGAGCAGAGTCCAGCCCCTGAGAGATATCTTCACAGTGCCCCAATTGACTTATCAATGACCAGCCACTGTAATGCAAATTGAAGCCGATGAGTGGTATTACTGTGATGACTGCACTTGCTCCTAGGCTTGGCCTGCAATTTCAAGATGTTTAAACCATCCTTGGAAAAAATACTTCACCCACTTTGCATGCGTCAGCAGTCATTTTGTGTAGTTATTGTGTTGTCGACTTTTAATCAGACAGGGCAACGTTTGAACGTCATGTTAGTGTGAGCAAGTTATAATCTCTGCCTGTCACCTGTGAGTTTGCTATCCTGGCTATTCCCTTTTTATTGCTGTACCTATGACCTGATGACCTTTTAACTTCCCCTCATTTCCACTGAGCCTCTTTACATAACTATCTAATTTACCCACAGAGCTCACAACTTTATCAGTTTCCATGCCTTTAATGCCCTACACCCACCATAAGTACAGGCTAGATCTTACATGTAACCCCTGGACTGCTTCCACTTGATGTGCCAACTAACTGCGGTGAACCTTCTGTAAAGTAATTGGTTAAGCAACAGAGAAGGTAAGGTTTAACAGAAACTGATGTGGACAATTATATTGAAATGAGTTCTTGTTGGGTCAATCTGCTAAGCCTTTCAGTTAAGGGGTAGGTTAAGCCAATTAAAGAGCCATTGTGGCTCAAGATGGTGGCTCATCACCAACTTTGAAGGGCCATAGATGTTGACCATTGTCACAGTGCTCACATCTCATGAGAATATATAAAAGGTATGTGTACACTACTGTCATTGTTTGGTACCAATGGAAATATGCTCATTCCATTCTGATGGGACTCAGAGGAGGGAAAGAAGAATGAAGCATCATTCTCCAACAGACAGGCTCCCATGAGCCCCAGCTCCTCCCACTAAGGTACAACTCTCCTCTTTCACTACGCAAACCCAGTCTACAGGTCTCACTGCGGGATCTCGACAATTTATAAATGGTGAGATAGAGTCACAGTTGGAAACGACTTGGGAAACATTGGTCTGCAGCAGCTGTGTCTTGGACCTTTCTTGTACAGTTCAGAGGTACACACCTTAAACCCCCAGCTCCACAAAGGAAGTTTGTCCTTACCTTTGTCCTTCCCACCACTTCGAGAGTGAACTATAATATTATAAAAGTCTTTAAACTTTGGGAAAAGTTAATTGAATGTGCAACTTTAGCTGTTGAATCAGTTTATTCCAAACAAGTGCTTCTGTCTAATTCCATCTAATCTTTATCAATATAAAAAAAATGAATAGCCTAATGAGACATGTCTAATGCTCAGATCTTATTATCTCACTGTGTTGAATTTTAATGCTTCACAGCTCGCATTTACAGAAACATGCTAGAAAAACAATTTTAATTTATGAAAGGAAAATGACTGTTCCTTTGTAGTTCAATCCCTATAATAATACATGGTTTATCTTTTATTTGTTTGTGGTGCTTTATCCATTAACAAATCTGTTAAATAAAACCAAGAAGCTTAGTTAGAGATTGTCATGTGTGATACTTAAAGGCTTTTTGTAATATCTGTTTCTATGTTACACCACCATTGTGGCATATATCATCACCAATGGGGTTTAATGGCTTAGATAGATTTCAGGCTTGAAAAGCACTAGAGGTTTACTATTTCTGAAAAAGGTAAAGCGATACAACAAACTGTTTTATGTCATATTTTCAGATGCTGTCGCTGCCATTATATGGTACTGTGGTTTGGGTGGTCACTGATTCTCATTGGGTCTAGATTAGAGTGGTGCTGAAAAAGCACAGCAGGCCAGGCAGCAACCGAGGAGCAGGAAAATCGACGTTTCGGGCAAAGGCCCTTCATCAGGAATGGAGGCAGGGAGCCTCTGGGGTGGAGAGATAAATGGGGGGGGGGGGGGGGGGGGAAGGGAAGGTAGCAAAGAGTAGAGACTCACTGAGATTCTTGTGGAGAGAGGAGGAGAACTTCTTCAAGGTAGGCATCCTTGCAAGAGGATTCACAGTGAGGTTAAAATCTCTCCACCCATTTATCTCTCCACCCTCGAGGCTCGCTGCCTCCATTCCTGATTGAAGGGCTTTTGCCCGAAACATCGATTTTCCTGCTCTTCGGATGCTGCCTGATCTGCTGTGCTTTTCTAGCACCACTCTAATCTTGACTCTGGTTTCCAGCATCTGCACTCCTCACTGATTCTCTTTGGCTCTATGCTGAGTAACAATAGTCAGTGCTGGAGTATAGACAACTGGTATTCTAAATAGAAAAAGCACTTGATTTCCATAACAAGATAACTTTTTGCATCATAGCAATGGATGACAATGGCTTTGTGGTACTGTCATTGCATTAGCAAGACAGGTGCTGAAATTCCAATTCAATTAAATTCAAGAATTAAAAGTCTAAAGATGAGTGTGAAATGATTATTGTTTTAAAAATAAAACACATCTGGTTCACTATGACGCTTTTGAGAAGGAAAACTATTGTCCTTGCCTGGCCAAACTCCAGACCCAGAACAGTTGCATTAACTTCCCTCTGAAATGGGCTACTTTATCATTCAGTTCTATCCACTGCTAAAAAATCTCAAAGAAAGGAATGTAAATGGGTGGACCACCTGGCATTGAATTGTGCACTGGAAATAGCAAAGTCAGTCCTGGTCTGTGGCAGTGGGTGACAGACTAATGAAAGACACATCCTCACTGTCCCATATCCACCTGCCCTTGTCTGTATCAGTAAGAGTCACCACCATACAATCTTCCTGGAGACAGAAGTTCAGTTCTGCACTGGGGATACCTTACATCGGTAGTTATATCTTACCTAGGTAGTTAGCATTGCTTGTCCTAGAAATAAGAATGGAAATCTAGCTGTTGCTAAAGACTTGAGTGTGATCTCTTAGTTACCTGCTGGTTGCCATACAGAAAACTTCCAATTACACAGGTTGCTTCATGAACCTGTAAACAAAGTTAGTTATTTGTTAGTGTACTTCAACAGATGTCACCTAAGTCATGCCCAATTAACAAACGATGAGAATGAGAAGCTAAACAAGTCTCAGAATTATTGAAATAATGAAAAAGAAGAGAAACATTAACATTATGAAATGCAGTATTTTCTAAATGAAATGTCAATATTCAGGGTTGTTATATCAGGTTTAGTGTGAGTTAGGTAGAGGGTGAAACTCTATACAATGTTACAATGATCCAGTTTAAAATGACTTGTGTGAGCTATACATCAGGGGGATGCATATACTGTATACTCACATACCATTCTAACTTGGAACTGTATCACTATCCATTCACTGTCGCTGGGTCAAAATCCAGGAACTCTCTTCCTAACGGCCCTGTGGGTGTACCCAAACCAAGCACTACAACATCTCAAGAAGGCAGCTCACCAATACCTTTTCCAAGGCAGTTTATGTTGGGTCAATGCTGGTTAAGCCAGCAATATCCATGTAATATGAATAAATAAAAAATGCACTTTGTTGGCTGTCAACTCAGCTTCTTTCGATGAAACTAAAATGGTGGATGCTATTTTGCTACTTCTGTTTACTGTTTGTGGACTCACCCTGTTGAGTCTGCAACACTTATGCAAATCATCAAAACTGTCAGGACAAATAAAGGGGGACACAGAATCTGACTGTCCAGCTCTTCTATTTGCTTTGACCCTGGGAGCTGACCGCTCCCTGAGTGCAAAGTAGATTAAAGTCTTCCCAAGATGTAATTATCAAGAAGTACCAAGTGATTTTGCAACAGCAAAATTAACAGCATGGAGTGTTGATCAGATCAGAGAGAAGCCATCATGAAATGATACATTGAATCCTTTATTTTCCCATACCTAAAGGAACTAGTCAGATAATCCAGTAAATGCAGTTGTCAGTGTTTAGAATTAGAAATGTAATCCCCAGTGAGATCAATTACATTCTGACAAATGCTGCGCCTTAGAGACCTGACAATTGCCATTTCAGAAAAACAGCAGTGATAAATTATTCAAACGTCTGGCAATTTATTGTATGTGTAGCTGCTCATTTCTAGCTACTTATGGAATGTCCTAAAAATACAGAGAAAACAAACATTTTTGTCACTTTCATTTGGATAAGTCAAATAGACAAAATTAAAAGGAAAAACAAAATGAACACTTTAAAAATGTTTTCAAATAACTATTTTCCTTGGCTGTTAGGTTTTCTGTCAATTATGTCTCGTCTATTTCTTTTCCTAAAGAGTTTGGAGATCAGTGTTTTCTTACTTATAACTTCTTCTCCTGAACCAAATTGTACCTGGACAATGAATGTCAGAGTTCACAAATATTACTTTGGAATGGATTGTAGTAACACTGTAAAGAGCTTCACTCTATAAATATCTCACATGATGTGAAATACAAGAATACGGATTTTTCATTTAGAAAATGCTACAGTTCACAGTGCTAGTTTTCCTCATTCTGATCATCATAAGTCCAAACTACACAGAAGAAACATATCATTTAGATTCTTTCATAAGCTGAGAAAATCGAACTGTGAAGTGTTACAGTCGATTGTGATATTCAAAACAAGATATAGTTATATTCAAGTTCTGTGAGGTTCAAAAGTTTCTTTCAAGTTCTTCCAAAAATGTCATAGTCTTAGATGTATACTTGCTATTAACACAGTGCAAGTCCCTATTTACTATTTTTGTAATGTCACAGATTGAAATAACTGCAATGGATTTTCTTGAAATTGGCCAGGATAGCTGTTAATTAATCAATTACAGAGGCAATTTCCACTTCATTTCTCCACCTAGTCCTTGCAAAAATGTATGTAAGGGTTGTTTGGTGGTATTGACGGGGGGGGGGGGGTGGGGGTTGTTGGGGATAGGTGATGGGGGCAGAGTTCAGGTTTTCATTTGGGAGGCATTTTAAACTTTTCATTAGGTCCTTGTCACTTCTGGAAAAATAGCTGCAGCTTGCTGTCAGGCCTGTCATGGATACCCAACAATGACTCAGCAAGCTGCAATAAAAATAGAAAAGACTGGGCATGCTCAGCAGGTCTGCCAGCACTTCTGGAGAGAGAAACAGGGTTAACATTTCAGGTCAATGTAATTTGAACTGAACCTTTAATTGCATCACACATCACAACATTCTGCGTTGACAGACACAAATGCATAAAATCTAACCTCACCATTCAACGCAGAGAAATTAACCAACATTAAGAGACAAGGAAATCTTACCTTCCCTTCTCCCACAAGTCACAAACAAAAGTTATTTTTGAAGTTAAACCATGCTTAAATTTTTCAGAATGTTGGAAACATTACCACAAATACCTTTTTGTATTATTCATCTGCAAAGCAAACAGCAGAATGGTGAAGAAAATCCTGTCCTGCAATCTGGACTACACTCTAATTTCACTGACCTTTCTCTAAAATACTATCATAAAGTTCAAGAAAATATCCTAAGGGTCTCTACATTGCAGTCAGTAGTGAAGTATCACCTCATTGACTGTTGTTCATAAAATATTTGTTGGAATTTGAGAAGAGGGTGGCACGGTGGCACCGTGGTTAGCACTGCTGCCTCACAGCGCCGCAGACCCGGGTTCAATTCCTGCCTCAGGCGACTGACTGTGTGGAGTTTGCACGTTCTTCCCGTGTCTGCGTGGGTTTCCTCCAGGTGCTCCGGTTTCCTCCCACAGTCCAAAAGATGTGCAGGTCAGGTGAATTGGCCATGCTAAATTGCCCGTAGAGTTAGGTAAGGGGTAAATGTAGGGATATGGGTGGGTTGCGCTTCGGCGGATCGGTGTGGACTTGTTGGGCCGAGGGCCTGTTTCTACACTATAAGTAATTTAATCTAATCTAAAGAGACCAGCTATTTATGAGCTTCTGTTCCAATGTGGCATCTTTTTATGGATCTATGGATCCCAAGAGCATGTCATGAGACATTCTGAAAGCTGGCAATTTAGTAGTGCCAATTTTACAGGTACAAGGTAATCTTCAACTCTTATTTAACCACTCTGTACCATGATAATGCTTTCAGTCTTTGATATTATCCCAGATAGTCGATGATGGTTCCTTGTGGTATTTTCAACACTACCGTATGTGGATCAGGATACGGGTAACTTAGTTCGCTAACACAAAATCTCCTTTGTCTTTACTTTGTCTTGGTCTATCAATTAATTAGTAGTAGACAATACACCACTGTAGAATATCTGCAGTAGAGGCACTATTCTTAAATGACCAAAAGGTTATTACATAAAAAAGCAATATGTACAATGGTATTTGGTTGGACATAACTACCAGGAGTTCATGGAGCTGGTACAGATATATCTGCTCTCTCTGAAATCTAGTGTAGAATTCTTTGTCTCTCTACCTGCAGGTTGGCTGTGACATCGGTAAAATAGGTGGAGCCAATATAATATGAACATTAACCCTTCAGAACCATTACCTTACATATCACCCCAATCATTTATCCCCATAGTTAACCAACTAGGCAATCAAATATACAATTAGATTAATCTACCGTTACCTACCTCCCCACTGACTTACCAAATGTGGGTGATCTGGATGTTTTACAATTCTCTCATCTGCACTCTCTTCAGACTAAATCTTTTACCTGAGGACTGTTGACCTTGGTTTGAATCAATGTAAAATTTCTCTGCTGCACAATCAGTGATCTCCTTCACTGAGGACATTGTTCTATTTAGATTTTCCTGTTAGTCCATTGCCTTACGTACAGGCTCTGAATCTCTTGAATTTTCTTGGCAGAAGAACTCTTCTCTCCTAACTGAGGTTGTCGCCACATAACGTCTTCTGGGTGACCTATAGTCTGGGGAATACCCACCATGACAAACAGCAGCCCTGTTGAAGTTAGGAATTTATTCCATGTAATTTTCCTGGACTTCTGTACCAGGTAATCACTTGCTAATCGGAAGAGGTAATCTCTTTTTTGTAGTAACTTGGATGCTTGGAGCAGACAGGTTCTTCTTCCTGGTCATGACCTGAGCGTGTGGGTGTTGTTTTGTCTCCTATGGAGTCATATGCTATATCATTATTAAGGTCTTCTATCTCTGTTCATCTTGTAACAGGTCATAGGATCATAGGAACAAAAGAGCAGGAGTAGGCCATTCAGCCCTTGCCCATGCTCCCCTGTTTTAGATCCGAGCCAAGCGTCTATCTCATAGCTATATTTCTGCACTATCCCCATGCCCCATATGTTGTTTGTAACTACAAATAAATCACCCTCTGACTTGGATCTGATTGAGCTTTAGTGTAGAGAATTATAAAGGTTCACCACTGTCTGAGGGAAGAACTTTCTCTTCATCTCGGTCTTAAATGGTTAGCCTTTTATTCTGAGACTGTGTCCCCTGGTTCTGATTCCATGGCCAAGGGAAATATTCTTTCTGGATCTACACTGTCAACCCCTTTAAGAATCTTTTGATAAGTTTCTCTCAATCTTCTAAAATACAGGTCAAGTCTCCTCAAAGGAAAATCCCACCCATATTAGCAGTCAATCTGGTGAATTCGGTATAGCAAGTATTTTGTTTAAGGTAGCATGATCAGAATGGTCCAGGTGCTGTCCCCAAACTGAAGCAAGACATCTTTGCTCCTCACTCATATCCTCTCACAACAAAGGCTAACGTACCAGCTGCCTTTGAATTGTTTGCTGCATCTGCATGCTATTTTCAGTGATTTATGAACAAGGACACCAAGTTTCCTTTGGACATCGACACTTTCCAATCTCTTACCATTGAAGAAATACTCTGTCCTTCTTTCTTCCTTTTGGCTGTAGGTAACCTCTCATTTATCAACTTTCTATACCATCTGCCATGCTCTTGTCCAATCCTTCTACCTATCAAAATCTCCTTGAAGCCTCTTACCATCCTCCTCACAACTCAATTTCACACCACATTTTGTATTATCTGTAAAACTGGAAATATTATAATTGGTTCCTGAATCCATATAATTGATATGTCAAAAGATGGAACCCAGCACTGATCCCTGCCATACCTCACTACTGATTTGGAGATGCTGGTGTTGGATTGGGGTGTACAAAGTTAAAAATCACACAACGCCAGGTTATAGTTCAACAGGTTTAATTGGAAGCACACTAGCTTTCGGAGTGCCGCTCCTTCATTGGGTGGTTGTGGATGAAGGAGCGGTGCTCCGAAAGCTAGTGTGCTTCCAATTAAACCTGTTGGACTATAACCTGGTGTTGTGTGATTTTTAACTTTATACCTCACTACTGACAGCCTGCCATTTTGAGAATAATCCATTTATTCCTCCTCACTGCTCTCTGCCTGTTAATCCATCCTCACTCTATGCTGGTATGTTACCCCATGTGCTTTAATTTTGTTTACTAACCTGCTATGTGGTACTTTTAAAAATCTTTTCAAAAATAATTGCAGTAAAAATCTCTCAGGTTCGCCAAACATGATTTCCCCTTTATAAATCCATCTTTACCCCATTAGCTCTGCAGCCTTCTCTTTCAACACAAAACAGTGAAGATCATGGGGTTCTGGGGATTTGTCAACTTTTAGTACAAATAATTTCTCCAGTTCAATTTTCACTTTTAACAAAACTAATTTCTTTCAGTTTTATATTCTCACTTCAATGTGGGATTATAATGATTACAGAGAGCCTTCTTGTGTCTTTCTGTGTGCAAACAGCACCTCACCCGAACGTACTGCAACCATTGGTCAGCACTCCTCCATACCTGGAAGGAGAAGCAGACCACCTAATGAAGAAGGTGCTTTGCATGATTTGACACTGATAGCCACCAGATCAGACAATCATATAATGTGTACATTAGAGGATGGTGTAGGGCTGGTATCAGCAGAAGGTGAGTCATCAAGCATGTGTGTACTATAAGGTGGGGAGAAAGGCAAGCTTATTTGCCAGCTTGCTGGAACGTGACGTTGCAGATAAATTCTACTCAAGAGTCCTCAGATGAGGATTTCAACAGTGTGGCACACAGGAAAAGGCTGGTGGCCATGCCCATGGAAAGAAATTGGCAGGCATGGCACATAGGCTGTTGTTATTATCAAGGAGCATTGAGGGTTGTGGCTGTGGCTTGACACAGGACTTCTCTCAGAGCATTGAGGCCATCCTTTCCAGAGTCGAAGTGGCAGCCAAATCCATGCTAGTACTTGACCATCATGCAGTGCTGGTGGCCATTGTCTCAGCTTCCAATTCATCAAAGGCAGAAACCAGAAGAGATTCACGAGACTGAGTCCTGCAATGAAGGAGCTGTGTTTCTGCTTCTTCTACTTCTGCTCAGTTGTGTCAATGTCACTGACTGTTACCTGTATTTCATCAACATTTTAATGGGAAGTGCTAATTAAACCAGGGCACAACCTGCTATAATGGCAGCCCTGGTGAAAAAATAGACTTTAATATGGAGATCTGGTGGAATTTCATCTCTCAAAGGCCATGATTTGGAGGTGCTAGTGTTGGACTGGGGTAGACAAAGTTTAAAAAATCACATAACACCTGGTTATAGCCCAACAGTGTTGTTTGGAAGCACTAGCTTTCGAAGCACCGCTCCTCAATAAAGGAGCAGTGAATTGGAAACATAGTGCTTCCAAATAAACCTGTTGGACTCTAACCTGGTTTTGTGTGATTTTTAACCTTCTCTCGGAGGATCACTACTCTTTGGAATTCTCTTTCTCAGAGGACAGTGAAGACTGGGTCAGAGAACAGACACAAGACTGAGTTAGACAGATTGTTGATTCACAAGGAAGTCAATGGGATTATCGGCGCAGGCAGAAAAATGGAGTGAAGGCCATGATCAGATCAGCCATGCTCGGAGCCAGACACCCTCCAAGGCCTTCTGCAATGTGATCCACTGTAAGGAGCAATGTTCAACCAGCCACACAGCTGCCTTTGGGGCACTCTTTAGTCGATACTAGGATAGACAAAGTTACCCAAAAGTTACCATCCCGACGAAGGGCTTTTGCCTGAAATGTTGATTTTCCTGCTCCTCGGATGCTGCCTGACCTGCTCTGCTTTTCCAGCACCACACTAATCTTGACAAAGTTACTCAAAAGACAAGCACATGAATGAATGGTTCTGCTTAACATATTTAATAGGAAATATTGGTTGATACAGTTGGAAATGAATGATTTTTGTAGCATTTTATCTTTTATAACTTTGGCCAAGATTCAAGCAATTTTATTTTAATTTGTTTGTCAATGTGAGCATCACTGACAAGGTTAGCATTTATTTCCCACCTCTAATTGCCCTCAAAAAGATGGTGGTGAGTTGCCCTCTCATACCAATGCAGTCCAGTTGCTGTGGTTATTACGCCCTCAGTGTTGAGTTCTGGAGAGAATTACTGGAGTTTGATTCAGCAACATTGAAGGAGGAACAATGTAGTTCCAAGTTAGGATATTGAGCGATTTGATGGTTCTTCAATTTGCCTGCTGCTTTGTTCTTCTAGGCAGTGGGAGCTATGTGGTTGGAATGTGCTATCAAACAGAATTGGTGATACATTGCAGTTCATCCTGTATATGATACACCTTGCTGTCACTATGTGCTGGCGATGGAGGGACTGAACATTTGGGATGGTACATAGGGTACTGATCGATCAGGCTGCTTTGTCATGGATGGTAATGAAGTTTTAAAGATGTTGGAGTTACAAACATATCAGCAAACAGGGAATATGTTATCACATTCCTTTCTTGCATTTTGTCGATAGTGGGTAAGCTTTGGACAGTCAGGAGATGAGAGCTCCTCATCACAGACTGTCCAGCATCTTGTAGCTACACTACTTATATGGCTGACCATTTCAGTGCCAGGTGAATAGTCGCCTTGCCAGCTGATAATGGCAGAGTATTAACTTAAGGGGAAGTGATTAGATACTTCTTTCCTTGGAGATAGTCATTGTCTGGAATTGTGGGCGAGGAATAATTACTGCCCACTTACCAGAACAGCCCTGGACGTTTTCCCTTGGAGGTGCCCGGCAACATACGGGCACAGATTATTTGAATATCAGAGGAATCACAAATTATGCTGAAGATTGTACAATAATCTACAAAAACATCCCTACTCTGAGTCATTGATGAAGCAGCTGGAGTTGGTTGTGCCTACAACATGGCCCTTTAAGAACAGTAATGGCTTTGCTCCATGGTATTCCTGGTAGAAGCACAGCTCTGGTCATATGAGCACAGTCCATATGTGGCTGTGTAATGGGGGGCACGCCACACGTAAAGTCCTCATCATGAGCCAGTCTGGTTCCTTCTGGTGGTTAGACTATTGTGGGAGTGACTAACTGGTGCAAGAGGAAAGCATACTGTCTGCTGCCAGCATATTGGGCCTTTACTAACGCGATAATTCCCTGTGCTTGGTCACAAACCAACTGCAGAGAAGGGAGTGGAACCTTTAGCAGTTTTAGGTCAGCTCCCTGCTGAGATGTGAAGGCACAGGTTCACATACTTCAATTGATGGCTCCCTGAACTAATGGGCACACCTCTACCCAAGGAAGGCCATTTCCCCATCCCTCCTGATCTAACTGCTTAGAGAGAAGACGACAAGGTCCCCTCTAAGTGTGTAAAAGGCCTTGGTGACATCCAGATTGTAGTGAGGTCTGGAGAACTGAGAGATGGTACTGATTTACCAGCTTCAACCTGAAAATATCCCGAGGCAGTGATGTTCAGGCCCATGCTAACTATGGTTTACCACCTCTGACAGCACCACCCAAATCCTGCTGTGAGCCTTGTTTGTGGAAAAGGGCAGTTCACTGCCCAGCTTCTTGATGAGGCATTGCTGCCTTAGACACTGCTCATGAGGCTGAGGTGGGTGTCGGAGAAGTAGTCCCTGGAAATGAGGGAGTAGAAGCCGCACCATCATCACCAGCAGCAAGAGCCAGTTCCCTCTCAGACACATGGCCCTCCAACAGGGCAGAGAGGGTGGACATGGTGATCCAGCTACATGGACACTCAATCCCCAATGCACGATTTACATACAGAGGATCAACTCAGACCTTGCATCAGTACCTATGTCTTAGGAGGCTCAGAATTTCATGGCAGGGCACTGCGGACATTTGCAGTCACCTGGAAGAAGTTTTCCTTCCTCAATAACCAAATGGGACACGGATTGATTGGTTGCCATGTATACTGAAGTACAGTGAAGTGCTTTGTTTATGAGCCTACAGGCAGATCATAGTAAGCAAGGATGTACAGATCCGATAGAATTAGACAGAGGCATACAGGTAACATCACACAGGTTTATGCGCTAGGCAACATCAACAATAACACGATCAACATTATGTGAGGTTAGAGAGTCCATTCATCAATCTAGTAACGGCCGGGAAGAGGGTGTTTGTGAACTTGATGGTGCGGGTGTTGAAGCTTCTGTATCTTCTGCCGGAAGGAACAGGTTGTAGGAGATCGTTACCCGGGTATGATGGGTCTTTGATGATGTTGGCAGCCTTTCCGTGGTAATGAGAAGTGCAAATGGAGGCCATGGATGGAAGGTTAGATTCTGTGATGGTCTGGGCTGTGCACACAATCTTCTGTAGTTTCTTATGGACCTGGACAGAGCAGTTGCTGTACCAAGCTGTTATGCACCTGGACAGCATGTTTTCTATGGTGCATCTATGGAAGTTGGTGAGGGTCCTTATAGACATGCCAAATTTCTTCAGCTGCCTGATGAAGAAGAGGCGCTGTTGTGCCTTCTTGACCATCACATCTACGTGAGAAGTCCAGGACAGGTTGTTGGTTATCAACACCTCGAGAAACTTGACGCTCTCCATCCTCTTAACCTCAGCTCCGTTGATGTATATGGGGGTGGTTCTCCTCCTTTCTTTCTGAAGTCCATTATCAGTTCTTTAGTTTTGCCAACGTTAAGAGAAAGGTTGTTCTCACTGCACCACATCATCAAATGCTCTACCTCCCTACTGTATTTTGACTCCAAGGCAGTGGTTGTCAGTGGATAACAGAGTCATAAGAAAGCCCATTCCTTCACCATGTATGTTCCTGACCACAAACTTGTCCTGTGATTCCTGTAGGGACTAAGTCCAGAGAAAAACAACACCATCAATGACTCAATCTGGTGTCATTACAATTTCCTCTAAACATCGAAGCCTTCTTCAGAACACAACATGAAAAACATGACCAAGCCACAGCTGAGAAACTACAACATTTCTCAATCACTTCAGAGACTAAGGTAAAAATCACATATTCCTGAAGAAGGGCTTATGCCCGAAACGTCGATTCTCCTGCTCCCTGGATGCTGCCTGACATGCTGCGCTGTTCCAGCAACACATTTCAGCTCTGATCTCCAGCATCTGCAGACCTCACTTTCTCCTAAAGATCACATAACACCAAGTCATAGTCAAAAGGTTTAATTGGAAGCACTAGCTTTCGGAGCGCTGCTCCTTCATAAGGTGGTTCATCAGGTCAGAGACTAGGTTTTACACATTTCAGATGTTCTTTGCTCATGGGGACTTCTCACCTCTTCCATTTTGATTCAAAACACATGTGCCTACTGTTCCTTCCAATTACTACACAGCTTTAAATTCTCTTTAAAAATTGTTCACAGGATGTGGGTGCTGCCGACTATGTCATTGTCCATTCCAAATTGACTTGAGAAGGTGGCAGTAAGTTGCCATCTTGAACCAATCCAGACCATGAGTTGGAGGTACGTCCACACTGCTGAATATATGACTGGAAAACTAGGTGTGCCATGCTGATTGGCTGTTGTAAAGAAGTTTTGATTTCTCTAAAGGATGCGTAATAAAATTTGATCGTATCACTGAAATACTTCTACGAGAGATTTAAAGAATTTACATTTATATTGCAACTTTTTACCCCCCTCGAAGGATCTCAAATGTAAAATTTCTTTGAAAGGTAGTCACTAATGATTACAGGCAAATGTATTGCACAAACCCAGAGACAGAAATGGATAGCATCAATACTTAACTAAAGCGTATGTAAATATAAATACACATAAAAGTATGAGAAAAAGAGCCAGCTTTAGAACGAAGTTTATCGTTCAATATGGCCAATCAGAGTTTAACCTCAGCTCTACAATCCTACAGATCGTTGATGGCCTTCCTTTGGTAATCAAGAATCCATCTACCTCTGCCTTAAAGCTATTTCAAGATTTTGTATCCACTGCTTTTTCACAAAGAGAATTCCAAAGACTCAGAACCCTCTGGGAGAAGAAATGTTTCCTCATCGCTATCCTAAAGCAACCCCTTATTTTTGAACAATGACCTCCATTTCTAGATTCTCCCCAAGACAAAACATCCTTTCCACCACCACCCAGTCAAGTCCCCTCAGGCTCTTATAAATTAAAATTATATTACCTATAACTCTTTTAAGCTCCAGAGGATACAGGCCTTATGATCTTTTCTCATAAAGTATTAATCTTGAGACCTTCTTTGAACTGTATCCAGAGCATTAACATCTTCTGTAAGGATTGTGATCAGCTCTGTATACAGTACTCCAGATGCAGTCTCACCAATGGCCTGTGTAACTGAAGCATAATCTCCCTACTCTTGTAGTCAATTCCCTGCACAATGAAACATAAGACTCTATTAGCTTTCCAGATTATTTGGTGGATGTGGACACTAACCTACTCTGACTCACTAGAACACCTACATCTCACTGCACCCCAGAGCTCTGCAAATGCTCACTACTGAGATAACATGGTTTTTTTTATTCTTTCTGCCAAAATGGACAATATCGCATTTTTCCATATCATACTCCATTTACTGGTTCTTTTCCCACTTACTTAACCTATCTCTATCTGTTCACAGGCTTGTAATGTCCTTGTCACAACTCACTTACCAACCTATCCTTGTGCCATCAGCAAATTTAACTACCAAACCTAGAGTCCCTTCATCCAAATCATTTACAAAGGTAGTATAGAGTTGAGGTCCTGGCAATGACCCCTTTGGCACAAATTTTTGCCACCCTGTCTGCCTGAAGAGGATGTATTTATTTCCACTCTGCTTTGCATTAGCCAGCCAATCTTTCATCCATGCCAATATATCACCCCTAACACCAGGAGCTTTTAACTTCCACGACAACCATTACAATACATCAATGGGTCGCCTTTATCTACAGCACAAGTTACTTCATCCAAAAACTCCAATAAATTAGTTAAACACAATTTCCCTTTGACAAAGTCATGTGGGCTCTACCTGATTACCTTGAAGTTGACCAAGTGACCTGTTGCAACTTCTTTTCTAATAGCTTTTAACATTTTCCTTATGGCAGATATAATATGATAAGTATGTAGGATTATGTAACAGCATGAGGGAAATTTCTTTGAAAGAAAATTATTCACGTGTTTGATGCTTAAGGAGTAAAAGGAAAGAAAACAGAACAATATATTTGGGTCAACTTCAATGTTGTACATGCACTGCGGATGCCTGACATTGATTTGTTATTGCAGTGTGAGTCCCAGTCTGGGATGCAAACAACCAATACACAATTATACTGCAAGCTTTGCATTTATATATATTTTTAGAAGTCTATATATGTAAGGTTATTAACATAAACATTGCTCCTCTCTGGCATTTACAATATAAATATTTAGCAATTACAGTCTCTAGTGTCTAAATATTAAATGTAACTTGATCAATGTTTCAAACAATATACTTTGGCAATATTTAAATCAGGCTTTATATTACATTGGTGTTATATTCCATGATGGATCGAATGGAAATGGTATGAGAATGACCCCCACCTCCAAGGAGCTTTTCACTACTTGCCTCCCATTTGTTGGATCCAGCCTTGGGAGTTATGGAGTCATTGCTGTGAAATGGGAACAGCCATTTTGGTGAATATACCAAAACAAGAATCATAGAATCAAACAGTACAGAAAATGCCCTTCGGCCCATTGAGTCTGCACTGACAGAAACTACACTAAATCTACACTAATCCCACTTTGCAGCACTTAACCCACATATATTCTTGTTGAATCATCTATTATTAATTTTTAACTAGAACCTTTAGTGTAATAAAATATACTGAAATACTTTACAGAAGCATTCTAAAATAAGGTAAGACACAAACTCATATAAGGAGATAATAGACAATAGACAATAGACAATAGGTGCCCTTCGAGCTTGTACCACCATTCATTATGATCATGGCTGATCATCCTCAATCAGTATCCTGTTCCTGCCTTATCTCCATAACCCTTGATTCCACTATCCTTGAGAGCTCTATCCAACTCTTTCATAAATAAATCCAGAGACTGGGCCTCCACTGCCTTCTGGGGCAGAGCATTCCACACACCTACCACTCTCTGGATGAAGAAGTTTCTCCTCATCTCTGTCCTAAATGGCCTACCCCTTATTTTTAAGCTGTGTCCTCTGGTTCGGGACTCACCCGTCAGCGAAAACATGTTTCCTGCCTCCAGAGTGTCCAATCCTTTAATAATCCTATCTGTCTCAATCAGATCCCCTCTCAGTCTTCTAAACTCATGGGTGTACAAGCCAAGTCGCTCCAGTCTTTCAACATAAGATTGTCCCGCCATTCCAGGAATTGACCTCGTGAACCTACGCTGTACTCCCTCAATAGCCAGAATGTCTTTCCTCAAATTTGGAGACCAGAACTGCACACAATATTCCAGGTGCGGTCTCACCAGGGCCCTGTACAGCTGCAGAAGAACGTCTTTGCTTCTATAATCAATCTTTCTTGTTATGAAGGCCAGCATGCTATTAGCTTTCTTCACTACCTGCTGTACCTGCATGATTGCCTTCATTGACTGGTGCACAAGAACACCCAGATCTCTTTGTATTGCCCCTTTACCTAACTTGACTCCATTTAGGTAGTAATCTGCCTTTCTGTTCTTGCCACCAAAGTGGATAACCATACATTTATCCACATTAAACTGCATCTGCCATGCATCTGTCCACTCACCTAACCTGTCCCGGTCACCCTGTAATCTCCCAACATCCTCCTCACATTTCACCCTGCCACCCAGCTTTGTATCATCAGCAAATTTGCTAATGTTACTATTAATACCATCTTCTATATCATTAATATATATTGTGAAAAGCTGCAGTCCCAGCACTGATCCCTGCAGTACCCCACTGGTCACCGCCTGCCATTCCGAAAGGGAGCCGTTTATCACTACTCTTTGTTTCCTGTCAGCCAACCAATTTTCAATCCAAGTCAGTACTTTGCCCCCAATACCATGCACCCTAATTTTGTTCACTAACCTCCTATGTGGGACTTTATCAAAGGCTTTCTGAAAGTCTAGGTACACTACATCTACTGGATCTCCCTTGTGCATCTTCAGAGTTACATCCTCAAAAAATTCCAGAAGATTAGTCAAGCATGATTTCCCCTTCATAAATCCATGATGACTCTGACCTATCCCGTTACTGCTATCCAGATGTGAAGTAATTTCATCCTTTATAATTGACTCCAGCATCTTTCCCGCCACTGAGGTCCGACTAACTGGTGTATAATTTCCTGCTTTCTCTCTCGCTCCTTTCTTAAAAAGTGGTACAACATTAGCCACCCTCCAATCCAACATTATCCACCCTCCAATCCACAGGAACTGATCCTGAATCTATCGAACTCTGGAAAATAATCATCAACGCATCCACGATTTCTCGAGCCACCTCCTTCAGTACCCGGGATGTAGACTGTCAGGCCCCAGGGACTTACCAGCCTTCAGACCTAACAGCCTCTCCAACACCAATTCCTGATAAATATAAATTCCCTTCAGTTCAGGTCCTTCATCCACTGTTACCTATGGGAGATTGCTTGTGTCTTCCCCAGTGAACACAGATCTGAAGTACCAATTCAGCTTTTTTGACATTTCTTTGTTCCCCATAATATATTCCCCTGTTTCTGTCTTCAAGGGCCCAATTTTAGTCTTAACCATTTTTTTCCCTTTCACATACCTAAAAAAACTTTTACTATCGTCCTTTATATTTTTGGCCAGTCTACCTTCGTACCTCATTTTTTCTCTGCGTATTTCTTTCTTAGTAATCCTCTGTTGTTCTTTAAAAGCTTCCCAGTCCTCCATTTTCCCACTTATCTTTGCTATGTTATACTTTTTCTCTTTTGACTTTATATGTTTCTTAACTTCCCTAGCAGGTCAAATAACCAGAAGCTTTGGTCTTTTTTAGATTAGATTAGATTACAGTGTGGAAACAGGCCCTTCGGCCCAACAAGTCCACACCGACCCACCGAAGCGTAACCCACCCTTACCCCTACATTTACCCCTTACCTAACACTACGGGCAATTTAGCATGGCCAATTCACCTGACCTGCACATCTTTGGACTGTGGGAGGAAACCGGAACACCCGGAGGAAACCCATGCAGACACGGGGAGAATGTGCAAACTCCACACAGTCAGTCGCCTGAGTCGGGAATTGAACCCGGGTCTCTGGCGCTGTGAGGCAGCAGTGCTAACCACTGGTCAAAGAGGACAGTTTTATGGAGTTTCTTAAAGGATGAACGGAAGGTAGAGAGTCTGAGAGATTTAGGGAGGGAATTCCAGAGCTTAGGGCCTAATCAACTGAAGGCATAACCAATAATCATGGAGTGATTCTGATTGGGAATATGTAAGAGACCAGGATTAGTGGAGTGTAGCTCTTTCAGACAGCTATGGGTTCGGAGGAGGTTACAGAGATGGGAAGGCGCAGAGAGGGGGTTGGTATAGAAGGTGATAGGCAAGATCTTAGAGGGATGATTGCAAGAATAATAAGGGAGTGGGACATAGTGCATTGAAGTTACAGGCAGAAGAATTTTGTATGACCACAAGTTTGTGGAGGGTAGAATGTCAGAGATGCTGAGCTGTATAGTTTCCTTTCTCTTAATGAATCAGGGATATAAGGAATGGGCAGGAAAGTGTTTCTAAAACCACACTGCCAGAAATTGTGTACCTTCTTTAGTTGCTTGGAAACCAGCCCAGCCTCCTTCCACTATAATATCGTTCCCCCCAATGTTGCTGATCCATTTCTCCAAAGATAAGTCTGTGAAGCACCTTCTGGCACCTTCACTTGGACATATCGGGCTGAGATTTCACACTCCACAGCTGGCTTCCAAGTTGGAAGGAATAATGTGAACACTTAGCAGTTCCAGATATTTGGCATTCTAGAATAGTCTGGATGAATTGGAAGATAGGAAACATAACCACATTATTTGAGAAATGAATGAGATAGAAAACTGGGAATTGTAAGTTGATTAGGCTGACATCAGTAACAGGAAAATGCTAGAATCTCATTAAGAATGTAATAACAGAGCAGATAAAAAAATCATAATTTTATTAACCAGTCAAACAAATTTATGAACAGGAAGGCATGCTTGATAAAGCTGTTAACACTTTAGGAGTTAGACCAAAACTGCACACAATACTCCAGGCATGGTGTCACCAAAGCCATGAACATTTTCAACAAGACATCTTTGCTCGTTCTGGAATCCTCTTGCTTTGAAAGTCACATAGCATTTGCCTCCTTCACCATCTGCATGCTTTCTTTCAATGACTGGTATACAGGGACATCCAGATCTCATTGCACACCTCCCCCCCAACCCCTCTTCCCAGTCTAATGTCATTCAGATAATCTGCTTTCCTGTCTTTGCTGTCAAAGTGGATAACCTCACGCTTATGTACTTCGTCCACCATGCATTTGCTTGCTCCGCTTGCCAAACCACACTCAACCATCTTTCCACAGTTCATGCTCCCACCCAGCTTTGTATTGTTTGCACACCTGAAGATATTACCTCTAATTCCCTCATCTAAATCGTTAATGCATATTGTGAATTGTTGAGGTTCAAGCTCTGATCCCTGTGGTACCCCATTGGTCACTGGCTGCCACTCAGAAAATGACCCATTTTCCTACTCTTTATTTCCTGTCTGCTATCCAGTCTCCATCCATGTTAGTATACTATCCAATCCAATGCAAGGATATTGCCTTGATTGGAGTGTACTGGATATAAGGTGAGGTTGAACAAATTTAGATTGTTTTCACATAGCTTCAGAGGCTAACAGGTGATCTGATAAATTATATAAAATTATGAGAGACAAGTATAGGGTAGATAGTTGGAGACTGTTTCATAGAATCCCTACAGTGTGGAAACAGGCCATCTGGCCCAACAAATCCATCCTGACCCTCTGAAGAGCATCCCGCCCAGACCTAGTCCCCTACTCTATTTCTCTTTATTCTCCTGACTAATACACCTAGCCTACACATCCCTAAATACTATGGACAATTTAGCATGGCCAATTCACCTAACCTGCACATCTTTGGACTGTGGGAGGAAACTGGAGCACACAGAGGAAACCCACGCAGACACGGGGACAATGTGTAAGCTCCACACAAACAGTCACCTGAGGCTGGAATTGAACTCAGGTCCCTGGTGCTGTGTTAACCACTGAGCCACTGTACTGGCCCCCTAGGGTGGAAATATTAAATACGAGAGGGCACAGGTTTAAGATGAGAGAAAAAGTTTAAAGGAGATGTGTGAGGCAGGTATATTTACACAGAGGTTGGTAGGTGCCTGGAATGCACTGCCAGGGGAGGTGGTAGAAACAGGTATAGAACATAGAAAAGTACAGCACAGAACAGGCCCTTCAGCCCACGATGTTGTGCCGAGATTTAATCCTAATGTCAAATATAGTAACTTAACTTACGCACCCCTCAACTCACTGCTATCCATGTGCATGTCCAGCAGTCACTTAAATGTCCCCAGTGACTCTGCTTCCACCACCACAACTGGCAATACATTCCATGCATTCACAACTCTCTGCATAAAGAACCTACCTCTGATGTCTCCTTTATACCTTTCTCCTAATATCTTCAAACTATGACTTCTTGCACCAGTCAATCCTGCCCTGGGGAAAAGTCTCTGGCTATTGACTCTATCTATTCCTCTCATTATCTTGTATATCTCGATCAGGTCTCCTCTCTTCCTCCTTCTCTCCAGAGAGAAAAGTCTGAGCTTATTCAACCTTTCTTCATAGGGCAAGCCCTCCAGTCCAGGCAGCATCCTGGTAAACCTTCTTTGCACCCGCCCTCAAGCCTCTGTATCTTTCCTATAGTAGGGTGACCAGAACTGTACACAATATTCCAAGTGTGGTCTCACCAGGGACTTGTAGAGCTGCAGCAAAACCTCGCGGCTCTTAAACTCAATACCCCTGCTAATGAAAGCCAAAACACCATATGTTTTCTTAACAACCCTATCCACTTGGGTGGCAACTTTGAGGGATCTATGTACTTGCACACCCAGATCCCTCTGTTCCTCTACACTGCCAAGAATCTTGTCTTTAATCCTATATTCAGCATTCGAGTTTGAGCTTCCAAAATACATCACTTCACATCTATCCAGGTTGGACTCCATCTGCCATTTCTCAGCCCAGCTCTGCATCCTGTCTATGTTGTGCTGCAGCCTGCAATAGCCCTCAATACTATCGACAACACCTCCAACCTTAGTGTCACCTGCAAATTTACTAACCCACCCCTCAACCTTCTCATCCAAGTCACTTATAAAAACTACAAAGAGCAGAGGCCCAAGAACAGAGCCCTGCGGGGCCCCACTCAACACTGACCTCCAGACAGAATACTTCCCATCTACAGCCACTCTCTGCCTTCTGTCAGCCAGCCACTTCTGAATCCAGATAGCCAAATCTCCCTGTATCCCATACTCCTTGACTTTATGAATGAGCCTACTATGGGGAACCCTATCAAATGCCTTGCTGAAGCCCATATACTCCACATCCACTACTCGGCCATCATCGACCTGTCTTGTCACCTCCTCAAAGAACTCACTAAGATTTGTGAGGCATGACCTGTCCCTCACAAAGCCATGCTGACTGCCTTTAATACTAACATTTGAAAGGCATTTGCACAGGCACATGAAAAGGCAGATATTAGAGGAATATGGCAGATGGGATTAGTTTAAAATGATGTCCTGATTGGCTCAGACATGGTGAGTCAAAGGGCCTGTTCCTGTGCTGTACAATTTTGTGTTCTGTGTTTTGTGTAAGTAGATTTGGTCAATGAATGTAATGTATTTGGATGTCACACGAGAATGTTTTTGCAAAAAAGAATGGGAGATAAATGTTGGCTTTGTCAGTGAAGCTCACATTACCTCACACAAAGGAAATACATCAGCATAATTGAGAATTAATTCGTCAACAGAGAGCAAAGTGTGAGAATGAATGGAACATTTTCAGGTTAACAATTTTGAACTAATGATTTACTGTAAGGATGACTCTTGCGCTGTTTACAATCCATATCTCCTAGCTAAAGGGCCAAGTATAATGTATCCAGGTTTGCAGCAACACAAAGTTAACTGGGAAAGTAAGTGGTGAGGAAGGTACAAAGAGGCTGTGAAAGGGTTTAGCAGGTTGGCTGAGTGGACAAGAACATGGCTCATGTGACTATGAGTGAAGCTTTCAACTTTTACTGGAAAATAGAAAAGCAGAATACTTTTTTAAACTGACATGGTATTCAGGAGGATCTATGTGTCTTAGATGATTCACAGAAAGTTAATGTGTTGTACAATCATTAATTAGGAAAGCAAATATTACGCCAGCCTTTATGGCAAAGCGAGTGTACTGTACAAGTTAAAAAGTCTTACTGCAATTATAAAGGGCCTTGGTCAGACCAGAGCCAGACTAATGTGTAAACTTAAAGAAAGAAATATGGACATACAGAAAAAGCTCGCTAAACTATTTGATGTGATGGGAGAATTATTCTATGTGGCGAGATTGGGTTGTCAGAATCTGTCTTCACCAGACTTTAGCAGCAGGATGGGTGAGTCTCATTGAACTGGATAACATTTTTACAAGGCTTGACATGGTAGATGATGAGAGGATGTTTCCCCTGGCTGGGGAGTCTATAGGTTTGGGGTAAAGTCACTGAATAATAAAGGTCATCATTGATGATGAGCTAAAGAGAAACTTCTTCTCTTGAATTCTCTATCCAAGAGAGCTGTGGATGCTCAGCCATTGAGCGTATTCATGAAAATCAATAGATTTTTGGATATGAAGGGAACCAAGGCCCATGGGGATACTGTTGGAAGGTGGAATTGAGGCAGAAGAATTACCTCAATCATTTTGAATGTTGGAACACCCATGAAGGGTTAAATGGTCTGATTATAATCCTTTCCTTTGTATCCTCACCTGGGGATAGTAATGGATGATAGAGTCAAGGCAGATGATCATTGATGATTATACTGAATGACAAAACAGGATCAAATGATTGAATGGTCTACTCTTTCTGGTCTGCTCCTATTTCTCTTGACTTCATGTTTTTATGAATTCATTCATAAAATTATGAATGATTAGCTGTTACCACCCACCCTCCAACAATTTGAAACAACTTAGAGATGAACAGGGTTGAAAATTGCTCTGAGAGGTGATTAGCTAAACAATGGTTGCAATGATAGGCCCAGCCTGTTTGTTTGACGGGTCCTCACTAACATGGGGATGGTGGCTCAAGGCCAGGGATGGAATTCCAGGGGCTTGTCAATATTCTCATTCTTCCCAACATCTCACAAATGAAAATAAAATCCTTTCTGATTCTCTTCAGCTGGCCAGCAGCCAATACTCATACGTCTGAGGGAAGAAGATGCAGTTTTTGACAATGCTGCTCCTTTAACAAAGGTTATGCTGTCCTTGGGTTTTTTTTTCAGAGAGGTCATAAAAGCAGTGATTCTGAAAAGTCTAGGTTTGAATGGGTTTTAGGGCCAAATTGAATATACTAACAGATACTGCCTCAGGCAAAAGGCATTCAAGTTTTTTAAAAGAAACACTTGCACAATGAAAGATGAGTGACCAGTTCTCCCAGCTTAGCTTACCTCTGGTTTGGTTTTAGCAGTCTGGCTGTTCACTGAAAGCAGTCAGTCAGTCTGAGGCTGCTGATCCAAGACACAGCTCCATGGAAGAGGGTGTTCCATGCTGTCAACTCTCTCTCCCCTGTAAAAGCCTGTGCTTGATTTTTCCTTTTGTGCCAAGGGATGCTGATGGGGATTGTTGCAGGAATTTGGAACGGTATCATTAAGTGGGGATAATCTGTTGGGTTTTTGGATTGGTTAAGTTATTCAGTCCTCTGTTCTCTTTTGTTTGTGTTTCATTTCGGTAATATTATAAATACATTCTGTTTTGTTTAAAACTAAGTATTTGGGCCAGCTGTATCCATCCTGGAATATCCACTGTACACTTGGTTAAAACAACCAGCAAAGTTAGCGTCCAGGCTTATTTCTTGAAATGTTTTGAGGGGGTCTGACCTGGTCCATAACCAGTTATAGTGACAGGAACATGAGGAATACCTCTTTTTTTGTGTGTTTGGATCTCTATCAGCCTGTTTCCATCTCATGTGCTGTTTGACATTAATAGTGCATCCATTGGTTCACACCTTTAAGAATAGGTTATGAACAGTTGCTAAAACTGTTTTATTATGTGACTCTGGGTCAGTGGACCATTAATAGAGAAGGCTATAGAACAAGAGTGTAAGATTAACTTCTGCTAAGCAAAAGAAAAATAAATCCTTCACAAGCAAAACTAATTTTGAATAGCAATATATAAGTCTATTAAAATTGCTTCTCAATGGATTTTTGATGAATTTAATCTTTTGATTATATAATGAACGGCAGTTCCAAACTTGATATGGTACAAATACATCTCTGGAAAGTTTGAATATCCCCTGTGAAAATTTTCTGACTTTGGAACTAAATTAGGGAAATTATTTCCAGAAAACATGTATGTGTTTTTCACAATCATACATAAATACAAAAACAGATTATAAATGTTTCCCTGCATGCATTTTGGCTTTGCTCCTGTCAGAGTCAGCATTGGCTTCACTCCATCCCCCCCCGGTGTAGATCCTTAAGGAAAGTTTAAAAGAAAATCATTGAAAGCTGAAATCTTAAGCAACAGAAATCCCACTCATCTCCCCTAAGTCTTCAACTTTGGCACATTATATGTCAATATCTTGGTGGTAACTATCACAAGCTGATCTACACCAGACCATAATAACACTATGGCTACAAGAACAGGACCAATTAAGTGGCTCAACTGAGTTCCTTAAATCATCTCACCATCTATAAGGCTCAAGTTAGAAATGTAATGCAACACTCACCATTTACCTGATGGGCGTAGTTGTAATGCTCAAGAAACTAGGCATCACTGGGTAACACAATGGCTCCATGGTTAGCACTACTGCCTCTCAGCACCAGGAACCTGGGTTCGATTCCACCCTCAGGCTACTGTCTGGGTGGAGTTTGCACATTCTCCCTGTGTCTGTGTGGATTTCTGCCAGATGCTCTGATTTCCTCCCACAGTTCAAAGATTTGCAGGCTATATTACCCATAAAGTCCTGGGATGTGCAGGCTATGGGGATTAGCCGTAGGGAAATGCAGAGTTACAGGGGTAGGGTAGGGGTATGCATCTGGTGGGATGCTTTACGGAGGATCATTGTGGACATGATGGGTTGAATAGCCTGTTCCCACAGTGTAGGGATATTGTGATAAGTCTCATGTAAGAGTTGTTACTAACACCCGCAATCATTTAAATAGGTGGAGACATCAACTCGTCCCTGTGCACTTCATTTCTGCAGATTACACTGCAAAGAAGAAAGATTTGAATTGATATAACTCTTCTCATTGTCAATGGACTTTTTAAAGTGCTTTACAGACAATAGAGAACTCTGACATGTGTCATCACTGTTGGCATGTAGGGAATGAAGCAGCTCAGCAAACTCCTGCAAATAGTAATGTAACAATAACGAGATAACTTGTTTTATTTGAGTGTTAATTGAAAGAACATAAGAACTAGGAGCAACAGTAGGAGTAGGCCCTCTGGCCCTTCGAGCCCGCTCTGCCAGTCAATAAGATCATGGCTGATCTTTTCATGGACTCAGCTCCACTCTCCCACCCTCTGACCGTAACCCTTAATTCCTTTACAGTTTAAAAAATTATGTATCTTAGCTTTAAATACATTTACTAAGGAAGCCTCAACTACTTCACTGGACAGGGAATTCCAGAGATTCACAATTCTTCTCAATTCAGTTCTAAACCTGCTCCCCCTAATTTTGAGGCTATGTCCTCCTGTCCTATTTTCATCTGTCAGTGGAAACATCCTCTCTATTTCTATCTTGTCCCTTCCCTTCATAAATTTATATGTTTCGATAAGATCACCCCCTCATTCTTCTGAATTCCGATGAATATAATCCCAGTCTACTCAGTCTCTCCTCATAAGTCAACCCCCTCAACTCTGGAATCAACCTAGTGAACCTCCTCTGCACCCCTTCCAGTGCTAGGACATCCTTTCTCAAGTAAGGAGACCAAAACTGCACACAGTACTCCAGGTGTGTCCTCACCAGCACCCCATACAGCTGGAACATAATCTCTGCTTTTAAACTCAACCCATTTAGCAATGAAGGACAAAGTTCCATTTGCCTCCTAATTACTTGTTGTACCTGCAGACCAACCTTCTGTGATTCATGCACAAGGGCACCCAGGTCCCACTGCATAGCAGCATGCTGCAACTTTCCACCATTCAAATAATAGTCTTTTTTACTGTTATTCTTACCGAAATGGATAACTTCACATTTATTAATGTTGTCTTCCATCTGCTAAACTTTTGTCCACACAATTAAAGTATCAATGTCCCTTTGCAAGGTGTCCCAGTTTTCTGCACACGTTGCTCTGCCGATTATCTTAGTGACATTGCAAATGTTGACACACTAGACATGGTCCCCAACTCCAAATCATCCATGTAAAATGTGAAGAATTGCAGTCTCAACACTGATCCCTGAGGCCCACCACTAGTCACTGATTGCCAATCAGAATAGCACTCATTTATCCCCACTCTTTGCTTCCTGTTGGTTAACCAATCCTCTATCCATGTTAATACATTACCCATAATGCCTTGCATCTTTATCTTATGCAACAGCCTATTGGGCATCACCTTGTCAAATGCCTTTTGGAAATCTAGATATACCACATCTGCTGGGTTTCCATTGTCCACTGTGTTCATAATGCCTTCATAGATTCCCAAAAAATTAGTTGAATATGACCTGTCCTTCATGAACACATGCTGCGTCTGCCCAGTGGGACAATTTCTATCGAGATGCCCTGCGATTTCTACCTTGATAATAGACTCAAGCATTTTCCCCACGATAGAAATTAAACTTACTAGTCTATAATTACCCACCTTTTGTCTACCTCCCTTTTAAAACAGTGGCATCACATTTGATGTTTTCCAAGCCGCTCCAGGATCCAGTGAATTTTGGAAAATTACCACAAGTACATTTCTCCCACCATCTCTTTTAGTAACCTGGGATGCATTGTATCAGGGCCAGAAGACTTGTCTATCCTTAGCTCCATTAGCTTGCCCAACACTACCTCTTTCATGATAATGATTGTTTCCAGGTCCTCACCTACCTTCACCTCTTTGGCAATTACTGGCATGTTATTCATTGTCTTCCACTGTGAAGACTGATAGAAAACGTCTATTGAATGCCTCAACCATTTCCTTATATCCTATGACTACATCCCCCTTCTCATCCTCTAAAGGACCAATGTTCACTTTAGCCACTCTTTTTTGTTTTATATATTTATAGAAACTTCTGATATCTGTCTTTATATTCTGAGCTAGTGTTTTTTTTCTCTCAGAATCTAGCTCACTTTTCTTTATAGCACTTTTTGTAGTTTTCTGTTGATCTTTAAAGCTTTCCCAGTCTTCTAGTTTCCCACTGATCTTGGCCACTTTGTATGCCTTCTCTTTCAATTTGATAGCCTCCCTTATTTCCTTGGATACCCATGGCAGATTGCCCCTTTTCTTATAGTCCTGCCTTTTCACTGGTATATACCTTTGCTGAGCACTTTGAAAAATTACATTGAAAGTCCTCCACTGTTCATCAACTGTCCCATCATAAAGCCTTTGCTTCCAGTCTACTTTAGCCAACTTCTCCCTCATCCTATTGCAGTCTCCCTAGTTTAAGCACAGGACCCTGGTATTGGATTTTATCTTCACACTTTCCATCTGTATTCTAAATTCAACCATACTGCGAGCGTTCCTCCCAAGGGGATCCCTAACTATGATATTGTTAATTATTCTTGTTTCATTACGTAGGGCCAGATCGAGAAGGCCAATGTTGCTGTGGAAACAAGGGATAACTCCATTGCTTTTTCTTCAAAATAGTCCCATGGGATACTATACATCAGTTACTTGGTTTCGCATCTCATCTGAATGACAACACCATGCTCCCTCAGTACCGAATTGGAGTATTAACCATGATATTTTTATTTTTAAGTCATGGAGGGGGACTTCAATCCAGGACCTTGCAACTCAAAGGCAACAACTGACACTAGTGGCGTGTGCAAAGGTCAGACTTCTAAAATGTTGTTGGGCTACAGACTTAGTAAATCTCCAGAGCTTGAATTTAGACTTACACATCAACATGATGCTCAGAAAACATTCTGCATTTCAGATGTTCCTATGGCTCTGAGGCGACTGAGTGTTCTTTTTGGCCTCCACTCAAAAGCCTTCCATCAATTTCTAATCCTTCCAACAATTTCATTGCAACAATTTATGGGCAAAATGTTAGGTTCCCTAGGACTGGTGTATGATGGGCAAATAATTGGATGCGTTGTCATGGAAGCCTTTTGGATAGCTAATTCTGCCACTGATTGCCAGCAAAAGTCTGCCCTGTATCAGGTTCCCCTTCCCTATTGACCACTCCACCCTCATCCCTCACACCCCTATTCCCTAGCTTTGCCTGCTGAGAACCATTCGACCCTCCCCTCCAGGCATGATGTTCCCTGGGATTGGATACAGATGCTACTGTGTCTTCCAATTCTGGAGGCACTGGTGTGACCAGAGAGCTGTCAACCATTTGATTGGCCAACAGCACTTGGAGGTGGAGCTTCCTCCCCCCCCCCCCCCCATCAGACCTTCATACAACTTAAGCACAGGACTAGGCCATTTGACCCCTCAAGCCTGCTCCACCATGTGATAAGATCATGTGCTGTTCTGATTGTAGCCCTGACTCCACTTTGGTACCTAACACCAATACCCTTTTGTCCCTTGTTAGTCAAGACCACCAGTTACCCTGGTTTAAAATTAGTCAATGACACTGCCTCCACTACTCTCAGAAGAAGAGAATCATACCAACTCAAGACACTCTTTGCCTTAAATAGGAGATGCTGTACACTTAGACTGTGTCCCCTAGTTCTCGTCTCTCCCACAAGGGAAACATTGTTTTTGGCACATATCCCATGAAGTCCCCTTGTGTTTCAATAAGACTGCCTCTCATTCTTCTAAACTCCATTGGCTACAGACCAAAACTGCTCAGTATTTCCTGGTATTGATCCCAGGATTCATTCCATTGAAAGTGAAGAATGGAGGCTGAAGTCTCACCTTGAAATCATTTATGTTCCTCTCAGCATTAAACAGCCTGTGTACCAGTTAACCAGAGCTGGGGAGGTGGCAGAGTCTCTCTGCCAATTCTTTCCTTGTGAGGAGGCAGAAGCCTTGCTAATCCGTTAAGTCCAATTTTCTGTGAGAACAGAACAAACAATTGAGCAGTGCAGAGTTGGCCAACCATCCTTTGCTCTGCTCTTGTGACTGGCAGATGTGTCTGTATCATTTATTTTAGGAACTCAAACTGTAATGATCTACAACACTAACACTTGCTGTAGTAACAGTACTTGTTGGGACTCACAGGGCTGTTAATTTCTATTTTATGCAATGGTTTTACAGCAGAAATCAAAATTGATAAAGAATATTTTTGTTGCAATCATTTGATCATTGGATCATTTTACTTCGCAAACTCAAATTTGACACCGTTTACATCAAATTACACCATGCTATAGATGTAGAATGCTGACATAGGAATAGGTAAAATTGATATGGTAGTGAGACCAATCTGTGCTGCAGTGAAAAGGAGGGGAAAACAATCAAAAACCACAATCGCCTCAAAGATTAGCTAACAGTATGACCTTGCAAGGGTTCTCAGTGTTGTCTGTTTTTAAATGAGATCCAATTCTTCATTGTTATTTTGAGAGTGGAGGTCACAACTGAGACTGAAAAGGACATTAAGACTGGGGATGACTAGCACAGTTAATTTATTAGATTACCAATGTCCCTTTCAGCTGAAGAAATTGCAATGTTTGTGATTTCATGGCCACGACAAAACTGATTAGATTCTGTTACTATAAACGTTGGTAATCATAATGAATACAGCAATGTGAAACGTTGGGGAAGTGAGTTTTGATATCTTAGCCAATTGTGCCATCCTCCTTAAGCTCCTGAATTCAGGCGGTGCAAATATTTACCAGTATGTTAAATTCATTATTTTCAAGGGATGAAAAAATCTTGCTCTTAAAAGTGGAATATAATTCTGTGATTAACCATATTTTATAATGATGAAAGTGCAATGGGACCCTTGTATGGAAGATTGCAAATAAATCCAATGTTTCTCAATTTTGTCAAGGGAGCAGCAAAAATAACTTTTACATAATAAACTTTAGTGTGTGTAGGAGTATGTTGGACTTGAGTAACCTTGGTGTCCTAGTCACTGTGCATTATGCAGCAAAAACAAATCACTATCAAGAGCCTTATCTTTAGCTGACTCATCCTGTTATCAGGCCAATTTAGGAGCAATCCAATTAATCAACCTTGAAGTATTTTTATACATTGGAGAAGTGTAACCCTTTTGTACTTAGACCTACTCACCTACTGCGCAAAATCTGAGAAAAGTGTAGAACTAAAAAATTGCATGAAGCTCCTAACAGTATACCAGACATGGGCATGTGCAAGTAAGGTACCAGAAATACACATTCCACTTAAACAGTTAAAAGCTTCAATATAAGTCTCCATAGCCTGCACATGAAGGTGGCCTGGATGAGTAATTAGGAAACACAGAGGTCATGTAGGGTTAGGAGCTTGTGGGTAGGAGTGAGTGAGTGATTGAGTAATTGAGTGATTGAGTGAGTGAGTTTGAGTAAAGGAAGATGTTGTATGTAACGATGAGAGGGGGAAACATGGCAAGAGATGTGTGCAGTAGCTGAGACAGAGTGAATATGAGATAGCAAAGAGAAGATGGGAACACTTAGCTTGTCAGAACAAGAAGATTGTTGAGCTTCTTCCTTCACTCCTGAGTATTCCTCCAGACAGCTGAGACCACAATGGCCTGAGGAATCCTTGGATTTGGCTGGCAGTGTCTGATGACATGGCTTTCTTTGCCAGTCCTGGGGGAAAATGATGTCCCTCCTCTGCATCACCCCATCCACCATGACCTGCGGTTGCCTTTCTGTAAGGTGGGCTGGGAATTTCCCCTTGTTTGTCACATCTGGGTGAATTTCCCAATCTGTGCAGGGCAACTCCAGACTGATCATAATAGTCTGAGTGCACAATGGCATGGGCACCAAGAATGCTGGTCTAGTTCGAGATGCCCAGGCAAGGCATGTTATTCCAGCAACCAGCAGAAAAATCAGGCTAGCCTCAGATGTGAGGGGTGCCTAAGGGGCAGGGTGGATAGTTAATGAAGTGAGCTTGGGACAGTAGACCAAGAAAACTCAATGAGCTTTATGGAAAGAAACCCTTCATGAAATTTAACAAAATTGACATTTAGCCAAAAAACAAAAATAAGATTCAGCTCATGGCGTCAAAGTCCTTGTTTCCTTCTTTGAATCCATGTCTTGTCGTGACCCACAAACTATTCAGAGTGACCTTTTGAAAACCTGGCAATAAGCTCCTTCCTGTTGTTGGGCTGAACTGACTGTTGCTGGCTGTTGGAACAGTCTGTTCCACAATGTTACCAATACTAGATGGCAGGCTCACTCAGAAAAAAAAATGAATATGAACAGATGGTTATATCTCAGTAAACCACAACCATCTTCCTTTGTGCTCGTGTGACTCCAGTCAGTTGAGAGCTTTCTCCCTTATACCCATTGACTCTAGCTTTGCTCGACGCCCCCAACACCACACTCAGCCCAATGCAGCCTCAACATCAAAGGCAGTCTCTCTGGGATAATTCAACTGTTTTGGTCCATGTTCCGACTAAGACTTTTTGAAGGGCAGGGGTTGAATGGCCCAGGTGAAACACAAACTGAACATTAAAGAGGGGGCCAATTTTGCCTGTTAATGACTTTGTTTAAGTTTAAGATTCTTGTTTTAGACTGTTCAGTGCCTCATTTCCACATTGACTACTCTCCCTCAGCACATCCTCCAAGAGTCCTATATTGCCACTCCCTTTAAGATTTGACTCCTCATTTAAAGGTATCACTTCCAGTTTAACTCTGTGGTAAAGCCACTGGACCTTTGGTATAGATGTGAAATAGGTGCGAGACAACCGTAACAAATATGCACAAAAATAAATTAGGAACAAATGGAAGCCAAGAGATATTTAAAGTTCAGACATAGAAACAGTTGGTTGGACCGAACCAGTGGCATTTACAGTCCAAATGAGCACATAATCTTAACCATATCAAATTCTACACTATACTGCTGACTAAACCCAAATATACTTCACTGGGGAAAGTGCTTCGCAATCATTCTATGGCCATGAACAGTGCTAATAAGTACAAATTCTTTCTTCTTTCAAACCATATTTATTGCTTTGCTCCCCATAGCTGTTTATTATCTTGGAAGCATGGGAGTAGAGGAACAAATTGTTTTTCTTTGCAAATTGTGAATTGTATTACATTGAGTTTCGTAAAGGATCTGAAATATAAACAATGCTAAAACATTTAAAATCCCAATATTTTAATCAGGCTGATCCCAAAGATTAAGTTAGAATTATTGTTGAATCTGTCGGGAAGGTTCACATCATGTGCGAGTGTTACAATAGCAGTAGGCTATAGGTCTTTAGCTGGTAACAAATCGATTTTCCTATTAATCTCAGAGAAGTGCAGCCTTCTAAACCACTTCTAAAAGTCTAATTAAGAGCTTCTGGCCTGTAGACCGGAGTAAATAGGATTAGCCACAAGCTATGGGTGGTGAAATTCAGGACCCGGCACAACCTGTGTGACCACTATGGAAGATCCAAGCTAAAACCCTCAGCTGTAATGCCTCCATTCTCTTCAGTAGGTGTGTGCAGCATGCCCTGACAGGTAGCCAGTGCAGGTATACCATACAGAATGGGCAGGCTGTGATGACAAACAGCCTCTCATGTTGAATTTATCATTTGGATTTTATAAGTCAAGTTTATGTCCTCTTTAAGCAATCCTGACTGAACTGACTGCTCAAGAGACCTTCTATTAGGGCTCTTTCATGGACCATATATCCCTCATCCAGGGGAGGTGTTTTTGGCTTACTCTTGCTGATATACAGTAAGTAGAAATACTTTGTTGTATTTTTGGAGGAGTTTGTGTTAACTCTTTGACCTTTCAAGAAAGTGGTGCTAAATCCTGACCACAAAGTCAAGGGAATCAACAACCGCTTGTGTTAGTAACAGGGGTGTAGCTGCATTATGGCATTGAAAAAAAAACACGGGCAGCAGACTGGGGAAAACATTGTATTGGGGGAGGAGGAAGATGATAAACAGGAGAGGCAAATTTTTTGTTCTGAATGAACTATCACTGATTGGAGATTCAGTGCCTTGAGAAAATAGTCTCCACACCAGAGGCATTCTACAGGTCTCCATTTTTCAATCTGTCTGCTATGTACCATCACAGTAACCTCCTGTTCAAATTCTGAATGTAAAATCATCCAGGAAAGTCAATCGGTAACGACTTCATCCAGCACTGACAGGCATCCTTCAAGCAGTGTCTTTGCTGCACCCCTTTTGATGGCTGAACAAGCCAATCCTGGAAAGGCAAAATGTGTCACAAGTTACCACACAGCCCCAGTTTGCCAGTGGGACTGGCACCTTGTTTGCAGGCTGACAATTGCTTTGGAATGATGGTGTCCTCCTGCCCAGAGCTGATATTGCCATTTGTATCGACCAGCAGCTACAGTTTCTCACTTGTGATTGATGATTGAAGTGTCTTTTGACTGAATATTTGAATCCGAACTTTATTTATCCTGCCAGACTCTGGATCTAACTCTCTGTGTAAAATATCTTTGGCAATGAGACTGTCTTCCATCCCATGCACAATATCCAGAACATCATAGCCTTCTTTTCTTGATTAACACGAGCAGATTTGCCCTGGAAAGGACTACTTTATTTATTACTGTATCTTTCAATGAACTGCCAAGGATATATCATCCTCATTGCATGCAGTGTGTTCATTTTGGTTGTACAGGTTGCTCACACTTTGCTTTCAAAAACAATGTGATAACAATACAGGCCAAATAGATAAGCATCTTGGTTCTGTTTGGCTCAGACAAGACCAACATGGTTAGCCTGTCGCTTTTCCTTGTCTGTTCTGTTAGTCGGCTGTAGTTGGTGGCTGCTTTTCCAATACATGTGCTGAGCTCTTCACCATGAGACAAGCTGTCTTTCACTATAGATTCAAGGGAACAAAATTTGTTGACTCGGTCCAGTGGCATGTTTTTGAGAGCCTGATCTCAGACAGAGGTACAACAGCCTGTCCCAAAACAATAGTTTTCTTCACAGATTGGACAGATGAACCTTTGGAGCTGGTTTCCTATTAAGGCAACTGGCCCATCTCCATCAGTGTATAGAAGCTAGCAGATTGAGACATGCCACACTTAATGGATTAAGTATACTCCCATCAGATCATGTGCGGAGGTACACACCTTCCATGTTGGCAGAAAGCAGAGGTTAGTAAGGCAGAGAAAAATATACCAAAGATGGAAGGTGTTATAGTGAAGCCCCGCTCTCCGCCTCTATTATAGAGTCATAGAGATGCACAGTATGGAAACAGTCCCTTCGGTCCAACCCGTCCATGCTGACTAGATGTCCCAACCCAATCTAGTCCCACCTGCCAGCACCCAGCCCATATCCCTCCAAATCATTCCTATTCATATACCCATCCAAATGCTTCTTAAATGTTGCAATTGTACCAGCCTCCACCACATCCTGATGTAGATGATATTTGCCGTGGATCTCATCATCTGATGTCACTTTGCGCCTCCAGCTATATTCCATTGATTAGTAAATAGAGCCTGATTAGACCCAGACTGGGAGGGGTTTCTGCCAGAGAAGTGAGATGTCCCAGTAAGTGTTGCAACCCCCTCAGTCATCTTTGTTCTTCCATAATTGCACACAACCTGTGGGCAGAGCCTTCTCTCCAGCAGAAAAAGAGGAGAATGTGATGGTGACCACAAAGCAGCAACTGGCTCTTTCCCGACTTGAATTGGCATTGAATCCTCTCTAGATTAAAAATCCCACAACACCAGGTTATACTCCAACAGGTTTATTTGGAAGCACTAGCTTTCAAAGTGCTGATGAAGCTCGTGCTTCCAAATAAACCTATTGGACTATAGCCCGGCGTTGTATGATTTTTGACTTTGTCCACCACAGTCCAACACCTCCAAATCCTTTCTAGGTGTTTTTCTTGTTTCTAGTACTGTTGCCTTGGCTAGCAGGAGATGATACTTTAAGGTCGGAAGACAGATTGTAAACCAATAAGGGTGAAGGCGTTGGAAGGGTGAGGGTGGGGTGGAAGGGGGTGAAATGTAGTATACTCCTATTTTCAATAACATCAGTTTTCTGCAAGATGGGCCTTAAAACAAATTTTTATTCTTAGTAAAGGTGTTTGCTAAAGATGTTGACTGTTGCTTCATAGATGCCTGACTGCAGAGACTTCCACGCAATAGCAACTGTTCATTTTTGACTACTTGCTGGCATTATGATGACTGAACCACATTTGCCATGAAAATGTCTGATCCAGCTCCTGCGTTAAAATTCCTCAGGAAGAATAACATTTTTTCCATGTGACAACCGCTCCAAAATAGAACTTGGAATGTTGTCCTTGACCTTGGCATACAAGGTGGTACATAAGGTAAAAACAAGGACTGCAGATGCTGGAAACCAGAGACTAGATTAGAGTGGTGCTGGAAAAGCACAGCAGGTCAGGCAGCATCCGAGGAGCAGGTTTTCCTGATCCTTGGATGCTGCCTGACCTGCTGTGCTTTTCCAGCACCACTCTAATCCAGAAGGTGGTACATAAGGTCAGTTGCTGGGGGCAAAACCTTCATCTGATGGCAAACAAAAACATCTGGAGCATTAAAAGGTCACAATAGGCATCTCAATTATCTCTATTAACCTGCCTTTGCCAGCAAGGTCCACTGCACAATGGGCATCTGTACTTTTGCTATGTCATTAGAAAGTATAATTGGCCCACAGATTGATTCAAAGTCAACAATCTAATCCCTTGGAGAGCCGCATTATTGAACTTGTGTAGCTCACGATTGCTCAATGGCATCCTAAATACAATATCTGTTGAGTACAAATCCTCAGACTTGTTGGGTCTCATAGCCCCGACCTTCTAGCTTCCAAGCTGTCGAATCTTTTACCTTTAGTTTCATGGGTACTCATTTCTTGTCTGCTCCTCAGAATAGGTTGACTGATCTTCATGCATCTGTAGGTGAGAAGCAGCTGCTGGCAGGCTAGAGCTGCCCAGTTTGAGGTGAGCGGTAGCTGTCTAATACAATGAAATGAATTGGCTGTGACCCACAACATTGTTCTCCGCCACCACTCAAGATGGACTTATCCTTCTCTGTTACTTCCTGTGTTGGTTCCTTCAATCAAGAATCAAGTATCTCCTCTATTTGTCTAGTTATTTTTGGCCATACAAACTGTGTTTGATTTGTAGCTACAGACTTGCCCAACATCTGCATCTCCCTCCTGGCCCTATAGACTGAATCTAGGGGAAGGGCAGTTGCCCCTACGTCTGAAGCCCTCTTGATTGCAGGAGGGACAGCTTATATGATACCACTCCAGTGTCTTTGACTTGCTTGAATTGGACCCACAAGGCAGTGGGTGCTACTTGACCCTTGCTGATACCAGGTTAATGAATGCCTGCAGTTAGCTTCCTCCACATTTGTTGATGGTGACAACGGGCTCTGTGCTGGTCTGCCCCAACATCCTGGAAGTGCATTCTCAAAATCGTTCACCACAATGATCTCAGAATCATTCATTTGTAACAGACTTCATCACAGCCAGCATCATGATGGAGAGCACCGTCACCTCCAGAGAGATGTGCTGCTCCCCTGCAGTTTCTCCATTACTACCTGCAGCTGCCTGCAATTTTCTCCTCCAGGGGGCTGGGAAAACCATCAACGAGTCAGTCAGTGCATTCAGTTCGGGCGATGTACTTCGATAGCTAAATTGACGTGCACCCTGATTAGGCTGGCATCTCTCCATAAGGTCGCCTTTATTTCTCTCAAATTTGTTAGTGCTCTTAGTGCTGTGGTTAAAGGAAATAGAGGACCTGCACCAAGATTGAGCTGAATCTTAAGCAGTAATTGAAGGCAAGCAAAAAGACCAAAGAAATTATCCAAGTTGTTATCACCTAGCAAGCCCTGGCAGTGATGCCTGACACCAGTCAGGAACTCAGGAAGAAGTGATGGCAACATGTTAATTAGAGGTTAATTGGTTAAGCACTTGACAGACTGAAAATGCATCATTGGTGTGTGGAGATTTGTGATATATAAGTTGAATAAAACTCTGGCCAGAAAAATATATGCCTGGAGCCTGTCTAAGAACCTTTAGTGTCTAGTGCTTAACACAAGCAACACAATTGTTAAAGATGTTCAATAATTGACATAGTTTTTCTAAATTAATGGCCATATAATTTATAGCATATTACTGTACACATGCATTTCACACTCATTGACATATCATCTGGCAAACAATTCAGCTCTTAAAATGCATATTTACAAACATCAGAGAGCTAGTATTGAATTGAATTAGCTTTATTGTCACATGTACTCAAATGAGTACAGTGAAAAGTTGTAATAGCTCACATCAACAATGTTGTGTGCAAGTAGACAGGTTCAGGTGAGAAGTAATTTTCACCCACTAGCTCCGACTATACTTCAGATTAAGGATTAATGGAGAACTGGCAGTACAATAAACTGGTATAATATAAGGTTGTTTTGTTTCATCAGGGTGAGGGAAATTGGCACTGAATATACTTTAGATCTTTCAAGAGTCACTGGAGTCAGGAAAGGTCCCGGATGATTGGAAGATGGCTGTTGTAACCCCCTTGTTCAAGAAAGGATCAAGGCAAAAGATGGAAAATTATAGGCCAATCAGCTTAACCTCGGTTGTTGGTAAAATTCTAGAATCCATCATTAAGGATGAGGTTTCTAAATTCTTGGAAGAGCAGAATCTGATTAGGACAAGTCAACATGGATTTAGTAAAGGGAGGTCATGCCTGACAAACCTGTTGGAATTTTTTGAAGAGGTAACAAGTAGGTTAGACCAGGGAAACCCAGTGGATGTGGTCTATCTAGACTTTCAAAAGGCCTTTGATAAGGTGCCACACGGGAGGCTGCTGAGCAAGGTGAGGGCCCATGGTGTTCGAGGTGAGCTGCTGGGATGGATTGAGGATTGGCTGTCTAACAGAAGGCAGAGAGTTGGGATAAAAGGTTCTTTTTCAGAATGGCAGCCGGTGACGAGCGATGTCCCGCAGGGTTCGGTGCTGGGGCCACAGCTGTTCGCATTATATATTAATGATTTGGATGAGGGAACCGGGGGCATTCTAGCGAAGTTTGCCGATGATACGAAGTTAGGTGGACAGGCAGGTAGTACTGAGGAAGTGGGGAGGCTACAGAAGGATCTAGACAGGTTGGGAGAGTGGTCCAGGAAATGGCTGATGGAATTTAACGTGAGCAAGTGCGAGGTCTTGCACTTTGGCAAAAAGAATAAAAGCATAGACTACTTTCTAAATGGTGAGAAAATTAATAAAGCCAAAGCACAAAGGGATCTGGGAGTGCTAGTCGAGGATTCTCTAAAGGTAAACATGCAGGTTGAGTCCGTGATTAAGAAAGCAAATGCAATGTTGTCTCTTATCTCAATAGGGTTGGAATATAAAAGCAGAGATGTACTACTAAGACTTTATAAAGCTCTGGTTAGGCCCCATTTGGAGTACTGTGTCCAGTTTTGG
Organism: Chiloscyllium plagiosum; assembly: GCF_037043375.1. Taxonomy (NCBI): domain Eukaryota; kingdom Metazoa; phylum Chordata; class Chondrichthyes; order Orectolobiformes; family Hemiscylliidae; genus Chiloscyllium; species Chiloscyllium plagiosum. Next base: position 27,748,140 of record NW_028270143.1, on the reverse strand, counting down.
TCCCCACACCTCAGGAAGGACATACTGGCACTGGAACGTGTCCAGCAGAGATTCACGTGGATGATCCCTGGAATAACAGGTCTAACATATGAGGAACGGCTGAGGATACTGGGATTGTATTCGTTGGAGTTTAGAAGATTAAGGGGAGACTTAATAGAGACGTACAAAATAATACATGGCTTGGAAAAGGTGGATGCTAGGAAATTGTTTCAGTTAGACGAGGAGACTAGGACCCGTGTACACAGCCTTAGAATTAGAGGGGGTCATTTCAGAACAGAAATGCGGAGACATTTCTTCAGCCAGAGAGTGGTGGGCCTGTGGAATTCATTGCCACGGAGTGCAGTGGAAGCCGGGATGCTAAATGTCTTCAAGGCCGAGATTGATAGATTCTTGTTGTCTCGAGGAATTAAGGGCTACGGGGAGAACGCTGGTAAGTGGAGCTGAAATGCGCATCAGCCATGATTGAATGGCGGAGTGGACTCGATGGGCCGAATGGCCTTACTTCCACTCCTATGTCTTATGGTCTTATGGTCTTAAAACTTAGGTTCCAAAGTCTTGATGCAGCAGGTAAATGGAAAATCATATTTTTAGATTAGATTCCCTACAGTATGGAAACAGACCCTTTGGTCCAACATGCCCTTTGAAGAGTAACCAACCCAGAACCATTACCCCTGACTAATGCACCTAACACTATGGCCAATTCAACTGACCTGCACATCTTTGGATTGTGAGAGAAAACACATGCAGATACGGGGAGAATGTGCAAACTCCACACAGACAGTCACCCAAGGTAGGAATTGAACCCATGTCCCTAGCACTGTGAGGTAGTAATGCTAACTGCTGAGTCACCATGCCACTAGCTTATTGGTTTTACTTTATTTTCTGATGGTGTCTTCACGATTTTCATCTTTATGAAATAAATTAGGGACACATTCCTTTAACCACTGCCCTAGTGATAATCAACAGCTACTAACAAGTAGTAAATTATCATCACCACGTTATTCAGAATTCTATTTTTAAAAGTAATCAAATACTTTAAATTCTTTTCATTAAATTGATTAAACAATGATCTATGAACCATGCATTTTCATTGCTCATTTAGGTTCTATTTTAATATTTTGAGTGTTTCACTTTAAAGGTTATCAGCAGTAATGCTTTAGTCTTAAACAAGTTAAAGGTTAGTTTATTATACATCTGCTGAAAGTTAGTAAGTAATAAAAGTGATGCAGTTATTAGATAAAATCAAACAGAATATGCCCTTGCAATGTCTAGGCATACTAAGCTATGGGCCAAGAGCTGAAAGATAGCATTAGAATAGCGAGGTGGTTGTTTCTTTACTGGAATGCACCTAATGGGCAGAAGGGCTTATTCTGGGCTTAGATCATTCATGTGACTCTGCAAAACATACTTTTAAAGATGAAAGTAAAGTCAGCCTGTTATCATTACAGGCCTGTCACTTGCTTTAAGATTTATTTCTGGGACAAAGAGGTTGTAACTTGAAGTCAGATTCAATAACATTGAAAGCTTCTGTAGTTGAACAATTGGAGGTGAAGCTCAACAGGTAGAATAGGAGGGGAGAAATGCTCCTCTATTTCAAGTATGCAATATTGCAGGCTGTGGCCCATAGTAGCCTGGCTCAGCATAGCAGCCCTTCGTTGGCTTGTTTTTTTTCACTTTCTATGTTGAGATCCCTATCTTTAATGCTGACTCTTCTTTATAAGTGTTCTATTTAAAATTGTGTCTTGGACTGTTTATTCAAATTAAGCTTTCTGGTCACTGCTACATGAACATTCAATGCATCATTGTTTCACAAGCAAAGTCAATTATGCTGGAATTCCTTTTAAGGTCCTTCCAGTCACCTGTTTTTCTTGGATGCTTTCAATGATCACACCTCTAGGAGGACTTTATATATTTATGGCTGAAGTCAGTCAACATGAACAGGCAAGGACTGATTCGGGAGAGCCAACATGGCTTTGTGTGTGGGAAATCATGCCTCACAAACTTGATTAAGTTTTTTGAAGAAGTAACAAAGAAGATTGATGAGGGCAGAGCAGTAGATGTGATCGATATGGCCTTCAGTAAGACATTCGACAAGGCTCCACATGGGAGACTGATTAGCAAGGTTAGATCTCATGGAATACAGGGAGAACTAGCCATTTGGATACGGAACTGGCTCAAAGGTAGAACACAGAGGGTGGTGGTGGAGGGTTATTTTTCAGACTGGAGGTCTGTGACCAGTGGAGTGCCACAAGGATTGGTGCTGGGCTCTCTGCTTTTTGTCATTTACATAAATGATTTGGATGTGAGCATAAGAGGTACAGTTAGTAAGTTTGCAGATGACACCAAAATTGGAGGTGTAGTGGACAGTGAAGAGGGTTACCTCAGATTACAACAGGATCTAGACCAGATGGGCCAATGGGCTGAGAAGTGGCAGATGGAGTTTAATTCAGATAAATGCGAGGTGCTGCATTTTGGGAAAGCAAATCTTAGCAGGACTTATACACTTAATGGTAAGGTCCTAGGGAGTGTTGCTGAACAAAGAGACCTTGAAGTGCAAGTTCATAGCTCCTTGAAAGTGGAGTCACAGGTAGATAGGATAGTGAAGAAGGTGTTTGGTATGCTTTCCTTTATTGGTCAAAGTATTGAGTACAGGAATTGGGAGGTTATGTTGTGGCTGTACAGGACATTGGTTAGGCCACTGTTGGAATATTGAGTGCAATTCTGGTCTCCTTCCTATTGGAAAGATGTTGTGAAACTTGAAAGGGTTCAGAAAATTTTCAAGGATGTTGCCAGGGTTTGAGTATCTGAGCTACAGAGAGAGGCTGAACAGGCTGGGGCTGTTTGCCCTGGAGCTTCAGCGTCTGAGGGGTGACCTTATAGAGGTTTACAAAATTATGAGGGGCATGGATAGGATAAATAGACAAAGTCTTTTCCCTGGGGTCAGGGAGTCCAGACTAGAGGGCATAGGTTTAGGATGAGAGGGGAAAGATGTAAAAGAGACCTCAGGAGCAACGTTTTCACGCAGAGGGTGGTACGTGTATAGAACGAGCTGCCAGAGGATGTGGTGGAGGCTAGTACAATTGCAACATTTAAGAGGCATTTGGATGGGTATATGAATAGGAAGGGTTTGGAGGGATATGGGCTGGGTGCTGGCAGGTGGGACTAGATTGGGTTGGGATATCTGGTCAGCATGGACGGGTTGACCAAAGGATCTGTTTCCATGCTGTACATCTCTATGACTCTATGTCATGACTGGGAGCCATCTTTGCAAGCTTCTGTGATCATTTGATTAGCAGTCTACACAAACATATATACTATAATGATTAAACAGTCATGACATTTATTTATTACGCAGGAATTGATTTTTCTAGTATTCCACCATACCTCGCAATAAAGTTAGTCCCTTGAGGTTGACAGTCACTTTCAAGTTCTCTTATCACCCATCAAAAAGCCACAATGCTATTACAGATAGCTTAATGGCTTCCATTCAGGTGCACTTACAAAACCTGCTGCTCTTAGATAACATTCAGATCATTTTAATGGTGTTTGATTAGCAGGAATGATGGCATAGATAGTATCATCAATGAGACTTCAATTGACGTGTGCTCCAAGGGTTAACTTAGCTCTTTTCAAAGCTAATCAACATAAGCCAACGTCTTCAGAAATATTTAATGTGAGTCAGTTACTTAGGAAAACCTGTCTAGATGATGTCACAGTAATTCTGATTGTGCGAATTTTGGAGCTAATGTCCAATAAGCTGAAATAAAAGAATTTACTTGGAAAAATATGTCAGCCTATTTTCATTTTTTGTGTTGTACATTTGTGTTCGAAACTGGATGATGATCTTCTATTTCTTACACTTCATTAAAGATTTAATCCCTAAAATAGTCATGGTGTTAATATAATCAATGAAGCTGGGAGTGGGATCCTAGCAAAATTAACATCTGGGCTGTACCTTGCTGTCAATTGTTATAAAATTCATTGAAGATCGATCGATTCATAATAACATATTTCTTTGTATTGTCGTATTTATTTATGTTAAATATCTGTTCATGTAAAGTGCAATTAAGATGAGTAACAATTGCTGGAAACGCGTAACGGATTAATCAACATCTAACTCATAAAGACATTCTAAGGGTAGGTTACATCCAGATGAATAAAGCCTTTTGTTTCCAAATTCTAATAAATCTATTACATATTTCTAGTTCTTGTTAATCAGATGCACCTCACCTTAAAATAGTCACAATTGAAGCCATATTGTTACGACTAGGTGCAGAGGGTAAATTGACTTCCATCTTGTCAATCCCTCCTTGGTTTCTGCAACAAATATTTTTATTTATTTTTAGGTTGTACCTATCGTTTGTCAATTTAAACTTAGACTGAGATGCAGGAGCAAATTAATTACAAAGCTTTCTTGATTAAAAGACAGAAGTTTATTTTATCAACTCCACAAAAAAATTGTAAAATTATTGACGTTGAGGACAAACAAGAGGTAATATACTTCCTCAGAAGGGCAGGAGGTTTATCCTGTACAATAGGAAGATAAATGCAATTGCAGTTTAAAATTTGTTAACTCTGTGAGTTGTGAAAATGACCTGTGCTCTGTTTTGCTATTTTTTTTTCCGCATGGAAAGTTTTGTGAATAATCAGTGAATGATTGTTGTTCCAAATTCTTCACTGGGTACTGATTATTGAGACTGAGAGAGACAAGGACAGAAAGTGTTTCCCAGTTCTTGTTTACAGATCCATATGTCCTTGTCTCTTTCCTACTCCTCAGATATAGCAATTGATAATGTCCATTTGTTTATTCCAGAATCTACCCATTGTTTTTCTAGCTAAATACTCTGCCAACCAACCTTTTGTGGGCGGCACGGTGGCACATTGGTTAGCACTGCTGCCTCACAGCGCCAGAGACCCGGGTTCAATTCCCGCCAGAGGCAACTGTCTGTGTGGAGTTTGCACATTCTCCCTGTGTCTGCGTGGGTTTCCTCCGGGTGCTCCGTTTTCCTCCTACAGTCCAAAAATGTGCAGGTTAGGTGAATTGGCCATGCTAAATTGCACGTCATGTTAGGTGAAGGGGTAAATGTAGGGGAAAGGGTCTGGGTGGGTTGCTCTTCGGAGGGTCGGTGTGGACTTGTTGGGCCGAAGGGCCTGTTTCCACACTGTAAGTAAGTAATCTTTTATCTCAATGTGTAACTTCCAGAAAGCTGTGAATCAACAAGGGCTACAAGTGTGAACTTTCATGCCTTTTTTATGACAATGTTAACTTCAGCTCAGACTAATCCTGGTTCACGGACGTTTTTGTCAAGTTAAAAATCACACAACACCAGGTTATAGTCCAACAGGTTTAATTGGAAGCACTAGCTTTCGGAGCGCTGCTCCTTCATCAGGTGGTTGTGCTTCCAATTAAACCTGTTGAACTATAATCTGGTGGTGTGATTTTTAACTTTGTCCATCCCAGTCGAACACCGGCATCTCCAAATCATGACATTTTTATAAGCTACGTTCAACCTTGTCAGGAGATGACAGCAATCATTCAAAGTCAATGTTTGACTTTTTTAAAATATCTTTTTAGCCCATGAAAGATCACAAACATTATAATCAGATGATGTAAGCTGAACATCAATGGTCCATGTTTTTTGTTACAATATCAATATTCATCAACTCATTCAAAAATGGCTGGGAGAACTCTGCAGGCCAGGCAGCATCAGCAGGAGAGAAAGCAGAGTTAATGTTTTGGGTCCAGTGAAGTTTCCCAGCCATTTCTGATTTTGTTTCTGACTTCCAGCAGCTGTAGCGCTTTGTTCTTTTGTTTCATCAATGAATTGTTGCAAACGCAATGTGTATTGTAATGGGAATGTGAAAGGTTATTTAAAAGCCAAATACTGCAGATGCTGGAAATCTGGAGTAAAAACAGAAAGTACTGGATAAACAAAGCAGGCCTGCCAGCATCAATGAAGTGAGAAAGAAAGTTAACATCTCCAGACCAGTTTGACTCTTCTTATCGTAAAAGTTGCTTGAAATGCAATATATCTTAGTATGTTGCAGGGTATAACCTAAACAAAAAATTAAATGTGCATTAGACTGCCAATCTGTCCTCTTTTAAAGTATTTTATGACACCTTTAAAATGATGAACCTCTTGATTACATCTTTATCTTGGACCAACATAAAAAAGCTTTGCATTAGTGACTAAATGAAATGTGCAGTTTTCCATTTCTGGAAGATATACAGACATTATACCATGAGCAATAGCCAAGCTACTTTTTCTCCTATTCAGTCCAGTTCAGTTTCCAAGTATCGCAAACACAATCTTTGCTGATATTGCGAGCTTGTGTCTTGCAGGCACTGACAACACAATTTATGTTGGTTTGGTTCAGCTTTCATACGAGCTCATTCATCCCTGTAATGGAATTACAGAACAGAGCAGAACGTCTTCACATGTAAGAGCATTTGTCAATACCAAGCATTTCAAAAATAACAAGATATAAATCCTTAATGTGAACCACATCTCTGTTCAGCTTGACCTCTTGGGTATGAATTTACAATTACATCACTTCAGTAGGAGGTGAAGCCTTTCTTTCTGTCTCTAAATCAGAATTTCAGAAGCAACATCCTTTTCTCTGTGCAAAGGTAATTTTGTAAAACGCAAATCTAAATCATAGGCAATTTCAGGGGGAGGATGCTGACTATTCGTAAATTTGATATTGATTGATTGGTTGACAAAACTGGCACTTCTTTGGGTGATATTTAAAGCCAGTTAAGAATTTTAACAGAATTATGTCAGTTTCTGTCAATGGCCTAAGAACAGTAAGAACCAATTATTGGTGTTGATATGAGAGCCGATTCCAAATTAATTGAGCCTTGACACACTGTGGTTAAACTGAGTTTAGTGAAAACTCTACTTTTAGATAATGTTTCTAAACTCCTGTCTACTGCAGAGATACACTGAATTTCTCTCACTACTGCCTAATTGATCTACATTAGGTTAACACAAATTATGATAAAGCATTGAGTTTGGGTACAGTGGTCATACCAGCCCAATTCGATTCTTTCATCACTCAGGAAGTCACGTCATTCTGGTCATTTCTTCAAGTAGCTTCTGGACTTGCTTCATGAAAAGATGCAGAACCTTCCTGAGCAGCATGTTTCTTTAATATGATGCTGTATTTGGCACTGAGTCTTCCCAATCCTGTGAACAACAAGGAATACACCTCTCACTAGGAACCTTTACTCCTGAGTTGATCATTTCTTTGAACGTTTGAAGATTGTCGAGAACTAAACCTGCATTTTGCTCAAGAGTGAGGTTTATTAAGCGAGAACATACTTGTTCTCTGGTATAGTACAGCCTTTGTGTTACAGTGTTGCTTGTAGCATACATTTAGTCTTGAAATCTGTTACACGTGGACTGGTAGGTTGTAATTTCTGTTACATTAAATCATCTGATAAAGCAGACAGGAAACACACTCCCGAATCAAGCTTAAACTTCATGATCTATCCATTGACAATAATAGGTTCTTTCAAGCTCTAGTTGGTTGGATACCACTTTCCTCTAGGAATGCCTTAGGTATCTTTTCTCCTGTCAGTAACTCAGCCACATTAACATTTTTGTACGATATTTTGTATGATTTGTTTCGATAGGGATGTGGAATCTTCTAGGTATTTCGACTCATATTAGTCAGACATCATGAACATTAAACTGTATTTGGAATGGAGATTCCCTAATCCGGTGAAATATTTAGGGTATCTCAATGGAACTTTTCTGTCTGTGCTGTTCAACCTCTTTGATTTTTTACTTTCTACTACCATTTCTTCTAGATGCGATCATCCATTCTCCTTAGTTTAAATCTTTTTTTTCAATTCTGTGCAGTCCCAATGCTGCTGCTATTTCTGGTTGATAATCTTGCGGTGTATCAATGCTGAGATTGTGGTGCTGGAAAAGCACAGCAGGTCAGGCAGCATCCAAGGAGCAGGAGAATCGACGTTTCATGCATAAGCCCTTCATCAGTTTCCTGCTTTTCCAGCACCACATTCTCGACTCTGATCTCCATTATCTGCAGTGCTCACTTTTTCCTAGTATATCAATGTTGCTTTCATCTCTTTCCTAAGCATTCTCCAATGTAGCAATGTTGTTTATTTCCTTTGACTTAAGGTCTTTTTTTAACTATTACTCTTGTGTGGGGTGAAAGTCCCACTGGCAAGACTGGCATTTCTCATCCTTCCTTAACTGCCATTCAATTGATTGATTTTCTAGGCCATTTGAGAGGACAGTTAGGAGCCAGTCACAGTGCTGTGGATCTGGAGTCACTTGTAGGCCAGACCAGGTAAGGATGATAGATTTCCTTCACTAGAAACCATTAGTGAACCAGATGGGTTTTTATAACAATTGTTAGTGGTTAGGTGGTTCACATTAGATGAGCTTTTAATTCCAGATTTTATTGATTTTGAATTTCCCCAGCGGCCATAGTGGGTTTGTTGGACTACCAGTCCAGAAACATTACCATGGCACTATCATCTTCTCAAGTTCTGTAACAGAGTAACACTGTACCTCTACTGCTTACTGGAGGTTTCCCCTGTTTTTATAGTCAAGTGGAGGCTTCCTATTTCATTGTGGGCAAAATGGAGACTTTCCACCTTTGTGGCATAATAACAATTCCTGTCCAAATGTATTGTTGATGCAGTATAATGTGGATAAATGTGAGGTTCTCCACTTTGGTAGCAAAAATAAGAAAGCAGATTATTAACTGATTGGCTGTAAATTGACAGAGGGAAATGTTCCATGAAACGGACATGAGGGTGTCCTCACGCACAGTTTGCTGACAGTAAGTGTACAGGTGCAACAGGCAGTAAAGAAGGCAAACTGTATATTGACCTTCATAATGAGATGATTTGAGTATAAGAACAATGATGTGTTGATGTAATTATAAAGGGCATTGGTGAGGCCAACCCTGGAATATTGTGTGCAGTTTTGAACTCCTTAACCAAAGAAGGATGCTTTCACTATGGAGGGAATGCAGCAAAGTTGACCAAATTAATTCCTAAGAAAGCAGGGCTAATATACAAGGGGAGATTGGGTTGTTTAGGATTGTATTCACTGGAGTTTAGAAGAATGAGGGGGATCACATAGAAATCTCTAAAATTCAACAGAACTAGATAGGCTAAATGCATGAAGGATATTCCTACTGGTGGACAAGTCCAGAAGCAGGCGTCATAGTTTAAAGATAACAGGTAAACTTTTTAGGTCTGAGATTGGGAGACATTTTCACCCAGAGAATGGTGAGCCTGTGAAATTCATTACCACAGAAGAGGGCTGAGACCAAAACATCATGTGCTTTCAAGAAGGAGGTAGATGTAGCTCTTGTGGCTAAAGGGATCAAGGGATATAGGGGTAGGGTGGGGTAGGGTATTGAGCTCAATGATTTGCCATCATCATATTGAATGGCGGAGCCAACCTGAGGGGCCCAACCCTGGAATATTGTGTGCAGTTTTGAACTCCTTAACCACCTACTCCTGCTGTTATCTTCTATATGTTCGATTTTTACACATCCTTCCCAAATAAAGGATGACTGAGGCTTTCTGCCTGAGTCACACTTTAAATTACAGATCTTCCCCTCTTTTAGTGGCTTCAATACTTACTGTCTTTTCATGCTAGGGTCTATCTGATTAGCCTTTTACATTGCCTCAATTCTGACTTTGCGATAGTATTGATGCCGTGACCTCGATTTAAATCACTTCTCTGGCCCTTGACTTCCTTTCTGTAGCCCTGCCTTATGTTTTCCATTTATGACATCGCAGTGGCTATTTAAACTGCAAGGACGGCTTTTTTTTTAACTCAGCCCATTCTGCACCAACTTTAATTTAAGGTTTGCCTTAAGCCCAACAGGAAATTTAAACTTTACTCATGGGTTTCCTGTGTGTGTTCAGTTCCTAGCCGAGCCTCTAATAGGAGTGTTCCTTCAGATCCGCACTTTCCCAAAGGAATCTGTACCTGCTGGATGTAAGTAGCTTCAAGCTCAGACTTGCTTCTGTGATTTTTTCCAGTTCCGAAGTAAAAGGCTTTAACATTCACTGATTTTCCCTCGTTGATCTTTCCAGGAGTTTGTCTTCAGGCTGTTTAACTGTTCAGATGGTGCAGCTAATCGCTGGCCTGACAAGCAGTTCTTCATTTTAAAACAGATTCCTTAAAGCTGGAAGGCTCCTCAATCCACTGGAATTCTCTGCTTTAGCATCGACTGGAATTCCACCTCATGTTACATTTTGGTAACAATGCCCACAGCTGTCACCATGTTGTGTGTGCTGCAATTCCAACCACTGCCAGCCTGGGTTTAGGGCAGTTTATTGTCACTATCCCCCTTTCCTTGACTGGATCTGAAGGGCCTATTGGACTACAGTGAGTCTTAACAAGAAAAGGCACTCATCTTAAACACAATGTAGTTCATTACATGATGGCAATTGGGTACAAGTCACATTAGGAAGTTAGCCATTGTCACAAAGATTATTGGGAGACCTATGGATATAAGTCTTCACCCTACAAGATCCGAAGATATTCTGATCCACCCAAATCCTTATGACAACATAAGTTTGAGTGAAGCTTAATGTGGTCTTCAAGATTTATTTACTCTGGAAGATTTGTAGCTAGGTATTTGTACTTAAGATGGCACCATTAAAAGCAGCCATTGTAAAAACCTTTCACTGTCCTCCTGTGCTGGAGTACATGTGACAGTAGAGAGGGTATTCTATATTCTGTAAACCCTGTCAGAACCATTATCTTATACAGATTGCACAGAGCAGTGGAAAAGCTAGTTTTGTGTGCCAGTGTACAAGAGACTAGGTTCTGCTATAGAGATTCGATTGTGGATTTTAATGGGTGACATACAGCGGAGGTGATGGTCTAGCAATATTATTACTTGACTATTAATCCAGAAGAAGGGCTTATGCCCGAAACGTTGATTCTCCTGTTCCCTGGATGCTGCCTGACCTGCTGCGCTTTTCCAGCAACACATTTCCAGTATTAATCCAGAAGCCCAGGTAATGTCCTGGGGACCTGGATTCAAATCCCACCACAGCAGATGGTGGAATTTGAATGTAATAAAAAGCAGGAATTAAAAATCTATGTCATTCGACATGAATTAATTGTCGGAAAAGCCCATCTAGTTCACTCATGTCATTTGGGGGCAAAAACAATCATCCTTAGCTGGTCTGGCCTTTATGTGATTCTAGACCCACAACAAAGTGATTGATTCTAAACTGCCCTTGGGGCAATTAGGGATGGGCATTAAATGCTGGCATTGCTTTCATCCTGTGAATGAATAAAAGTACAGGGCGATATTGATGACCAGCGACACCTACTGTTTTGGTAGACCCGCGATCGAGCAGCAAGTGAAAGAACATGTGAAGTGAAGTTCCAACCTGATACAAGGGTTTGTACCCAGCTCAAAGCTCACCCTTTCCAATATGGCAGTGATGGCTATTTACAAAATAGCACTAGTAGATAGAGCCATGATGTGGCATGTGTTGGCCACTATCCCAGCTTCCCTTGCAGCACAGGTGGAAACCATACAATGTCCCGGTGCTTTGCTGGAAACTTACAATGAAGCCATGTGAGCCACATTAAGTGTCATGCACTGTCAGACTGCTGCTGCCAACATGGAAGCAAAGAGATATGTCGGGCAGTGCATAAAGCTAAGTAGTTCCTTTTTTTAATGCACTGTTAGAAGGCAGTTGAATGAAGAGGCATTGGGATTATTTTTGCTGGCAGTTTTTGATTTTAGGAATTTGGCACGGAGGATACTATGCCATCATGTAACAGAGAGTTTGAATTCTGGGAAAGGACAAAGCTGCTGTAGACTCAGGGAATTCAGGGTCTGAGTGTGCACTTGTTTGAAATGAATGGTTCTAGATGTCACCTCTCATATGGCAAGGGTTGCATCCTCATGTGAGCAAGGTTCTGGAGGATGTAACAGATTACGATGAACTTGGAGACATGCTGTGTTGAGTGTTGAGACATACTGCATTTCCCCTGCCCCATTATCCGGCCAATAGAACCATTGCTCCATAGTTCTCTGAATGCATGGCTCCCATCATTGCTGTTCTGACACTTTACATGGTTGGATGATGGAGGGGTAACCTTCACTACATGGACAGAGGCTGCTCCTTGTAACCCAGTAAACAACCTTTGATTCTTCATAATGCGTACCTCTGACTGGCACAGCATGAATGTTCATCGCTGCTGCCAGGATATTGGGCATTCATTGGCAGGATCACTGGGCATGGTCGTACACCAACTGCACATTAATAAAATGGTCACCCTCTCAATCCCTGAGTCACTCCTTGTTAAAATATCGGTCCTCTGCAGTCACATGCTCAAGTTCAATAGTTCCCTGTAACATTGAGAAAACCAAGTGCTCACTGTCCTCTTGTGTCCTTCTCACCAGTGAAAATACAATGAAAGCGCCTCTCCTTCTGGACAGGGTTTCTGGCACTTCTCTGAATCTGTGATTGTCAATGGAACATTAGCTATTGCAGATGTTGCCTGTTCCCACCAAGGCAGAACATCTATTATTGAGAATGACAGTGACCTTGACAGTCATTAGCAGCATTGCTCTTATTCTGCTGTGAAGCTGTGAGTTGGATTGTAGGAGGCGGTGCAGAGCAGTAGGCAACTCCACAGTGAAATACTGGCATGCCGCACACTGATTCTCACTATGTTGAAGATAGGAGAGGTATTCTCAAGATGGATACAGCCTTCTTTTGAGAGTCTTCTTCCTCATCACTCAGTGCACAGCTTCACCTCTCTCCACTGCCTTTATTGAATCTATGAACATTTTTGAATCCTGTACAACCCAAAAGACTACACCATTCATTACTAAGTGTCATCTCCTGGTTCATTACATCCTTGCAAGGATGGAGTAAGGACCTGGGGTGGGGCCAGGCATTTATGGAATGTATTTCGACAGATACCTGCACTAACTTCAGAAACTGAGAACGCTTTCTGTTCACCTTGAATAATGAGGTGCGTGGAACAGGACTCCTCCAAACTGTTGTCAGAATCTAGCATCGCTTTTTTGAGAATGCAAGCATTTTGTACAACTCCTCCAGTAATATTGAACACAGCACCTCCATTAATTTTACAGTAAAAGTAAATCAAAAGCATCTTACCTGCAAGATGGTTGGCTATCTCTTTAAATAACGTGAGTCATTGTGAATTGGGACAATAGCAGGGCCTGCATTGTGTAACGAGGCAGAATGGGTGCAAAGTCAACACCTGCCCACTCTGTATGGTCTGAGTACGCGCACAGCATGCCCAGCCTGCCAGCACAACTACCTGGTCAGGCAGTGCATATCTGGAAGCACAAGTTGGAAATGATCAGAAATCACTCTGCCAGTAGGTTTAACAGTTTTTAACATTTTAACAGTTTGGGGATATCACAGTACCAGCACCAATGATCAGTTTATTAGACAAAATGCCAAACCTAGTGGCATCTTTGTGTTTATGATTCAGCTACACTGAAGCTATATAAACTTTCTGAATTATTGAGAAACATAAGCATCCGACATCATGACCAGGTGTTTCATTTTCTATCTCAGAACAGCAAAATAAAACAACACCAGTTTTGTTTTATTGAGTGATTTCATTTTTCATAATGAGAAGTTAAGATACAGTGTCGTGGATCTCCCTGGAATGTCAAGTCGCATTTGTAGCAATTCCCAGTGCTCTCTGATTCCTAAAGCCAACGCTACCATGATCCACTCCCAGTGATTCCAGATCCCTCATATTCTGACGTCTCCTGCACCATGCAACCTGGAATCCTGTTCAAAATGCTTCTATTTCTCAGATCCTTTCCTTTTGTACTCAGATCTCATCAGCACCTAGAAAGCTGAGCAGTCAATGTTTCTGGTCCACCATTTGGCAAAATCCATTTAACTCATTATAATCAACGTCACAGAAAATCTTTGACAGAATAACATAATTAAAGAGATAGTTAAATAACAATATTCTGAATTCAAACCTGAGATATGAATGGATCCAAGCAGTATACGTTTGGTCCTGTAAGAATCTGTTGGGTGAGAATGTGAATGAATTTGAATGCAAGTATAAATTTGAAAATGAGATTTACCTTTCTCAAAAGCCAACCTAGGTCAACAAGCCTGAAGGTGATAGGTGAACAGGAGTCAATGTAAATAAACATGGCTGACCAAATTTTAGGAATCCTCAAACTTATAAAAGAGTAAACCATGGGACAGCAGTCAGGGGTACTTTGAAATTGTCAGGATAATAAAGAGGTACTAAGCTAAAGGTACTAAAGGCACATGTTTGAGAGTCACTGAGAAAAGTGCTCACAGACTTGCTGTTGGAGGAGAGAATGCTGAAGGTGGGGGAGAAGTTTAAGAAGCTGGTTTGCAGTAAATAAAATTGCGGTTATTTTTGTATTTCATAATCCTGGAATAGAGAGAAATTATTTCAGATAAACGTAGGACCTATAATGCCATTAGGAGGGGAATTCCAGAATTTTGGCCCTGGGTAAAAATCCTGGATCCCCCATCCTAACGGCTTTGTGGGTTTACATACAGTAGTTGGAGTATAACTCACTGCTCACCAAGGGTAATTAGGAATGGACAACAAATACTGGTCCAGCCAGCAATGCCCACATTCCCAAAATAAGTAATAATAAAAAAAAATTGAAGAGCCTTGGGAGAGGGTTTTCCTAGGATGACACGAAAGGAAGTCAGAGTAGGATTAGAGAATTTTAGTGGAGAAACAATGTAAATAGTTGATCAGGGATGACCTTATATGTGACCGACACACTGGAGATAGTGAGGCCACGAGGCATGATAAGGTGAAGAGTGTACGATGAGTGTAGGTTGTTAAATTTATATAGAGGAAATATTTAGGAAGGATAAGAGAGCTGTGAGCTCAGAGGAGAAAGCATCATGCATTGAGGTGGGAGGTCAACATAATTAAAAATGAGAAGTCATTCAATTCAGATACTGTGGGTAGAAAGCACCTGAGAATCTTGGTGAGAACATCTTACTTGTGTAAATGATAGAAAATGAAGATTTTAAATGTGAGGCAATAGGGTAGAAAACGGTGAGATACTCTAAAGGGGAGAAAATTACATCTGTCAGTAAGATTAAAAAAGAAAAAGCAACATTTAACATGATGTTCTAAGTCTGCAGTTATGCTTGGGAAGAATATTAATTTAAAATAAATGATACTTTTCCGTCCCTTGCTGTCTCAATAAGAACTATATTCGTCGTTTTGTTCCATTGAAATTACAAACCAGGTCCTTTCTGGTCATTGTTGAGTTATAAATATCATGGGGAGAAAGCGAGGACTGCAGATGCTGGAGGTCAGAGCTGGAAATGTGTTGCTGGAAAAGCGCAGCAGGTCAGGCAGCATCCAAGGAACAGGAGAATCGACGTTTCGGGCATAAGAAGAAGGGCTTATGCCCGAAACGTCGATTCTCCTGTTCCCTGGATGCTGCCTGACCTGCTGCGCTTTTCCAGCAACACATTTTCAGTTATAAATATCATGGGGTGAATTTGGATGATGGATTAATGGCACAAAATCGATGGCTTCTGTTAATGTCCGTCTCTTGACAGTACGAGGCAATGGCAAAATGAATCTGAGCCTGGAACTGAGAAGGCACTGAGGAAACATTCTGTCGATGTAGAGAAAGAGGAGGACAAACCAATTTCCTGTAGATTAGTTTGTTTAATATCAGCAATGGGTAAAAACATTAGGTGAAAAGGGGATTCAGTGGGTTATAAAGTGAATTGGCAATTTGTTATCACTCATTTTCTGCTATCCCTGAAGACCAGTTTCACCTCTTTCCATAATTCAAGGTAAAATCAGTAAATGTTTGCAAAATGTGGGTTAATCAAGGGGAGGTGGCATTGACCAGTTATAAATAATTTCTTGCTTCTCACTGGGGAAGGACAATAAATGCAGGCCCAGGTAACAGATCCCACATCCAGTCAGTGAATAGGTCATATATTACCAGTTTTAGCAAATGAAGCTTCTCCCCATGGAGTGCACAGGTAAAGAAGAGATGAAGGAGTTGTTTGGACCAATGTCACTATATCAGGTTCAGTTTTGGGTCCCCTATTATAGAGAGCATGTATCCAGCAGGATTCTGCTTAAAGTTAGGAATGTTAGTTTGGCTGCACTAAAAAAAAAGCTAAGAAAGGAAAACAAAAAGAATTTTCATTTATATAGTGCCTTTGATGACCTGAGTTTAACAAGAACTCACAAACAGCAATGCACTAATAACTAGATAATTAATTTTGCTGATGTTCAGAAGGATGGATATTAGTCAGGACTTCAGTACTCAAGACTAATCTGCTTGTATTCAAAGGACTATCTTGGTATATTTTACACCCATCAGAGAGGGAAAATTGGACATAACGTTTCATTCAAATGATGATTGAGCATAAGTAATTGAAATAATCAAGCATTTTGATAGAGTTAATATAGGAAAATTGTTTGCTCTGATGAAAAAGTCCATAATGTCATCAAGTTTAATGTATTGCTGAGGGACAGTGGGAAAAGGTTAGCAGAAATGTCAGTGTAGCACTCTTTGACACAGTGATTGGTGGAGGCAGCGAAAATGAGATAAATATGTAAGGATGAGGGACATTCAGGACCATTGGGAGAATATAAGGATAATTGAATTAATTTTGAATTGCTCAAGGAAAGAGTCAGAGTAGGCACAATCAGCCAAATGACCTTCTCCCATGCTGTGTTGGAAACCTTTATGTGCTTTTTATGATTAGAAGTAATTGGTGTTTAAATGATACCTAAATCTTTACACAGAGGAGATTGAAAATCTACAACAGTCTACAATTTCCTTCCCCAAAATAGGTAAGTTCCCAATAAGGTGCAATGAGATGTTAAAACGCTCACCCATTATTCAAATAAGCTAGCCATGGGATATTTGTGTCTGTAGTAGTACAGTTTGTTAAGTAGAACTCTTACTCTCCACAGACTCATCAGTGACCAAATCATAGAGAAAAGTTCTGCGTGAAAGAATTCTGAAATGTGCTTTAAATAACTAAAATGACTAAAATGCAAACTGCAGATCAATATTTAACAGTGAACTTAATGTAAACTTTTTTGTACGTATTATTCCTTATAGAACACAAAGCACACAAAACTGAAGGTTTAATATTTAATTATGCAATAACGCCTGATAATTGTATTGCTTTATTGCAGTACTGATGAGTGCAACAGAATGATAGCAAAGCAGGTTTCGAATTTGCGGTCATTGTAAATTATGCAGTGTAAAATGATTCGTCTCCCTTTTTATGCATGAGAAGCTAGTTTGCTGCAGTGAAGAATTCACTGCAATGTGTGCATTAACATTTTCAAAATACTTCCCTGAAGGACTTAAAGAAAAGGTTACAGTGAAAAATGAATTTTTAAACACACAACTTGATTTTGAGGCATTTGAATGACCACGTTCAGGAAGTATTCCTTCAGGCAGGACACTGATTTGATTGTATTCTCCTCCTCCCCATGACCTTTACATGACTGATGTTAGAAGTCACACTCACCACAACAATGGGTACCCGCATGCCTGCCCATTTGATGTCAAGCCATTAACGTGAGTGTAATCTATTGCAGAATGAACAGATTTGTGAATGCTGAAGCAGAGTGATGGCTAACTTGCAGCATTAGATTTTAAATCAGAAGAGTTAGCTCAATTCTTGCAGCCTTTTGAATGTAATAAAAACATCAAGGGACTTCTTTGGATTATTATAAAACTTGATACCAAAAAATAAAATAATATCAGAGTAGATGACCAAAAGCTTGGTCAAAAGCCATATTTTACAAATGTTTTAAAGAAGGAAAGAGTGATATAAAGGATTAGAGCGATTCTGTCAAACCTTTTCGAAGGAAGTGACTATATTCCAATTTTTCTGTTGCTTAAAGAATTGAGAGAGAGTGAGCCAATTTCAGACTGATAAAGATTGGTGCAACATGAATTTCAAAGAAAATGAACAATTCCAGAGCAATATAGTGATCAGTTAAGTTAGTAATTAATAAAAAAGATTAAAATGGCAAGCAGCTGAATTAGCATATAAAATCTTAACTTACTTTTCACTTAAAAAGTAGACCAAGAGAGAGTAAAGGTAAGGACCCAAGCCCTGAACTCCAGACAATAGGGAAGGAACCTGTGCCAAGCTAAAGAACTGGGTTTAACTAACACTAATCATGGTTCACCTCTGGTAATACACAGTCTGAACTGGCATTGGAGGAATTCATACAGAACTGGAGCAAATAGACTAGGTATTCCTCTGGAGGAGGAGGAGGAGTGTGTGTATGTGTATGTGAGAGTGTGTGTGTCTGTGTCTGTGTGTTTTGTTTGTGTATGTGTGCCTGTGTGTGTTATCTACCTCACTGTCACATTTCACACTATCTATTTCCCATGTGCATGCACGTTCCCTCCATTTCCCTCCCCCTCATCCTCCTCCACTCAGACTCAACCTCTCCCTCTGTCACACACTCTCTATCTCATTCAGCCTCCATCACATTCTTTGCTTCAACGCCAACTACAGCACTTCCTCCAAAGACCCCCACCCTCCCTCACTTAGCTATACTTTCTTTCTTGCACACTCTCCCTCCCTCACACATTCGCTGACCCATCTGTACCTATTCTCCCTCCCTCATTCATATCCATTCCCGTCTTCATTCAAACCCTGTATCTCCATCACTGACACACACTCCCAGCCTCATTCATGTACCTTCCTTCGCCTCTCATTCACACTCACCCTTTCTCACTCACACCTTTCCTCTTCCTCACACACACTCCCTTCCATCCTCTCCCAAAATCCTTTACACTTGCTCTTTCCCTCCCTCACACTCCTTTCCTCGTGGACATCCTCGCTCCCACCTCCCTTCACTCATTCACACACACTGATAACCATTGCCTTGTATCTCTGAATCAGTCCTTTATAAACAGCCAGTACGGTTAACCCAGCTCTGCCTGACGGATCTGCTGTAGATACAGTACAGGGCATTTTACCTTCAGCAGGATCTTCATACCCAATGACGTGATAATAATGTTAGCTCTTATAACATCGGAATGAGACATAATAACATCATTGTAAAAGACTCAGTTGACTTTTATTTCAGCTCTTGGTATCTACACATGTTACAGTGTTTGGCAGTTGTGTGTCAGACTTAAAGCTAAGCCATTCAGATACAATTATAATTATAATGATAATGACGTAACGACCCCTAAGCAAGCTACAAGAGGACTCTGTAAAAGGGAGTCTGAGACTTTTATACCGTCAGGTCACATGCCAAGATACCATAATGACAATATGAACATGTCTCTTTACAACACTAACTGTGAGATATAATACAACACCCAAACCCTCCCTGCCTCAACCACCTCTTCCTTCTAACATCCCAAACCCTTTCCCTCCCTCCCTCATAGCCTCTATCTCTATTATTCATTCTCTTCTCCCTCCCTCACACAGGCTTCTTCTTCCTTCTCACCTCACCCCTCTTTCTTCTATTCCACCTTCCTCATTCCCTCTCTCTCTCTCTCCCATCCTCACCCAGACCCTTTCCACCATCACTCATACCCTCTCCCTCTGTCACTGACACACTTTTCCTCTCCCTTACTCCTTCCCACATGCATCCACCCCCGTTCCTACTCCACCAGCCCCCTTCCTGGTACTCCTCACATGCCCACACTCCCTTAATCTCATCCCTTCCCTTGCTTTCCCTCACATCCTAACCTTTCCTTCTTTCCTCATTCAAACCCTCTCCCTCTCCAACTTACAGAAAACTCTCATTCCTTCATTCACTTTCCTCCATCTCATCCCCTTCCTCCCTCCTCACTTACTTACCTCCTCTCCCGAACTTTCCTTTCCCCCCTCACTCAGACACTTTTTTTCCTTCATTCACTCACTCCCACTTCACACTCAATTACTCCTTAACTCACTCAAGGCAGCCCTTGTCCTTTCTCCCATCCCTTCCTCCCTAACTCTTCCATGTTCTCTCTCTCCCTCACTTAAGCATTCTCCTTCCCTCCCTGACTCACAGCCCTGCTTCATGCACTGTGTCCTCCTCTCATTAATAATGCCTCTTTTTCGGGTGCCTGTGTGGGAAGGAGAGAGCCTTATCTTCTCCTGACTGGGAGTCTCTTGCCCCCTACACCCACCAGGCTCTCCAGCTTTGGCTTGTGTTGACCATCCCATCCCTTGCACTTTTAACCTTTAACCACCCCCTCCAGCAGGCTAACAATACCCTCGCTCCCCCTTTAGAAGACTAACCATCCTTCCCCAATAGACTCACTCCCACCAAACACAGTAAGGCTTCCCTGGCAGAACCTGCAACCCCTTAAGTAGACTGACCCTACCACTACCATCACAACTGCACCTTGCTGCGTAGGTCTTAGGCTTCATCAAGTTATAGCTCCCACGCGTAGCAGGTCCTCCAATCATCAGCAATTTCTCCCCTGCATTTGCTGCTAATTGGCTCACTAGTGAGAAGTGGCCTCTAATTGGAAGACAATCTCGCTGCAGAATTTTTCATGTCTACTTCCTGCATTTGGAAGCCAAGAGATGGACCAGATATGACCCTTTGGCAGGTTTCATGCTGGTCCTCAGCCTGCTGTTTGGACAAGCCCCATTTACGCAGAGATATCTGGAGATTCATTTCTTGCAAATGCAATGTTTGAAGCCAAAGTGTGATGGTTGCAGGTATCTGACAGAATGTTGGGCTGGAGGAGATTTCAGAAGTAGGAGGGGTGTGGCCATAGAGGAGGAGAATTTTAAAGTGGAGACATATTTAAACAGGAGCTGACGAATGGAGTAATAAGTGAACAGGACTTGTTGCAACTAAGGACATAGCCAGTGGATTTTGGATAAGCTCAAGTTTTTACAGGATGGAAAATTGACATTTGGCCAGGAGTTTTTGGCTAAGTCAATTCTCGAGGCAACAATGGCCTGGAGAAGCTTTTCTATAAAAAGCATTTTATCAAGAATCACATCAGTTCAGGAAAAGAAAGCTCGTGGTTGTATAGAAGATTGGCTGCCCAGCAGAGTATGAAGAAATGGGTCTTTGTCTGACTGTCAGAACGTGACAAGTGGACTCCCACAAGGGTCTGCATTGGAGCCTCAACATTTTACCATTTTTATCAATGGCTTAGATAAGGGGACTGAAGCCGTGGTATATAAATCCACAAATGACACCAATAGCGAAGAAGGCACAAGAAGTTACGGAGAGGTGAGGGCATGTGCAGTGAGCGGGCAATAATCTGTCAAAGTGTAATGTGGAAAAATGGGAAGTTATTCACTTTGGCAGGAAGAATAAAAAAGGCAAAATATTCCAAAGAGCAAAGGAATTTAGCTGATCTGGTACGTGAGCCTACAATGTAGGTAAAGCATTTCATAAAGAAGGCTGATGCCATGCTATCCTTTATGACAATAACATTAAAAGTAAGGATGTGATGCTTCAGTTATACAGGGCATTGGTGAAGCCACAACTGGAATAGTGTCTGCAGTTTTAGTCTCCTTGTTTAAGGAAGGTTGTAAATGCATTGGAGGTGAATCGGAGGAGGTTTGCTAGGTGGATACATGGAGTGAGTTAGTTATGAGGATATTCTGGAAAATCTGAGCTTGTTTCCTCTGGAATTTCGAAGAGTGAGGGGTGACTTGATTAAAATGTATAAGATCCAGAATAGTCTTGACGAGGGAAATACGGAAATAATGTTTCCTCTTGTGGGTCAGTCCAGAATCAGGGGGCACGGGCTTTTATAAAATTTGAGCTCACCTGTTCAGGACAGAGAGGAGTAGACTTTTTGTTTTCTCTCAGTTGGCAAAGTGACTTTGGAAATGTCTGTCTCAGATGATGGTGGAGATAAGGTCATTGAATATTTTAAAGACAGAGGTGGTTAGATTCTATCGGGCAAGAGAATCATGAGATATTGAGAATAGATGGGAAAGTGGAATTTGAAACACCAACAGATTAGACATGATCTTATTGAATGGCAGAGCAGACCAGAGGGGCCAAATGGTCTGTTTCTGCTCCGAGTTTGCATTGCAATCTTGTTGCTTCCTGCAACTCAAAGGTAGTCTCTAATTTTTTTTATAATTCAAATTAGTGGCAGTCCTGATTTTATATAAATTTGTGCTCAGCAGTAAATACACCTGGGTTTCTATAACTTGTTCAAGACTTGGGAATGACGGATTATAAATGCATTACTTACATCCCATGTGGACATCAGATTACAGATATGTTTCATTTCTTCAAAATTACTTTACAGAACTTGACATAAACATTAATTATATTTAATGGCATTAATATTTGGAATTCTGCCTGACCTCACTATATGGGAATGTTCCGTTATATAATTCTACTTTTATTATAAGGCAAATGGAACTTGATTCTTGGATTTATATATTGGGTAGGTTCTCCCATGGTTCAAGTTTATCCAGTGAGTCACACAGACCACATTCAATCCCAAGCCTGTGCTGAGTTAGCTCAACACAGCTAAGAAACTGTAGGAGAGCTACATTTGGCCGTAGCTCTCTGAGTTGGAGAGGAATTTTGTCAGTCCTGATTACCATCAAGTTATCCCCCAGACTTGGTCATTAAACTTTGGTAGTTTAAAAACAACACTCCCTGTCAAGACTTGCACATGAGTTATGTTCCAGAGATCAGGCTAAAAGGACTGAAGCAGATTGTGAATGAGGTAGTAATGCAGCCAACGGACTGTGCAGGTCTGTGAAAATCAAAGAGTTATCTCCAATTCTATTATTCACCTAACAAATATTTAGGCAATTATTGGGAATTGTCTTGCTGTCTTATACATGACCTGTGGGTGGCATGGACAATACTGGATTTCTGCAGTTCAAAGTTCACTGCACCTTTAGCACCAAAAAAAAACAGGCTCAGCTCTGCATTACTTTGACAGCGTGATGTCCCAATCCAATCAAACTCATTTCTGGCAACAAAATAAGGTAAGCATAACCTTTGTAATGGAGTCATAGAGATATACAGCTTGGAAACAGACCCTTCGGTCCAACACGTACATGCCAACCAGAGAGCCGAAACAAATACAATGAAGAAATTTTCTGATGTTTTAAGCACACAGTTAGTCTTGAAACAATATAGATAGAATGAGCACATTGGCTTGGATTTGGATGTTATTTGAACTAATACAGAGAACACTGGAGAAACTCAGCAGGTCTGGCAGTGTTTGAGGCCACTGGACTCAAACATTAACTCTGCTTCTCTCTCCATAGATGCTGCCAGATCTGCTGGGACTTTCCAGTGTTCTTTGTGTTAATTTAAGATTTTCAGCATTGCCAGTATGTTTGCCCTTATTGAATGTTATTGTACCTGCTTTCTGAGCATCAAACACATCCTGTGAAAACCAATTACAAGGATGAATGTCATGCATCTCACCAATGCCTGAAAGACATCAGAACTAATATTGATTAGGCATTAGACTCCTTTCAGTTGCTAATGAGAGTGTAATGCTCATTGTAAAATTCCAATTCAACGCTGACCCTATTGTTGTGACCTAACAAGTGAGTCTTGGCAAAATGTTACTTTTGATGTGGACCTTGGAGGAATCCAGAAGCCTCCACAACACTCCGAAGGGACATTATTAACTGTGTTTGGCCACCTAACCCAGGCCCCATTATCTGTGCCATTTGCCTTGACACTTCCCCGAGGTCACATTCATAGACTTTGCTCCTGCTAAAGGGTGAGCTGACTTGTGATGGTGTACCAACCACAGGCAATGTGTGCATACTCACAGGGAGACCAAGCTATCAAAGGAATCGATGTACTGGTAGTGCCCGTCGGATTGGTGGTCCCTGCTGTGCATAGTGTGCACAGCACACTGGTAATGAGGAGGTTAGCTGCAATGAATTGGGACTTGCAGAGATTGGAGTTTGGTGGGGGGGGTGCAATCATGAGTGAGCTCAACCTTTTGGGATGTTCCAATGGGAGTAGGGGGCAAGTAAAGAAAGACCTCCATTTGCCCAGAAACATGCCACACAGGGTTTGATTTAGATATCACAAATACTCAAGTACAAAAGTACAGGAGTACAGTGAAAAGTATATAATGTCACCACCCAAGGTATTACCTCAGGTAAAAATATCGAAGAAAGTGGCTTAAGAATCAAGTTGAAAGAAAGAACAAAGCTGAAAGTTAAGCAGTGTTGTAGTTATAGTACAGAGCAAAACATATGAAATAAGGTTAAAAAGTTATACATTGCCGATCTTAGTTTTAAGGAGAAAATAAAGAATAAAGCTGAAAGTGCAAACAATACTGTCTTTCTTAAGTGCTTAGCTTCATTGCGACCACTCTTTGAGGAATCACCTCATGTCTGGAAGTCCACGTTGGGACGAGACACTGCCTTGTACTGCTGAAAGTCTGCCACACCAGGCAGAAAAACAACCAGAGCGGGCCACTGAGAGACTACCACACCGGGCTGAGACACTACCACGCCAAGCTGAGAGACCACTACACCGAGCTGAGAGACCATCACGCTGGGCTGACAGACCACTACAGCGGGCCACTGAAAGACTACCATGCCGGGCTGAGGGACCACAACGCTGGGCTGAGAGACTACCACACTTGGCCACCGAGAGACCACCACGCTGGGCTGAGAGACCACCACACCTGGCCACTGAGAGGCCACCACACTGGGCTGAGAGACCACCACACCTGGCCACTGAGAGACCACCATGCTGGGCTGAGAGACCACCACACTTGGCCACTGAGAGACCACCACGCTGGGTTGAGAGACCACCACACCTGGCCACCGAGAGGCCACCACATCTGGCCACTGAGAGACCACCACACCTGGCCACTGAGAGACCACCACGCTGGGTTGAGAGACCACCACACCTGGCCACTGAGAGACCACCACACCTGGCCACTGAGAGACCACCAAGCTGGGCTGAGAGACCACCACACTTGGCCACTGAGAGACCACCACGCTGGGCTGAGAGACCACCACACTTGGCCGCTGAGAGACCACCACACCTGGCCACTGAGAGACCACCACACCTGGCCACTGAGAGACCACCACACCTGGCCACTGAGAGACCACCACGCTGGGCTGACAGACCGTCACATCAGGCTGAGAGACCACCACATCAGGCTGAGAGACCACCACCCCAAGCTGAGAGACTACCACACTGGGTTGAGAGAGCACCACCCTCGGCTGAGAGACTACTATGCTGGGCTGAAAGACCACCGCATCAGGCTGAAAGACCACCACACCAGGCTGAGAGACTACCACACTGGGCTGAGAGAGCACCACCCTCAATTGAGAGACCACCACGCTGGGCTGAGAGACCATCACACCAGATTGAGAGACGACAACACTGGGCTGAGAGACCACCACGCCAGACTGAGAGACCACCACGCTAGGCTGAGAGACCACCACGCTGGGCTGAGAGATCACCACCCTCAGTTGAGAGACCACCACGCTGGGCTGAGACATCACCACCCTCGGTTGTGAGACCACCACACTGGGCTTAGAGACCACCATACCAGGCTGAGAGACCACCATACCAGGCTGAGAGACCACCATGCCAGGCTGAGAGACCACCACGCCAGACTGAGAGACCACCACGATTGGGTGAGAGACCACCACACCAGGCTGAGAGACCACCATGCCAAACTGAGAGACCACCATGCTGGGCTGAGAGATCACCATGCTGGGCTGAGTGACCACCATGCCATTTGGCCAATGCCTCTCCTGCCATTTGTTAAATGCTCGCAGCAGGGTCAAGCTGTTAAGTGGATATTTGCTCAGGTAAAGAACCTATATCAGTCACTGGTGGGCAGGCTACCAATGTTGCCATAAACCCCTTCCCACCCTGATTTGCAGGGAGGGTAGTGACAGATGAGAAGGCAATGGGCAGGCAACATACTCTATATAGATTTACTGACCCCATGCTTTCGTACCTGACAGCCAAGTCATGTTGAATCCAGTAGGATCCTAAGGAGCTCGAAAAGGATTGAAAGCCTGTGATTGGATTGGCCACTCAGGGGATTGTTAAGCAGTGCATTTCTCCTTATACTGCCAGCGTGGGCTTAGTAAGGAAGCTGTATGCTATTTTAGAGCCAAGATTTGTCATTGCAGCCTCTCCTAACAGTGACAATTGATTAAAAGCCAAGTAAGCTGTTACAGAAGATTTTGAGCACAATATTTTTTTAAAAAATCAACATCATGTATTGGTAGAAGTTTGAAGAGAATTTCGGAAAAGGATTGAGAGACATTCTGGGACATTTGGTGAAGATCCTATCCACATCTATTGGAGATATCATCAAGGATTTTAGTGACGTTACTAAGGGTTGTGTTTCCATCCTTCTCTCACCTTCACCTGGTCCATCTCTGATTCTTCCATTCCTCTTCCCTGATTTCCCTGTTTCCGTTTCTGAGGATAGACTATCCACTAGTATCCTTTAGAGGACCACTAACTCCACAGTTACTTCGACTATACTTCCTCCCACTCTGCTTCCTGCAAGGGCTCCATTCCGTTCTCCCAGTTTCTCTGTCTTTGTCATTTCTGTTCTGAAAATACCACGTTCAATTTCACCCAAAGACCTTCCACCATCAACCCCACCCCCACCACCCCACCCCCAATCTCTGTAGCTGACAAAGCCTTCAGCCACGTCTGGCCCAACTCCCACACTTCTTCCCTCACTCCTTCTCCTCCTTCCCAGAACAATAAGACTCCCTTTGTCCTCACTCTCCCACCCCACTCTTCTCTGTATTCAAAGGCTCCTCCTCCACCATTTTCACCATCTACTGCAGGATGTCACCACCAAATACAACATTCCCTTCCCTCTAGAACTGGCAGTTCTGAAAATGAGTCATATCAGACTTGAAACATTAATTCTGTTTCTCTTTCCACAGATGCTGCCAGACCTGTTGAGTCTCTCCAGCATTCTCAGTGTATGTTTTAAATTTCCAGCATCGACAGTATTTTGCCTTTATTTGAGAACACACAGATCTGTCAAGATTTTTACAACTAACTTGGTAACTACCTTTAAATCAGGGCTTTTGAAGATCTCACCAATGTATTGCTATTTGTCCAGGAAGAGATATAGAATAATATTTGAAAAACACCACTATAGACTATTGAAAATTTGACTCGATTTTCTTACATTTCCTTAAAACTCAAATGCAGTCCATGCAAACCTAAGCTCATCACCATCTTTGCCTTGTCTTCTCAGAAACTGGATTCACTGCAAACACAGTATCTCTTGTTCTCTTCTAAAGATCCATATTTTTATTCAGTCTGTATCGTCCCACTTTCATTTTACTTTCTATTAGACAGTTAAAACCCTGGAAACTACCAAAATCTCTTTTGGAGATCTTTCACAAAAAAGGGTTTTGTGTTATCAAAGCAGTTCTTGGGTTGCTTTATTGCACCGATAATAAATGGAGGCTTTCATTTTAAATCAACTGTCATGTTTCAGCAGATTTGATCATTCAATGTAATTGAATTATTTCTTAAAGGACTTCACGAGTGCATGCCCTAAGGCTGTCACCTACTCAAACCGTTGTCTTACCAAAGATGGTTCAACATAAACGTGTTGTTCATTGAAGATCAAGCCTGTGTGTTTCCTCTTTATCTATCCCTTTATTCCTTTCTATTAAGAAATTAGCAGAGAATACTTCACTGTAACAGCTCACCTCAGATACTTTGTAATAGAGATCAAGGTATACAGTACTTCAGATTTCTACCTGAAAATTATTATTTTGAGAAAAAGTGCTGAATAGAATTGCAGATTAAAATCGTGAATTTATTTGCTGGCTGGCAAAACTAATGATGTATTTTTAAGAAGAATGTCTGAATTTGGCAAAAGATTTACTTCAGAGTGGAAGTCAAAGAATATCTTGCTTCCTGTTTGCTGATCAGTTCTTGCTCAAAAGCAGAAATTGCTGGAAACGCTCAGCAAGTCTAACAGCAAATGTGGAGAGAAATCAGAGTTAACGTTTCGGGTACAGATCTGATGAAGGATCCCTGGACCAAAACATTAACTCTGATTTCTTTCCACAGATACTGCCAGACCTGCTGAGCTTTTCCAGCAATTTCCGTTTTCGCTTCTGATTCCCAGCATTCGTAGTTCTTTTGGATTTGATCAATTTAAGTTGTTTGGCTGCTATTATTATGCAGATTATCAACATAAGCATCCAGCCTAAGGGATGAGATTTGGTGATGGTAGGCAGTACTCAGAGTGAAAGCTATAAATTCAACTTAAACACTGATTCAACCTCTCAGATTCACAATTCCAGAAATCCTGCAAATGGAGAAAAAGCAATGAATTATGCATCAGATTAAGTGGAACTTTGCTTAAAGTTGGAACTTCTGGACTCCTAATATTATCTAATATAGTCATGGGCATTTCCAATAATCAGATTGATTTTTGAGTGCGAGCAGCAGCTGAGTTTAAACGAACCCGGAAGGCTACAGCTAAGGTGAGACAGTTTGTTTTAAAATTACTTACCGGTAGCGGGCAGCGGTGTTTTTTTTTTCTCTTCACAGAAAGAGCGGGAGCAGCAGGGGGAAGTGACGACGACCAGAGGGGAAGCCGGAAGCTGGTGTAGCGCAAGCTTACCTGGGTAGGTTTTTTTTCCTACAAAAGCGCGCAGGAGAGGAACCCGAGACACTACAGAGGTAGTGCCTCCCACCCACCCTCCTCCTCTAACCTAATAATAAGACCCGTTGTGGTAAGTGGGTAAGTGCTGCATTTTGCTTGTTCTATTCTTTAGACCGAGTGTTTTTTTTAAAAGGTTACTTTTAGAGGGGTGGCAGTGAAGGCAGTGCAATGTTCCTCTTGCAACATGTTTGAGGTGAGGGATGCCATGGTCATCCCGGCTGATTACACTTGCAGGAAGTGCACCCATCTCCAACTCCTCCAAGACGGTGTTAGGGAACTGGAGCTGGAGTTGGATGAACTTAGGATCATTCGGGAGGCAGAGGGGGTCATAGATCGGAGCGTTAGGGAAATAGTAACTCCAAAGATTGCAGACAGATGGGTGACAGTGAGGGGGACTGGGAGGAAGCAGCCAGTGCAGGGACCCCCTGCAGCCGTTCCTCTCAAAAACAAGTATACCGTTTTGGATACTTGTGGGGGGGGGGACTTACCAGGGGTAAGCAATGGGGTTCAGGCCTCTGGCACAGAGCCTGTCCCTGTTGCTCAGAAGGGAAGGGTGGAGAAGAGCAGAGCAATAGTTACTGGGGACTCGATAGTTCGGGGCACAGATAGGCGGTTCTGTGGGGGCGAGAGAGACTCACGTTTGGTATGTTGCCTCCCAGGTGCAAGGGTACGTGACGTCTCTGATCGTGTTTTCCGGGTCCTTAAGGGGGAGGGGGAGCAGCCCGAAGTTGTGGTCCACATTGGCACCAACGACATAGGTAGGAGGAGGGCTGAGGATGTTAGGCAGGCTTTCAGGGAGCTAGGTTGGAAGCTCAGAGTTAGAACAAACAGAGTTGTTGTCTCTGGTTTGTTACCAGTGCCACGTGATAGAGAGTCGAGGAATAGGGAGAGAGAACAGTTAAATGCGTGGCTACAGGGATGGTGCAGGAGGGAGGGATTCCGGTATCTGGATAACTGGGGTTCTTTCTGGGGAAGGTGGGACCTCTATAAACAGGATGGTCTACACCTGAACCTGAGGGGCACCAGTATCCTTGGGGGGAGGTTTGCTAGTGCTCTTGGGGGGGGGGGGTTTAAACTAACTCTGCAGGGGCATGGGAACTTAGACTGTAGCTTTAGGGTGCAGGACCTGGAGTGTAGGGAGGTTAGGAACATGGCATCAATCTCAAAGGAGGGTGCCTGTAAACAGGAAAGTGGCTTGAAGTGTGTATACTTCAATGCAAGAAGTATACGAAATAAGGTAGGTGAACTTGCAGCGTGGGTCGGTACCTGGGATTTCGATGTTGTGGCTATTACGGAGACATGGGTAGAACAGGGACAGGATTGGCTGTTGCAGGTTCCAGGATTTAAATGTTTTAGTAGGGTCAGAGGTGGGGGTAAAAGAGGGGGAGGTGTGGCATTGCTTGTCAAAGATAGTATTACAGCGGTGGAAAGGACGATAGATGAAGACTCTCCATCTGAGGTAGTTTGGGCTGAGGTTAGGAATAGGAAAGGTGAGGTCACCCTGTTAGGAGTTTTCTACAGGCCTCCTAATAGTCCTAGAGATGTAGAAGAAAGGATTGCGAGGATGATTCAGGAGAAGAGTGAAAGTAATAGGGTGGTTGTTATGGGGGACTTTAACTTTCCAGATATTGACTGGGAAAGCTATAGCTCGAGTTCGTTAGATGGGTCGGTGTTTGTCCAATGTGTGCAGGAGGTTTTCCTGACAGAATATGTAGACAGGCCAACAAGAGGTGAGGCCATACTGGATTTGGTTCTGGGTAACGAACCAGGCCAGGTGTTAGAATTGGAGGTAGGTGAGCACTTTGGGGACAGTGACCACAATTCGGTGACTTTTACTCTAGTGATGGAGAGGGATAAGTGTGCACTGCAGGGCAAGAGTTATAGCTGGGGGCAGGGAAATTATGATGCGGTGAGGCACGACCTAGGATGCGTGGCTTGGAAAAGTAGGCTTCAAGGCATGGGCACAATTGATATGTGGAGCTTGTTCAAGGAGCAACTATTGAGTGTCCTTGATAAGTATGTACCTGTCAGGCAGGGAGGAAAGGGTCGTGTGAGGGAGCCGTGGTTTAATAAGGAATTGGAATCCCTTGTTAAATGGAAGAGGGCGGCCTATGTAAAGATGAGGCGTGAAGGTTCAATTGGGGCGATTGAGAGTTATAAGGTAGCCAGGAAGGATCTGAAGAGAGAGCTAAGAGTAGCAAGGAGGGGACATGAAAAGTCCTTAGTTGGTACGATTAGGGAAAACCCTAAGGCTTTCTATAGGTATGTCAGCAATAAAAGAATGACTAGGGTAGGAATAGGTCCAGTCAAGGATAGTAGTGGGAAGTTGCGTGTGGAGGCGGAAGAGATTAGGGAGACACTGAATGAATACTTTTCGTCAGTATTCACTCAGGAACAGGACATTGTTGCCGATGTGAATATTGAGTCACAATTAATTAGAATGGACGGCTTTGAGGTATGTAGGGAAGAGGTGTTGGAAATTCTGGAAAGGGTGAAAATAGATAAGTCCCCTGGGCCTGATGGCATTTATCCTAGGATTCTCTGGGAAGCAAGGGAGGAGATTGCAGAGCCATTGGCCTTGATTTTTATGTCCTCGTTGTCTACAGGAATAGTGCCAGTAGACTGGAGAATAGCAAATGTGGTTCCCTTGTTCAAGAAGGGGAGTAGGGATAACCCTAGTAACTATAGGCCGGTGAGTCTCACTTCTGTTGTGGGCAAAGTCTTAGAGAGAATTGTAAGGGATAGGATTTATGAACATCTGGATAGGAATAATGTGATCAAGGATAGTCAGCATGGTTTTGTGAAGGGCAGGTCGTGCCTCACAAACCTTATTGAATTCTTTGAGAAGGTGACAAAGGAGGTAGACGAGGGTAAAGTGGTAGATGTGGTATATATGGATTTTAGTAAGGCATTTGATAAGGTTCCCCATGGTAGGATACTGCAAAAAATACGGAGGTATGGCATTGAGGGTGAGTTGGAGGTTTGGATTAGGAATTGGCTGGCTGGAAGAAGACAGAGGGTAGTAGTTGATGGTAAAGGTTCATCTTGGACTGCAGTTACTAGCGGTGTTCCGTAAGGATCTGTTTTGGGACCATTGATGTTTGTAATTTTTATAAATGACCTGGAGGAGGGGCTAGAAGGTTGGGTGAGCAAGTTTGCGGATGATACAAAAGTCGGTGGAGTTGTTGACAGTGAGGAAGGATGTGTCAGGTTACAGCAGGATATAGATAAGTTGCAGAGCTGGGCAGAAAGGTGGCAAATGGAGTTCAATGTAGGTAAGTGCGAGGTGATTCACTTTCGTAAGAGTAACAAAAAGATGGGGTACTGGGCTAATGGTCGGATACTTGGTAGTGTGGATGAGCAGAGGGATCTTGGTGTCCAAGTACACAGATCTCTGAAAGTTGCCACCCAGGTAAATAGTGCGGTGAAGAAGCATATGGCATACTGGCTTTTATTGGTAGAGGAATTGAGTTCCGGAGCCCTGAGGTCATGTTGCAGTTGTATAAGACTCTGGTGTGGCCGCATCTGGAGTATTGTGTGCAGGTTTGGTCGCCATACTATAGGAAGGATGTGGAGTCACTGGAACGGGTGCAGAGGAGGTTTACCAGGATGTTGCCTGGTATGGTAGGAAGATTGTATGAGGAAAGGCTGAGGCACTTGGGGCTGTTTTCATTGGAGAAAAGAAGGTTTAGGGGTGACTTGATAGATGTGTACAAGATGATTAGGGGTTTAGATAGGGCTGACCATGAGAACCTTTTTCCACGTATGGAGTCAGCTGTTACGAGGGGGCATAGCTTTCAATTAAGGGATGGTAGGTATAGGACAGATGTTAGGGGTAGATTCTTTACTCAGCGAGTCGTGAGTTTGTGGAATGCCCTGCCAGTAGCAATGGTGGACTCTCCCTCTTTATGGGCATTTAAACGGGCATTGGATAGGCATATGGAGGATAGTGGGCTAGTGTAGGTTAGGTGGGCTTGGATCGGCGCAACATCGAGGGCCAAAGAGCCTGTACTGCGCTGTATTTCTCTATGTATTTCTCTATGCTCTAAGACTTCCTCCATCTGCCTTTCTCGTATTAAATATCGATGCTGGTTCATGTTTGCTACACAATCTATTGATTGAAGATTCAGTTTTTAAAAAATACTGCCGAAACCTTTATTGCCTCCTTTGACTGTTTGTAAAGTACTTAGCCTGCTCACCTGCAGACTGAACTCACTAAGTGTCAAGTGAAAACACCGAGGTCAGATCAAAGAAAAACCTAGAAAAACCTTTTAAGTACTGGAATTCTGAAACAAAAACAGGAAACCTTGGAACCACTCAGCGGGTCTGTGGAGAAGGTAGACAGGTTAATGTTTCAAGCACAGAGCCTTTAATGCTGGAAATGTCAATTCTTCTGTTCTTTTTGAGTTTATGATCAATACAGATCACTGAGTAACCAGCAGCAAGTGACAGAGACACACAGAATAGAGACTCGTCCACCAATGAGTTTACACCAATGCATATCGTGAGCACCAGGCTAATTAACTTGGCTCTGGATTAGTGGTGCTGGAAGAGCACAGCAGTTCAGGCAGCATCCGAGGAGCAGTAAAATCGACGTTTCGGGCAAAAGCCCTTCATCAGGAATAAAGGCAGAGAGCCTGAAGCATGGAGAGATAAGTGAGAGGAGGGTGGGGGTGGGGAGAAAGTAGCATAGAGTACAATGGGTGAGTGGGGGAGGGAATGAAGGTGATAGATCGGGGGCGGGGGGCAGGGTGGAATGGATAGGTGGAAAAGAAGATAGGCAGATAGGACAAGTCATGGGGACAGTGCTGAGCTGGAAGTTTGGAACTAGGGTGAGGTGGGGGAAGGGGAAATGAGGAAACTGTTGAGGTCCACATTGATGCCCTGGGTTTGAAGTGTTCCGAGGCGGAAGATGAGGCGTTCCTCCTCCAGGCGTCTGGTGGTGAGGGAGCGGCGGTGAAGGAGGCCTGCCCCCGACCTATCACCTTCCTCCCCTCCCCCACTCACCTATTGTACTCTATGCTACTTTCTCCCCACCCCCACCCTCCTCTCACTTATCTCTCCACCCTTCAGGCTCTCTGCCTTTATTTCTGATGAAGGACTTTTGCCCGAAACGTCGATTTTACTGCTCCTCGGATGCTGCCTGAACTGCTGTGCTTTTCCAGCACCACTAATCCAGAATGTGGTTTCCAGCATCTGCAGTCATTGTTTTTACTTATTAACTTGGCTGTCATCGGGTATTTTGGCACTTGAAGTGAATGATTTGAAGAAACATGTTAAAGTTTATGCACATTCCTTCTGAACTGCATTGACAGGACAATGGGCATTGTTGTCAATCAGATGAGAAAGTTCTAACACAAATAGTACTTGTGACTTGAGCCGCACATCCAAACAACCTTTCTTAATAGGTCAGTTTCCAGTCACACTGTTGTAGTAAGGCTTCTTTAAGCCCTTGTACAAGAACCATGAATTTATGGAAATAAAGAGGAAGTGCTATAACAAGTTAAGGATGTGACCGAATGGAGCTGCACAAAAGCAGGTACCTGGTACTCAGTTTAAGCATGTTATCAAGTATCAGACATTGTTCTGAAAGCATTATGCATCCCTGGTACAATCACCTAATCATTCCACGGAGAAGCTGCTAGAAATATTTTGCTAGCAGAATCCCACCATCTTGTAGCACATTGACCACTTGCTTTCTTGCAAATGTAATCATACTTTGAAAAGAAGAAGTAGCTAATTACATTCTGGAAGGTTGGGTTCCATTTCATATTTGCTGGACTAAACTCGAACAGGAAACCTTCTGTTGTGAGTTACACTTGTCATTGTGTCTTCTCAGAAAATGATGGCACGCACAGACAAATGGAGTTACATGCAAGGTCCTCAGGAGGTTCCTTTGCACATCTATTTGTGCAAGCACGGCAGTGAGTGAAACCAACTTGAAAATCAGGAAACGTCAATGCAGGGCTTTGAAAGCCTGTACTGTTCCACAGCATTCAGAGAGCAGTCAGATAGCTTAGCTGTGGTCAAGTGACCATGGGCTCAAACGTGGACATTCTAAATTGACCCACAGCCAGAAAGATTGGACCTGACAGTAAGTTGGTCAAACTGAATTAAACAGCGACCAGCAGATATCGTCTCCAGAGAACAGTAGAAACCAAGGCCAAAGAGGTCACAAAGGTTCAGGGTGAGCCAGCTACAACCAGCTTGAGGGTTGGGTATTAGAGAAGTATGGAGCTATCTTTCTGACACTCTGACTTCCCTAAGGACATGTATGGAAACAGTGAAGGGTGTTGGTGCGACTCCATTGGATGCTTTGAACTCAGCTCAAGACCATATTGGTCAAAAGCCACAGAACATTCTGGAAGGTCCAGGGCAAAGGCAGATATAAAGACTCACCCTGAACCCACCCTCTCAGTGAAGACTTGCAGCAGGACTTGTAGTGGAAGACTGTACAGCAAACTGTACAGCAAACCTAGAAGACGCAGGAGGGGATCCATATTGACCTGAGAGAGCCAGCCCTATGTCAGAGAGGAAGGAGATTCCAACAGCCCAGTTCAAACACATAGAGCATCCTTTCTCAGATGGATAAAGCGAGATAAAAAGTAAATATTGTGGGAATGGTCACATGGTGTTGTAAGTATGGAATATTTTGTTAATAAAATCAAGTTGAATTGCAAACTAAATTCTATGTCCCTCTGTCTGACAAGAGTTCTTGAGTAAAACATTTTTAGTAAATAAACTGCTCAAATTTTCCAAAATACAGACAACGTTGCAATATTACTTCCTAACTTAAAACCCACAGCTTTGTCAAAACCTTTTAAATCTCTAATATTTCATGTTCTGTTGAAAGGTCATGCAGCTGAAACATTAACTTTGTTCCTGTCTCTCTTCTGTTTCTCCTCTGAGAGATTCCACCATTCATAAATGCTTAATTCCTTAGGTACTTAGTCCAGGCTAAAAAGAATTAAAAATCTTAGCAGCCAAGCTGGGGTTGGGGGAGGAGGTAGCTACTATTTAAAAGAGGGGAGCTGATTAGAGTCATAGAGATGTACAGCACAAAAACAGACCCTTCGGTCAAACTCGTCCATGCTGATCAGATATCCTAAATTGATCTAGTCCCATTTGCCAGCATTTCGCCCATATCCTTCTAAACCCTTCCAATTCATGTACCCATCCAAATGCCTTTTAAATATTGTAATTATACCTGCATCTACCATTTCCTCGGTCAACTCATTCTATACAAACACACCACCTCTGCATGGAAAATTTGCTCCTTAGGGTCCTTTTAAATCTTTCCCCTTTCACCTTAAACCTATGCCTTCCCATTTTGGACTCCACTACCCTGGGAAAAAGACCTTGGCTATTCACCTTATTCAAGCTCCTCATGATTTTACAAACCTGTATAAGGTCACCCCTCAGCCTCCAATGCTCAGGGAAAACAGCCCCAGCCTGTTCAGCCTCTCTCTCTCTATAGCTCAAACCTTCCAACCCGGCAGTATCCCAGTAAATCTTTTCTGCATCCTTTCAAATTTAACAACATCCTTTCTAAAGCTGTGAGACCAGAATTGAACACTATATTCCAAAAGTGGCCAAACCAATGTCATGTACAGTCGCAACATGACTTCACTGTTCCTCATTTGACTCTAGGAAGAGTTGCATCGTAGTGACAGGATAGGAGAACCAAGTCGGAAGGGAATCATGGGCGGCTATTCAGATGGCACCTGAAATATTGCTTCCGATTTTAGTATTCATGATGTAAATAATCAGGAACTGAAGACTGCAGGAAAGTGATGTATTTCTGTTTTTAATGGAATGAGCCATGAGGGAAATTTTGAGAGAATTGTATCTGGGATGACGGATTTTAAGAAGTAATCTGATCAGGACTAATTAGCAGATTAGAAAACAATATCTGGATGTTTATTTTCCATTGCGAAAATGTACTTCATTCATAAACTATCAATAAATAGATACAAACGTCCAAAACAGTTGCATCTAAAATATATTTGGATTATTGCCTTAAATGTGAATGCTATCCAAGTGTAATTAGGCCTGGGCAGTTAGATTTAAGTTTAACTTGATTATTTTTAATTTGTATTCCCTGTAATAATTAACAAGGCCAAGGAAGTTGTTTTGATACTGATACATGACTAAAAAAAATTATATTTGGTATTTTGCATTAACCACATTAATCATACTACTGTATTAAAGTGGTAACTAGTCTTGAAACAGATGCTTGTACAAGTAGTAGCACTAATTAAATTACAGCTAATGAATCAATTATAGAAGGTATGTTCATAATGTTGTCAAAAAGGGTGTTTGTCAATCTGCAAATCCTCTCAACGTACCCATGGCTTATTTTTATTTAACAGAAAGCATTCTCCTCATTACCAATTTTGATGTACGATGAATCAGTAATGATATAAGTATTACTGGATTTCCACTTAATGATTGTTACTTACATCTCCAAATTTGAGAACATTGTTACAACCAGATGAGATGAGGGATCGGCATTGCTCTTTTTTAACCCTGTCGCAGTTGGTTGCAAAAAAGTTTTAAAAAATTATTTTAGTGTACAGCTGTCACTCTAAATTAAAACTTAATTAACTAGATTAAAAATGAAAGGAGTCAAGCCCAAGGTTTCTCGGAGTGACAGAAAGATGAATTTATTATAACTGCTCTTGAAAATTTGTTAAAATCATGGCGTCAAAAACATACACACATAGTTAATGAGCTTAAAAAAGAAAAGGTGTTGTCTATACTGGCAGGAAGGTAAAGTCAGCTACTGCTTAAAGTTTGTAGAATCCTTGAAGTGTTCAGTTGAAATTGAAGCTGTTTAGCTTTTGTCTTATTACTTCAGCAGTTGTAAAATTTGAAGTTATGGAGTTTTCAGTGAATAGTTGATGATCCAAGTTGCTTTTCCAGTAGTCTTTGAGGTTGAGAGAGAAAGAGAGGGTAGAGCTTTTAACGTCCTTGCTGTTATCAGTCCATCTTGATTCCTGTCTTTTTGATGCTGAAAACCAAGTTCGGACGTGTGTCCCATGTGTATGTTTACTGACTGGCTCCATTGTGGTTCCAAACTGAAAATTCTGCAGGTGACCTTTTAGCTCCCAATATGAAAATTTATCAGCAAATGTGAATAAAATAAGAAGCATGAGTTTCTTGATAACTCTCTGAATTTTAGTGCCTCTTTATGAAAATTGTAATATTGATGCAGGCAATTTTGTATATTTTATGTGGGTGACTTGGACTTACTATGTGGGGTAACATCAGCCATTTGAGGTAATGAGTTTTTTTTTTAAACCACTCTTAATATGAAAGCCAATGGTGAAAATAGAATATTAGCAATCCAGTTTTAGCACAATTATAACAAAGTACAGTTTCTTAATTCCTTGATAAGATCCCCTGAGAGAGTGCAATATGTCCTCAAAGATGTCAAAATCAGAGCAAAAGAAATAATGTAAACCAGCTCCTCATAACATGATGAGGCTGGTACATGTCAGGCACTAAGGTCTGTGCTTGGGGGATACATGCAGTCGATGCCCATGTAGCGTGCCTATCCATGGACTTTGATACCTAACATGTACCAGCTTCACTGTATTATCATGACACATCTCTGCTCCATTGACAGGATGGTTTTGGGTTTCAGTGCTGCTCTTTGGAGTGCATAGGCATCTTTTGCTGGAATTCTGCTGCAGGAACCCATTGTCCAGAGACAGGCATCCAGCTCATGGATAGGCTTGATCTGAGAGTTGTTCATTTGTGCTCTCAGTGTTCACTCACTTGGTACCTACTTGGATGCTAACAGCATTTCTTTCTTTTGACACTTTGCACCTCAATAGAGCTTAAAGATTCACAGAACTTTGATCAAACCTTACTGTTTAGGTCAGACACATAGCTAGGGCACCCTGCCCTGGTTGTCAGTCGTGATCAGTCAACAGGATGGATATGTTACATGGCACTGTGCTTTGTCAATCTCATGTCAACACCATGTGCTAGCAACCTATACAGCAAGCACACTGCACATCATTTAGCCAAAAGGCCATGTCTCAAAGTCTGGAGGGAGCAGTCCTCAACCAAGTCATTGAGGCCTGTCATCAGTCAGTCTCCTGGTACAGCAAATCACAGAAATCATCAGATTGGAGGCAATGGGTTTGGACTCAATCATCCCAGTCTGGGATCTGCATGGTTAGTGCTAACAGTTACGGGATCGCAGTGAGTCCATCAGGCACTGTATGTAGCTCAGTCAGGGCTGGCTGTTCAGGTCAATCCAGACAGAGATTGTGGGCTGACTGTTAGTCCTGTGGGCCATGTGAATTAAAGATAATAGAGGATTTTTGGAGATACTGCTGTGTTAAGGAAGTTGAAGAAAACAATGCTGGGGATTGGATGCAGTCACTTGGGCTGCAGAGGGGACAAGAATGGCGAAGAGAGGAAGTTGGGCTCAGAAGGGTGAGACGATATTGCAATGGGAGACATATGATACTGCAGGAGAGATTGTTATTAATGGTTATCACCTCTGTGACCTCGACAGGGGCACTGTGCAACATGCCGGTGGACAAGATTTAGTTGGAGGGCTAGGGCTCAGCGGTCAATTATGAGACATGTGCTCATTGCAGGTTGTGAGGGGCAAGGTATGGAGGGTTAGTACTGATGAGCTGGCCAGATAATGCCAGAAAGAAAGGGGGATGTAGGCCTTGATTACTAAACTGAACCTATGACTCACCGCGCCAACTGCCAACTATGATTCCTGCCATACTCAATTGACTTGAAACTTTGCAATGTGCCCACACCCAGAGTGGCAGAGACAGTGTTTCTTGCCTGCCTGCACTCTCAGACTCTACCTCAAGTGATGTGAGTCTCTTCAAGAGGCAATTGCATTAACCACGCGCTTCCACCGGTTGAAGCTATCAGTGATCATGCCATCGTGCATGTGAAATGCAAGCTGTATCCAACTGTGGGTGGGGTGCAAATACTGGTCACAAGCAATTTTACTCAGTTGTTTGTCACTGCAGTTTGAAGGTAGTCATCTCTGTGAAGGATACTTAATCATTGATGACCTGAAAAGTGGCATCTGTGAGTCAGAAAGCACAAAGATACTGCAAGAACTCAAAGGCTGCATAGAAGCATGTGACTAACTCCTCTCACTTACTTACCTACTCTTTAAAATACTTCCAATGGTCTAGCCACCACAAGTCTCTGGGGTGGAGAATTCCAGACATTCATTACTCTCTGGAAGAAAAACTCCTTTGTTTCTCGGTTTTAAACATGTCCTTTATTCGTTAGTTCGAGATTCCTCCACTGGAAGAAACATATTCCCAACATCTACCCTGCCAAGCTCCCTCAGATTCTTATATATTTCAATAAGATCACCCGTCATTCTTCTGATTTCTGATAAATTAAAATCTAATCTTTTAAAGCTGTTTGATAAGTCGCCCTCTGCATTCCAGGAATCAGCCCCAAGCGAATCTCTTTTGAATCACCTCCTATGCCATATATATCCTCCTTCTTAAATTTGGCGACCGAAACTGTTTCCAGGTGTAGCCTTATTAACAAGATGATTAGGGGTTTAGATAGGGTTGACCATGAGAACCTTTTTCCACGTATGGAGTCAGCTATTACGAGGGGGCATAGCTTTAAATTAAGGGGTGGTAGGTATAGGACAGATGTTAGGGGTAGATTCTTTACTCAGCGAGTCGTGAGTTCATGGAATGCCCTGCCAGTAGCAGTGGTGGACTCTCCCTCTTTATGGGCATTTAAACGGGCATTGGATAGGCATATGGAGGATAGTGGGCTAGTGTAGGTTAGGTGGGCTTGGATCGGCGCAACATCGAGGGCCAAAGAGCCTGTACTGCGCTGTATTTTTCTATGTTCTATGTTCTATGTTAACACCCTGTAAAGTTGTAACTGAGATATGGCTTGGACACAAATAACAGGACAAGCCTAACCCAGCCAATTGCCTGTTCCATCAGTCTACTCTAAACTATCAATTAAATGGTGTTATCAACTGGCTTTGCAATAATCTTCTCATTTTGAGGGTCAGTTTGAATCCGACCAGGGTTCCTGACCTCATTATAGATTTGATTCAAACATCAATAAAAGAGTTGAACTCCAGAGATGAGAATAGAGTGATTGGTCTTGACATCAAAGCTGCATTTGACCAAGTGTGGCTTCAGGAGATCTAGCAAAATTGGAATCAATTGAAATAAGGAGCAACTCTCCACTGATTGGAGAGACGTGGTGCAAAGCAAGAGGGTTGTAGTTGTTGAAGGTCAATCATCTCAGCTCCAGGATATCTCTGCAGGGTAGCTGACCATTTTCAGCTGCTTCAACAATGAACTCCCCTACATCATAAGGTCAGAAGTAAGGGTGTTTGCAAGATTCCTCAGATACCTAAACACAGTCCATGCCCAAATGCAGCAAGACTTGGACAACGCTGAAGAATGGGCTGACAATGGCAAGTAGCATTCATGCCACACAATTGGCAGGCAATGACCATCACCAATATGGGACAATCTAACCATCTCCGTTTCACATTCAATGGCATCACTATGACTATCAACCTCCTGGAGGGTTATCGTTGACCAGAAACTCAGCAGGACTCAGCATAAAAATACAGAGGCTACACGAGCAGGCCAGAGCCTAGGAATCTTGCAGTGAATAACTCACTTCCTGTCTCTTCAAAGCCTGTCCACAACCTACAAGGCAAAAGTCAGGGGGGTAATGGAATATGCCTCACTTGCCTGGACGAGTGCAGCCCCAACAACACTCAAGAAGCCTGACATCATCCAGGACAAAGCAGCCCTCTTGATTGGCACTACATCCACAAACATTTAATCCCTCCACCACCAATGTTCAGTAGCAGCAGTGTGTACTATCTACAAGATGCACAGCATAAATTTACCAAGTCTCCTTAGATCTAGACTGAATCTGTGACCAATTACATCTGGAAGGACAAAGGCAGCAAATACAAGGGAACACCATAAACTGCAAGTTCTACTGCATGTCACTCACCATCCTGACTTAATATTTATTCACTGTCACTGGGTTAAAATCTTGGAATTCCTTCCTGAATAACATTCTGAGTCAACCTACAGCATGTGGAATGTAGCACTTCAAGAAGGCCGCTCCCACCACCTTCTCAATGGCAACGAGGGATGAACAATAAGTGCTGACTCAGCTAGTGACATCCGCATCCCATGAGTGAATAAAGAAAACAAAACCTTCTCCTTTTAAACTCTAACCCCTCTCAATAAAGACCAAATTGCCATTTGCTTTATTAACTACTTGCTGCACCTACATGCTAACATTTTGTGTTTCGTGCACAACACACCCAGCTCCTTCTGTTCTGTTCTCTTTGGAGTCTCTCTCAATTGTATTGATAGTCTTCCTTTTGTTTCTTCCGACCAAGGTGATTTCTTCCTCCCTCACACTTTCCTCCATTTAACTCCATCTGGCAGAATTTTGTCCACTCATGCAACCACTCTCTATCCCCTTAGAGGTTCCTTATTTCCTCATCAAAACATATCAGACTGGGCTTCACACTTATTTTTGCATTGTCAGCAAATTTAGGCATATCATATCTTAGCCCCTGTTCCAAATCATGAAGATAGATAGTTAATAACTCAGGCCCTTGGACCGATCCTTAAGCATGATCATCACTGTTACTATGGTGTAATGAAGGCACAATGACATGGAGGAGGAAGAGTTGAGCCAACAAGTTCAAGACCAGCAGCAGCTATCTCCACCACTTGCTGAACAGCCTCCACATGAAAAGGATTTGGGAACAAGAAAATGACAAAGGAGTTAAGCAGATATTTTACATCAGTTTTTATGGTGGAAGATACTTCGATGAAAGATACTTCGAACATCCTATTAATACTAACAAATACGGGGGAAAAGATAAGTACCATTACCATCACTAGAGACATAACATTAGACAAACTAGTATGGTTAAGGCAGATAAGTTCCCTGGCCCTGATTGCATGCATCCTAGAATCCTACAAGAGGTAGCTCCGGAGATAATGGATGCATTGCTTGTAATTTTCCAAAAATCCTTACTTTCTGGAGAAGTGTCAGAGGATTGGAAAGCTGCTATGAGACAAAAAAGAGAAGGAGGCAAAAGGTGGGTAAGTACAGGGCTATTAGCCTAAAATCTAAAAAGCATTGGAATTAATTATTAAGGAAGCAGTAGCAGAATATCTGGAAAATAATAATCTAATCAAGCAGAGTTAGTATGGTTTCTTGAAAGGGAATTCATGTTTGACTGATTTATTAGAGTTTTCAAGGTAGTCTCAACCAGAGTAGATAAAGATGAACTAGTAAATGTGTTGTGTTTGGACTTCCAGAAGGTGTTTGACAAGGTATCTCGCAAAAGATTAAGTCTTAAGATAAGCCATGATTTAGAGGTAGCATATTAGCATGGATAGAGAATTGTCTCATGGGCAGGAAACAACGCGTGGGGATAAGGGCTTCTTCATGTTGGTAAGGTGTGAGCAGTGGGGTTCCACAGGGATCACTGCTGTGTCTGTTTATAGTATATACTAATGACTTGGAGGAAGGTAATGAATGTACTGTCGCCAAATTTGCAGAGGACCCAAAAATAGGTGGAAAGGCAGGTTTTGACAAGGACACAAACAGCTTACAGAGAGATATTGATAGTTAAGTATTCGGCAAAAAGTTGGCAAATGAATTCTAATGTGGGAAAATATTGAAGCTTGTATTGAAGAACAAAAGAACAGAGTATTACTTAAATAAGCTGCAACACAGACAGACTTATGAGTGAAACGCAGAAAGCTAGCACACAAAGACAGCCGGTAATAAGGAAGGCTAATGGAATGTTGGCCCTTGTTTCAAGGGGATTGGAGTGTAGGAGTAGAGATGTCTTACTGCAACTGGACAAGGTGCTGGTAAAACTACATCTGAAGTACT
The DNA here is from genome assembly GCF_037043375.1 of Chiloscyllium plagiosum. Taxonomy (NCBI): domain Eukaryota; kingdom Metazoa; phylum Chordata; class Chondrichthyes; order Orectolobiformes; family Hemiscylliidae; genus Chiloscyllium; species Chiloscyllium plagiosum. The sequence goes on along the minus strand of NW_028270143.1, from coordinate 27,704,553 downwards.
GTGAGCAAGTTTGGTTCCCTTATTTAAGAAAAGATTTCATTTCTTTAGGGACAGTTCAGGGAAGATTCACCAGAATGATCCCTGGTATTGAAGGATTGCCTTATGAACAAAAGCCAAACAGGTTGGGACTCTACTCACTGGAGTTTAGAAGCATGAGAGGACATCTCATTGAAACATACAGATTCTGAAGGGGGATTAACAGAGTAAAAGCTGAGAGAATGTTTCCCATTGTAGGAGAGTCTAGGACTAGGGGAAACAGTTTCAGAATAAAGGCGCTCCAATTTTAGACTGAGATGAGGAAGAATTTCCTCTCTCAGAGGGTTGAGAATCTTTGAAACTCCTTGCCATAGAGAGCTTTGCGAGCAGGTGTCCGAGAGTATACTGAAGGCTGAGATAGACTCTTGATCAGTCAGGCATTCAATAATTACAGGAAAAGGCCAGAAAATTAGAATGTGGGATAATCTTGATCCGAGTGAATGGCGGAGCAGGCTGGAGGGGCTGAACAGCCCCCTCAAATTCCTAAAACTTCTGGTTTCATGGTCTAAGGTCACAGCCAACGGTTCCCTCAGGGTGTGCAGGAGATACAAAAGGATCAAAATCTTTCATTTGTGATCCCATTTCCTCTGAATGAGCGAGGCACTATGCCACAACAGACTGAGGATGACCAGGACCCTGTCACAGACTGTGCCAGCTGCTGGAGTGGATCTTCCTATCCTGCTGGTTAAAGGTGTCAACTGCAGCAAACCATGATATATCTGGCATTTTCCAAGAAGCCAGTGAGAGACCGCTTTGTGATCTCTCAGTCTTCAACTCACAAATAATCAAGACTGTTCCCTGTGTAATTTGTGCTATAGTGTGCCACTTCAACTCATTTCCCCGTACCCCTTAGTGCTGCAGCCCGGGAAGTGGGTTTTGGCAACAGAGCTGGCTCCTCACAAGGTGCAGGGTGTTATAGACTGCACGCGTATTGTGTTGAGAGCATCATATCGCAAGCCAGCTAAATTAATCAATAGAAAAGGATTCTGTTCCTTCAGTGTCTGGGTCTCTGTTATCATCAGTACCATATCCCATAATAGAGTGCCAGGCACCCTGGAAACTACCATGATGTCCATATCTTTCAGAACTCCTGTTTCCTGGTTCATTTCAAGGGCTGGTTGTCTTATGAAGTTGGATATTGGGATACAAATGCTACCCTCCTCAATCATGGCTGATGACTGCAGAATACAAACCCTCTGACTGGCAGCCCATTCTGCAACCAGAGTCATAATGGGACAGATGATTGGTTTTCTGAAGATAACATTTCACTATTTGGACCAGTCTGACAGCTTTGCAGTACAGTTCAGACAGACTATGCTGCAACACATGTGTGTATGCTCCCACACATCTGGGAGTAGTAATGATGGGATGGTGATGGATACTGAGCAGCTGGGAGAGCAGTAGGGTATAAGAAACCAAGGAAGTATTTCATTGACACCAGGCTCCAGTGACAGAGAGCTGGCTACTGATCATACATTGTCTGTAAAATTGATGTTTGTAAGGCATACAGTCCATTTTTGTTCTTAAAAGGAAGATGCAACTTCTGTTGATTTGTTGATGGCTCACTTCTGCAGACATTTTGAACTGTTTGACAGCTTCTCTGTGTGTGATAGTCCTACACTGAGCAATGAGGAGTATTTGAGCTACACTGAGCATTGGGGAAAAGAGCAGCACTGACTATGGCACGGTTGTTGGATGAGATGGGGCTAAGAATGTGTAAGCTGTGGGGCTTGGAGCCTAAATAGCAACAGATGCAGGACTGTGCACTTGTATATGTGACACCATGCCATCTATATTCCCAGAGAAACATTGGTATATATTTTCCCTTCCACTGCATGCATGGTAAAGGTGAACTCTGGACTGCCAACATTTGACTGGGTCCCATGGCTATGCGCTGGCACCATGGATCTCAGTCCTGGCAGTGGTGAGTACATCCACCTAAACCATACCTTGGGTGCCATAGTGATGTGGTTCTTGGGTATTAGACTTGCAATAACAGTGTGAAGAAAGAGAGAAACCTTCCATGAAACTCACCAACGATGACATTTTGCAGATTTCTGGTAAGATTCAGCCCAGAAAGTTATGCTTCAATGGCCTGGCCGCTCAGATAATTTTGTAAATGTCATTGCACCGTGTTGTTTAGTATTGCCTTTATTATTTGATAAAAAATTTCTATAATTTATTATGTCGGATATGAAGTAAAGAACAGTAATCAAGTCGTTCACAAATTGCTGTTATATTTGGATAGAAATTAGTTAAAATACAGATAATACAATCTGATAGTTGATCACATAACATACACAGATTTCAGGGACATGGGGAAAGAACAGGCATGTGGGTCTCATAAGACTTGTCTTCAAAGAGCTTACACGGACACAATGGGTCATTTTATGTTGTTCTATTCATTGAGTCTGTGATGCTATATATCATAATTCAATACTGGCCATTTTGTACTATTGACCAAAATCAAAATTATCACCAAAGTATTTAAGAAGCTTCAATGTAGCATTGAGTACTAAGACTGAGTGAAGCATTGACAGATTATAGAGTACTGAATTATTCACTGAGAGGCTGCAACTGAATGAATTAAACTAGGTTCTCATGGGAAGCTCATCCATTGCAGTAAGGAACAAAATTGGTTGTTATTCAATGTAATCAAAAGAAAAATGTTGTACCAAGTGAATGTTTTTATTTTATCAAATTGTAATACTTTCATTTGTTTTTCTCTTAAAAATAAAATGTAACTATAAGCAGAACAGAAAACAATAAACATTAGTCTAGCATTATTGCTCTTGTGCTATGTAATAACACAAGAGTAATGTCTTGGTACCTTATTACATCTGTTTTAGTGTTCCTTTCTGTTGACAGTGGATACAGAACATTACATGTTGGTATTGATGTAGCACATTTAATGATAATAAAGACGATAGTAATTTTGAGTTTGTATCAAACAGTGAGCAACTTGTTAATTATCAGTATGAATCAGTTCAAAATAATGATCATTTTACATCTGAAATTTATTGGTTTCTTGTATTTTCAATATTACTAATGCAGTTATACTGTTATGCTGGAAACAGTACAGTTAATATCGTTGCCTTTATTTTGCTGATTTAATTGTGCAAATGTTACTTCTTTATGTGTTAGCTATTATTTCATCCTGTGAGTTTACCTACTTAATTTGAATGGGTTACTGCACTATTAAGATAATAGACAGTAGCAATATTATGGCAATTTTGAGCTTATTTGAGCACCTCCAGCAGAAAGCTTGGGTTCAGAGCACATATTAGGAATTCTGAATCACTGTCAGTAATTTGAATCATGCAGTAAGTATGGTTCACATGATTTTTCTACTGATTAATTGTATTGCACATAAAACCCTCCACCCTCTGACATATACCCACAAACTGTGTTCCTGGAGCATATATCCTGTTGTGATCTCAATTAAGACAGATAATATTTAAAGAGATTTGAACTTTTAGTTATTAACTAAAAGCATGACCCAAGCTGACATATCTTAAAACTTTTACTGTAACTAAACAAACTATCGACTAAGCACTTTTTCATAGGCAACTCATACTTAAAACAACAGAAAGCGATGTATCCTTTTCATCATCATGCTCTCTGTGGCATTACAATCCTTTCAACATTGTTGATACTTCCTCCCAGCTTCCAACGGTTCCCTTTTGCTGACTAGTAGCTTATAGTGAGTACTTTCAGACTCTGAATTCAGTTTTCAGAGAGTTCATTAAATACACCAGTTGGAAATGACTGATACATTAACTCTTCAAGCATGGGCATGCTAAGAGAAGTCTCTTAGAATTCATAGATGGTGATATGATGTATCTCTTTAACAGGAGATGGTCTTTCTCCTGAATCCTGGTAAGCTGCCTTTTCTCTCTGCAATATCTGATCCCTATTTCAGATATTCATTGATTTGTAGGGAAGCCTGTAATCCGATCTCATAAAGAGTTCCCTCTGTCCTTCTTTCTCATAGCAACGTGAAACACATTAACCTTGTGCCCAGGTAAAAATGTGGCACAATGGTTAACACTGCTGCCTCACAGCACCAGGGACCCGGGTTCAATTCCCGCCTCGGGCAACTGTCTGTGTGGAGTTTGCACATTCGCCCCGTGTCTGCGTGGGTTTCCTCCGGTTTCCTCCCACAGTCCAAAGATGTGCAGGTTAGATGAATTGGCCATGCTAAATTGCCTGTAGTGTTAGGTGAATGGGGTAAATGTAGGGGATTGGGTCTTGGTGTGTTGCACTTCGGAGAGTCGGTGTGGACTTGTTGGGCCGAAGAGCCTGTTTCCACACTGTAAGTAATCTAATCTAATCTCAACTCCCTTTTATCTCAGAAGTAAGAGGACAGTTGACATCAGTGTTTATAATCCAATCTCAACAGTATCTTTCAGAATTTTTGGGTACCACAGACCTAGACTTTTGTCCCCTGGTTAGGTAACGGGACTCCTGAAATTTTCAGGCTTACCTTCCTAACCTTTGGAAAATGTGTCCTGAAGATTGGCAGGGGGAATGAGGGTGGGTGTGAGCTGGAGGATATCTGCTCTCCACAGATCCAGTTTGTTCAGATTGGTAATGGCCAGATTCAGTTCTGTGAGACAGTTTCCCAGTTACTTTCTTAATCAGCATTGCAGTTTTGAGTGACTACTGAAATCTTTGAGGTGCTGTTGTTCAGATGAGACATTCAATTCACCCAACACCTTCCCCTGACCCCCCCAATTGATATAAACAATCTCATGGCATTACGTGAAGAATAGGCAGTTCCCCATCCTGCTTAAAGTCTGTCCTTCAACCAATAACATCTCATCCATGCAGGTAATGTCCAGGAAATTAATTAGAAAACAGCCCATTTGGTCATTTACCTCTCTATTGCTTGTGGGATCTTGCTGTTCCTAGACTATGTACAGGAGTATTAACAAAAAGGAAATGTCACTGAGATTTACGAGGAGATATTAAGGGGGAGAACCAAGAGCTTGGACAAAGAGGTCACTTCTAAGGAGCATTTTAAAGAAGAGGAGTGAGGTAGAGAGATGGATAGGGATTTTCAGAGCTTATCTGGGCCATTGACGGTAAAAGGATTAAAATCAGTGATAGGCAAGGAGCCAGAATTATAGGAACAGAGGGACTTGAGACCAGAGCAGATCAGAGTGAGGGAGATGTGAGAAATAAAAATAAGGATGTGAGTTTAAAAATCATCCAGCTTGTTGTTATGAAAGTTCAGCCTGATATTTTGATTTATGCTTAGATTAGAGCTGACAAATAGAATATGCTTCATACCAGCAGTTGATTGTCTGCAGACATAGCAGCTATTTCCTCATTCCTGTGTTTTCAATGGGGAGAGGAAGTTGCAAGTAAAGGAGTGAAATATTTACAGAAAAGAAGATACAAGTGAAGATATAAGAGGTGATAAGTAAGTAAGTTGCTTCCTCTGAACGGTGTTCAGAGGAAGCAACAAAAATGTGGCTTCAATTCTTGGAGCCACAATCTCTACACATGTGGCATGCCATCAGAATTATTCCTAAAATTCCAATGACCACCAAGGAAATGCTTTAGAAAATGTCAGATCACCATAATCGTAGAACACAAGCTTTTATCTGTTGTTACTGCTCAAATGCAAATCACAAATTTAAAGTAAACGACTTGCCATCATTACATAGCTATGCAGTGTGGAGTTCACTGTTACCAGGGGAAGGTGAGGCTGGACAACATTGGTGCATTTAAGGGGTAAGTAGATAAATACATGAGGAATGGAACATTTGTCAAGGTTTTAAAGGGAGAAGACCTTGTGTGGAATATAAACACCAGCAACAATCTGTTTCTGTGTTGTTAATACTTGAAAATACTTTACTTATCACCTCTTATATCTTCACTTGTATCTTCTTTTCTGTAAATATTTCACTCCTTTACTTGCAAGTTGTTCATCAAAGTTGCGAGTTGATGAGGTCATAGCATGATATTGCACTGTATTCAAGCTTTTCCTAATGGAAAGCATAAAGAGAGTATTAAATAAAGTTAGCAAAATCTCTGCAAAATAGAACTAAATAAAATAAAAGGCTGTGTTTATTGTCAACCCCATGAGTCAGTGGCACAGCGAGCACACAGTGTTGCAGCTCCAGCTCAGGATTTCATCATTGTCCTGACTTGCCATCCATTCAGGTGGTGACCATGAAATTTATTCGAAATTCATTCAGATTGATGCTCAGAGAGAGCTGTCGGTGCCCTCACCTGCTGCCAGACTTATTGACCCATCCCTTGAGCAAAGCAACAGGACAGTGAGGAGGAGAGGGGGGGAGGGTCAATGACCGAGATGGTCAACAGGACAGTGAAGGGAAGAGGGAGATCAATGACCAAAATGGTCAACAGGACAGTGGGGGGGGGGGAGTCAATGACCAAAAGGGTCAACAGGACAGTGAGGGGGAGAGGGGTGGTCAATGGCTGAGATGGTCAACAGGACAGTGAGGGGGAGGGGGGTATCAATGACCAAAATGGTCAACAGGACAGCGGGGAAGGGTTAGAGACCAGGGTGGTCAACACGAAAGTGGGGAGGAGGGGGTTCAGAGACCAGGATGGTCAACAGGACAGTGAGGATGGGGCAAAGACCAGGAAGGTCAACATGAGAGTGGGGTGGGTCAGAGACTAAGATGGTCAACAGGATAGTGAGGAGGAGGGAGAGACAGCAGCTGGGATGGTCAACAGGAGATCAGTGAGAGGGAGGTGTGGGCCAGCATCAATGGGATGACCAGCAAGACAGTAATAGCAGCCTGACATTACTACAACTTTTTGCACATGCTCTGGAGGCCAGGGCCATCATCCGAAATAAACATAAGAAACTTTAAAATTGATCATTTAGCAAGTTAATTAGCAATAAATAAAATATTAGGCAGCTGAGGCCTAATATTTCTATGAACAAGTTTCAGGTTTAAATATGGCATTCAGTATGAATTCATTATTGATGACATAAACTTCACAAAAGAGGGCTTGAAATAATTGAGTTACATTCTGAAAATCGAGTCAGTCCTATTAATGTTCAATATGAATTTGAAGAGTCATACCAAATGTTGTCTTTGGGATTCAAAGGGTCTGAAGCAATAAATCCTGATTGAGTGCTGTAAGTATGGCCCACCATGAGACTGCTTTAAGAACTGGAGGAGGAAGTGAGGACTGCAGATGCTGGAGATCAGAGCTGAAAATGTGTTGCTGGAAAAGTGCAGCAGGTCAGGCAGCATCCAAGGGCAGCATGCTGAAGAAGGGCTCATGCCCGAAACGTCGATTCTCCTGCTCCTTGGATGCTGCCTGACCTGCTGCGCTTTTCCAGCAACATATTTTCAGCTGTTATAAGAACTGGGCCAGGAAGAGTAACACAGGTTCTTGAAGGAGTCAGGACCAAGACAAGGTCCTCCAAGTAGTTTCTGTAACAATGTGTACTAGATGCTTATTGAGTGTAACTGGTTGTAGAGATATGATAAACATTTTGTTAAGTTCATTCGTGGGATGCGGGTGTGCTGACTGACATGCATTGATTGCCCGTCCCTCGTTGTCCATGAGAAGGTGGTGGTGAGCTATCTTCTTGAACCGCTGCAGTCCACCTGCTATGGGTTAACACACCATGCCCTTAGGGAGGGAATTCCAGGATTTTGACCCAGAGACAGTGAAGGAATGGTGATATATTTCCAAGTCAGGATGGTGAGAGACTTAGAGGGGGACTTGCAGGTGGTGATGTTCCAATGTATCTGCTGCCCCTGTCCTTCCAGATGGGTGTGATCATGGGTTTGGAAGGTGATGTCTGAGGGTCATTGGTAAGTATCTGCATTGCATTTTGTAGAGAGTACACCCTGCTGCTAGTGAGAGTTGGTGTGGATGTAGAGCCAATCAAGCTTCATCTTGTTACATCAAGAACCTCTTCTAGTTAACCCAGAAGAGGCCATTCACATCGACACAAGATTATACAGGCCCTTCAGGAATTCATGGGTAGACAGTACCTGCAGCAGCACATACAACACAAAAACATTGAAAGAAGGATGATTAAAAATCTACATTTGAGATTAATTGCACACATTCGTTTGACCATTACAGACCTTTTAAGGCAGACACATGTCAATTCTGAGAGTGTTTAACTGTCTAAGTGCTGTGACTGTAAAAAAAAAGCCAGTTTTCTTCCAAGTTGTTCAAAGAAAATTGAACATTTATTCTACATAAAAAACAATCTAAAAAATTTTTTAAAAACACTGACTGTCAGAAGCACTTTCCATAAATACACACAAATGTGTTACAGAGTAAGAGGATTGACCCCATTGATTGAAAGTCTGTGGGATATGGTTCAGCTAGACTGATGACTTGAATGGTTTTCTGGATTTTGCGTTGATGCAATTTAAAGGTATTGATGGATGATTTATCCTTTCTTATGGAGCCCGCAATTGCTTGGTTAATTCTTAAAACATTGACTCTGGACATTACCCAATTTTCACTGTACCTAGGTACAAGTGACAAGATATTAAATAAATAAATCATTTGCCAAACCCACCACTAGGTGGAGAAATGAGCACACATGTGCCAGATCACAAATAGTGCTGTCCCTATCATCACTGTGTGATTACACAGATTGGGAACAAACAAAGCACCACACACTAATGAGGGATCATAGCTAACCAAGGCTTCCCTTCCTTCTCAGCAGCCAGTTTCCCCCATAATGGGAAAATAATTAAAATAGTGTGCCACTCTTGTTTTGCAGCTCTCTAGAATAAAATATAGGGAGAGCAAGGAAAGGGGGAGGAATTGCTCCCACTGCGCTTGAACCAACAGGTAAAGGACAGCATCATACCTCTGGCAGCTAGCAAACCCTGTCTTCAGCTCCTAGCACAAAACACTAACCACTCCAACGTTGCTTCTTGGGACTACAGGTCCTGTGGGAGGTAGGTGTATAGGCCTCCTGCTCTCGTAGCCATCTTTAATGGGTTGAGAACTGAAATTTCAAAACACATATTCATTCATGGAAAATGGCAGGCCTTCTCTGAGATCAAAACCCCTCGTAAGAAACCTCCAGCAGCTGAGAAACATTGGCCACCCAGAAGCCAGCAGCCATATTGAACATCAGTGTATCCTGGGAGATAGGAAGCCCTGCCAGTATGACACGGTATCTCTTCTGGATTCCCAGTCACAAGTGATGGCCGGGTGTTGGGGTGGTCACAAGATGGTGGTCATGGAGGAGAAGAAAGGAGTTAGCACAAAGAGAATGGGGAAGGCCCTCAGTAAGCCAGTCCTCCTGATGCCATGGACCTCAAAGAGACACTGAGTACTTCTGAATGAGGACTGACTTCCCCTACAATAGCCTATGAGCAACCCTGGAGAGGGGTCCTTGTCAGGCTGCCTGCATTGAAAGACCACCATCTGACACTGCTGGGTTAGTATCAGAGATTAGCCAATTGGTCACAGGTTATAGATGCCATCCATTGGAATTCCTACCTTGGCATAAAGGCAGGAAGGTGCCAGGTGCCCCCTCCTGTCTGATTAAACATGCACTTTCCCCAACCACCATCACCAAACTTACCAAGGGGTGGCCATTTCTGTTTTCAGATTAATGCAGCTTTCCATACTTTCAATGTGCTCTGTGTACAGTGTTTAACAACCTAATAAATACTCACACTAAGACTCCTCTTCAAATGATTACAGGATAGACATTAATGCAGATGACAAATTATGATAAATAATTTAGTTTGAATGCTAAATATATCACGAATTTGACCTGTCTGTTACATTTTGATGATTTTATGTCAAATTTTCCTTGGATCCAGTAATTGGTAACTCCAAGGCCTTGCATCATCAAACACAGGACATGTGCATGTTTAATATCCAAATACAAGAATTGTTAAATGGGGACTTATTTTTGCATATTCTCAAAAAATTCCCACCTACCAAAAGTGACAACCTGTAATGACAGCCTGTAAAATACATCACTTAATAATCTGCTAGCGACATTTACTGAACATTAAAGAGCAGTCAATACCTGCTAAATAGTAGCAGTGCATTTACAATGCGAAAACAAACATACTGATCTCAGAACGCCAAGAATGACAAAACCCTTCCTTTGATAGCCCATTACATTAACTGATCTTGAACTACATTAGCTTGTCTTTTTCATACTTTTTCACTGTTACATCTGCACAGCCAGTATTGCTATGAATCTCCTAACTACACTTTGTATAATATCAAATAAAATCTTGATCCAAATTCCTCTGAGAATATTTCAATTTCTTTGTTTTCATTCACAGGTTTCAAGATGCCAGCCATATAATTATAACTGGCAACCAAGTACATTGTCAATTCATTATTAATAAATAGAAAAATTATTCTGACAGAAATGCAGTCAATATATTATCATGTTGATCATTATGGTGGTATTTTTGCAGATGATCAGTCTTAGTCATTTGTACTTGTCACTATTACCAGTAGGTCAGTACTGGGTAACAATTATCTGAATTGCCACCAATTCTCCATTCTCTTTGCCCTGTATAATAATTAATGTGGAGGATACAATACCATAGAGTATCTATAACACGAGCTATTGAGCTACTGTTCTTAGAAAAATTAAAGGTTTGTTGCATGATACCAAGAAGTCCAACTACATTTGGTACGGCATAACTACTTGCACCTTATAGAGCTGCTACAGACACATCTCCAGAAACTAAAGTAGCAATCTTATCTCCAACCATAGATTGGCTCTATTCTGCTGATGTCACACAATGTAACTTGAACATTAACTCCTTCAGACTGAGTATCTTATATGTCCATTATCACATAGCTACAACAATGGATTGGGGCTCTTATGGCACAGTGGTAGTATCCCTACCTCTGAGCTAAGAGGCCTGGTTTCAAGTCTCACTTTATCCCAAAGTGTGTAATAGCATCGCTGAACAGGTTTGTTCAGAAAATATATCAAAAGTAATGATAATCAGCAAACGAAGGAACTTGATCCTCAGCTTAAAAATTGGTGCCATAAAATTCCCTGCACACGCATTGGGAAAAGCAATCAATGAATGGGAGTAATTTCAATATTATGCTATCTAGAGTTTATAAACCATGCAAATTTCAATTTTTCAGTTTGCATTGTAATTAAATACATTTTGAAGTCTTGAGCGTTCGAAGCTTTCAAATTTCAATTTCTATCACTGGGAGATATTGCAGAAACGATGCATTGAAAATAAATTCAACAGTATTGTAATGTTCCAGTTTGTTCTGAGTATTCGAAGAAATGAACTATTTACTGCTACATGGCATGTTGTAAGCTTTCACAAAGATCTACCCAATGAGGGAATGATTATGAAGAGTAGTGACTGGACGTCAGCAAACAGAGCAGCAGTTTGTACTCACCATGTACCATATAGAGGAGATGAAAGACTGGTTCATCCATGTGGAGAATCAGCCTGTCAGCTGCAATTACATATGCTTGTAACTGAGAAAAACAACAGTGATCAATACAACAGGAAAACTCCCAGCTCTTCTTCACTTTGTGCCAATATGATAATGATTGCCTGGCAGAACAGAACAGATGGTAGTGGTTTTGGTCTGATGACTTACCTGAAAGACAGAACCTACATTAGTGCAGCAGTGTCTGAGTAATACAGTGGAGTATTAGTCTATGCTCAAAAAGGAAATAATTTTAAATAATTTTGACGCAAAGGTAAAAGTCATTCCAAAGGCAAGCTGACACTTTACAACTGTGTAAACAAAGTAGCTTTGTGACTTAAGCAACTTTAATGTGGCTCTCCATGGTGAAGTGAATGTTTTTTCTACCAATGTATAATGTTTAATTATTTCTGATTATATATATGTGCATAATATATATCAAATATTAAAGTTATGTGCCTCTCCAAAGATAAATAAAGAGCCTTCATTGAGATTATTTCTCTTAAAATTCATTCACAAAGTCATTATTTAAAAATTTCAAGCAAAACACATTAAAAGTTTACTCCCTTCTACTTTGTGGTAACCCAATCATATGAACATCTGACGGTCCTCACAGACTGAAACCATTAATCTAAATTGCTCGCATTAGTGGAGAGAGACTCCACTGGGAAATGAACAAAAAATAGCCACACATTTTTTGCAGATGCCACACTATTTTGTAAGATGAATAGGACTTTTAATATATCGAGGAGTTGAGTCAGAAACATGTGTTATGTAAGACAATTCAGAACATTGGATTGCACTTTAAAATTGCGCAAATAACTTTCTAATGATATATAACAAAATTATCCTGCGGACATAATATGCACATGTTAACTGTAATTAAATGATAGAAAATACATTTACAATTTTTTTTTTCTGAGGTACCAATTATAATTAAGGTTTCTTCCAATTGGAATAATATTTCCAAACAATGGCAAAATTCAATCCATGTGGGATAATCAACTTGTCAGCTGCCAATACATATGGCACATTGGAATGCAAATGTTTCTTGTGAACAAAAAATGATGGAGTTCTGTTCAACTTCAAAAGAGCACAAACAAATAACAGTGAAGACGAAGTATCGTTAATTCGATTGTCTTTTAAATAGGACCCAAACAACATTTCCCATCTTGTAGTAGAAAATAAAGATAGTGCACTGAAGCAGAGTCTCTCCAGTCTCCACTCAAATTAACATTGTAAATGTATGTGTGGAAGAAGGTTGTACCCTGTGTTTTTAATACAATTCTGAACTATTTTTTATCTTTAATAGATAAAGCTTTCATTAAAATGGAGAGTAAAAGTACTTCATTTCAACGTGCTCATTACAAATATTGCATAAGACATTTCCATCATACATTAAGTTATTCCCTGGTATACTTCATTGTTTTGGAGACAGTTTTGCACTATATAGAGAAATTCAAAAATAAAGGCTTCTCAGCAGTACATTGAGCCAGATATTCTAGTGGCTAGAGAGTTCTTGGAATATTGCAGTCAGGAGTTACATATTGGGACCATGATCCGTTAAAATTGTCCGTGAAACAGAAACTAGCCCATATATACTCCTTTTGTTGTTTATTATTTTATATGGGGATCTGGCTCTCATTTGCCCATTTTTTTACTCAAATCAAGCATGAATTTCATCCCCTCGAAAACAATTCTCCATCGAAATTTGAAGCTGGCATTTTAAAGCTGAAATTAGGAGGTGGACTAATACACGAGGTATTGTTTTCGAGGGGATGAAATTCATGCTTGATTTGAGTAAAAAAAAGAACAAAAACGCACCAGATCTCAATATAAAATAATAGCCAACAAAAGGAAAAAGAATTATGGCCATTATTTAATATTTATCCACAACATAACTGTCTCCATGCTGGGAATTTGTGTTGCAGACTGCTGGTCGATGTGCTGGCAAAATCAATGTAGTGTACAAAATCCCATGCAAGGACTGCACAAAACACTACATAGGACAAACAGGAAGACAGCTAACGATCCGCATCCATGAACACCAACTAGCCATGAAACGACACGATCAGATATCCTTAGTAGCCACACACGCAAATGACAAGCAACATGAATTCGACTGGGACAACACTACTATTATAGGACAAGCCAAACAGAGAACAGCCAGGGAATTCCTAGAGGCATGGCACTCATCCACAGATTCAATCAATCAGCACATCGACCTGGACCCAATATACTGACCACTGCAACGGACAGCTGGAACTGACAACCAGAAGCGGTAAATCCAAACCATTACAAATGGCGGAGGAAAGATCACAGAAGTGCTTCACAGGAGACTCCCAAGCACTGAGGATGTCACCTAGACAGGGGACGAAATGTCCGCAACACAAATTCCCAGCTCGGCGAACAGAACCACAACAACGAGCACCTGAGCTACAAATCTTCTCACAAACTTTTAACTGTCTCCATCCTGCCTGCTACAGTAGAATGGTACAGTAGTTTCCCTCGTACCTGCGGCTGATATGTTCAAAGACTTGGGTAATCCAAGATGGAGGACGGGAAAAATTTCTGGCTGTAAGAGCTGCTCCTTTTTTTGAGGTATTTTAGGTGCTGGAGGTGATTTCCTGGAATTCTAGGAGCAGCAATTACTGTTTTATATGCTGTTGCTTTGTTTTGGAACTTTGGGAAAAAAACAGTCAAAACAACAGCAGTTTTAAAAGGGAGAAGAACAGACAAAGGAAGCACACGGTGAGGACAGTGAAGGAGAGAGAAAGAGAGAGAAAGAGAGAGAGACAGAACCTGCACAGTTGCTGCCTTTGCTGTTTTTGAATTCATGTGTCGCTGGACATCGGAGTGCATCTGGGAAAATTAAAAAACAGTGAATTTCACAACTAATTTTGGAGGAACCAGTTTGGGTGAAGTTCACAGCACAGAATCAGATAAGTTCATTGTTGTTTTAAGTCTGTCCAAGAGAAAGGCTGTATTAGTGAGTACAGTGGGTTCTTTCTTGATTATATGTTTTTGGAGATAAGTCTCTTGATTAAACTTAAAATATAAGCCATAGCTATTAATTTAACCTGGGGCAGAGTTTGCAGAGGAATAAGACTGTGTTATTTTCTGGGTCTGTAGATTGTGAAGGAGCAAAAATGGCCTTTGCAGTGATATGTACTTCTTGTCAGATGTGGGAGTTCAAAGAGAGTTTAAGGGTTACTGCGGATTATATCTGCCATAAATGCTGTTGGATGCGAATCTTATCAGATTGAGCGGATTGGTTGGAGAGACAGATAGAAGCGATAAGGAATTTGCAACAGCAACAGTATGTGATGGATGGCACTTTTCAAAAGGGGGGAAGTCTCACACACAGTCACATAGATGGGTTAACTCCAGGAAGGGTGAGAGAGGTCGGCACCTAGGGCAGGAGTCTTTTGTGGATATACTCTTTTCAAACAGGTATGCTGTTTTGGAAAATGTAGGAGGTGATGATTTGGAAGGGGAACGTAGCACGAACAGCCAAGTTTTTGGTATTGAGACTGGCTCTAATGCAATGAGGGGTACGTCAGCTTCCAAGAGATCAATTGTATTAGGGGATTCCGTAGTCAGAGGTACAGACAGACGTTTCTGTGGCCAGCAGAGAAAAAGCAGAATGATGTGTTGTTTCCCTGGTGCCAGGATCAAGGATGTCTCAGAGAGGGTGCAGAATGTTCTCACGGGAGAGAGGGGCCAGCAGGAGGTCATTGTCCACATTGGAACCAACGATATAGGAAGGGAAAAGGTTGAGATTCTGATGGGAGATTACAGAGAGTTAGGCAGAAACTTAAAAAGGAGGTCCTCAAGGGTAGTAATATCTGGGTAACTCCCAGTGCTACGAGCTAGTGAGGACAGGAATAGGAGAATAGAGCAGATGAATGCATGGCTGAGGAGCTGGTGTTTGGGAGAAGGATTCATATTTTTGGATCATTGGAATTTCTTTTGGGCTAGAAGTGACCTGTACAAGAAGGCTGGATTGTACCTAAATTGAAAGGGGACTAATGTACTGGCAGGAAAATTTGCTAGAACTGCTTGGGAGGATTTAAACTAGTAAGGTGTGGAGTGGGACCCAGGGAGATAGTGAGGAAAGAGATCAATCTGAAACTGGTATGGTTGAGAACAGAAGTGAGTCAAACAGTCAGGGCAGGCAGAGACAAGGTAGGACTAATAAATTAAACTGCATTTATTTCAATGCAAGGGGGGCCTAACAGGGAAGGCAGATGAACTCAGGGCATGGTTAGGAACATGGGACTGCGATATCATAGCAATTACAGAAACATGGCTCAGGGATGGGCAGGACTGACAGCTTAACGTTCCAGGATACAAATGCTACAGGAAGGATAGAAAGGGAGGCAAGAGAGGAGGGTGAGTGACATTTTTGATAAGGGATAACATTACAGCTGTGCTGAGGGAGGATATTCCCAGAAATACATCCAGGGAAGTTATTTGGGTGGAACTGAGAAATAAGAAAGGGATGACCAACTTATTGGGATTGTATTATAGATCCCCTAATAGTTAGAGGGAAATTGAGAAACAAACTTGTGAGGAGATCTCAGCTATCTGTAAGAATAATAGGGTGGTTATGGTAGGGGATTTTAATTTTCCAAACATTGACTGGGACTGCCATAGGTTTAGATGGAGAGGAATTTGTTAAGTGTGTACAAGACAATTTTCTGATTCAGTATGTGGATGTACCGACTAAAGAATGTGCAAAACTTGACCTACTCTTGGGAAATAAGGCAGGGCAGGTGACTGAGGTTTCAGTGGGGGAGCACTTTGGGGCCAGCGACCATAATTCTATTCGTTTTAAAATAGTGATGGAAAAGGATAGACCAGATCTAAAAGTTGAAGTTCTAAGTTGGCGAAAGGCCAATTTTGACGGTATTAGGCAAGACCTTTCGAAAGCTAATTGGAGGCAGATGTTCACAGGTAAAGGGATGGCTAGAAAATAGGAAGCCTTCAGAAATGAGATAACAAGAATCCAGAGGAAGTATATTCCTGTCAGGGTGAAAGGGAAGGCTGGTAGGTATAGGGAATGCTGGAT
Organism: Chiloscyllium plagiosum; assembly: GCF_037043375.1. Lineage (NCBI taxonomy): Eukaryota > Metazoa > Chordata > Chondrichthyes > Orectolobiformes > Hemiscylliidae > Chiloscyllium > Chiloscyllium plagiosum. The sequence continues at coordinate 27,688,025 of NW_028270143.1, read as the reverse complement.
GACTAAAGAAATTGAGGGTTTGGTTAAGAAAAATAAGGAAGCATATATCAGGTATAGACAGGATAGATTGCGTGAATCCTTAGAAGAGTATAAAGGAAGTAGGAGTATACTTAAGAGGGAAATCAGGAGGGCAAACGGGGACATGAGATAGCTTTGGCAAATAGAATTAAGGAGAATCCAAAGGGTTTTTACAAATATATTAAGGACAAAAGGCTAACTAGGGAGTGAATAGGGCCCCTCAAAGATCAGCAAGGTGGCCTTTGTGTGGAGCCACAGAAAATGGGGGAGATACGAAATGAATATTTTGCATCAGTATTTACTGTGGAAAAGGATATGGAAGATATAGACTGCAGGGAAATAGATGGCGACATCTTGCAAAATGTCCAGATTACAGAGGAGGAAGTGCTGGATGTCTTGAATCAGTTAAAGGTGGACAAAATCCCTAGGACCTGATCAGGTGTACCCGAGAACTCTGTGGGAAACTAGAGAAGTGATTGCTGGGCCTCTTGCTGAGATATTTGTATCATCGATAGTCACAGGTGAGGTGCCAGAAGACTGGAGGTTGGCAAACGTGGTGCCACTGTTTAAGAAGGGCGGTAAAGACAAGCCAGGGAACTATAGACCGGTGAGCCTGACCTCAGTGGTGGGCAAGTTCTGGAGGGAATCCTGAGGGACAGGATGTACATGTATTTGGAAAGGCAAGGACTGATTAGGGATAGTCAACATGGCTTTGTGCGTGGGAAATCATGCCTCACAAAATAGATTAAGGTTTTTGAAGAAGTAACAAAGAAGGTTGATGAGGACAGAGCAGTAGATGTCATCTATATGGACTTCAGTAAGGCATTCGACAAGATTCCCCATGGGACACTGATTAGCAAGGTTAGATCTCATGGAATACAGGGAGAAGTAGCCATTTGGATACAGAACTGGCTCAAAGGTAGAAGAGAGAGGGTGGTGATGGAGGGTTGCTTTTCAGACTGGAGGCCTGTGACCAGTGGAGTGCCACAAGGATCAGTGCTGGGCCCCTCTACTTGTTTGTCATTTACATAAATGATTTGGATGCGAGCATAAGAGGTACAGTTTGCAGATGACATCAAAATTGGAGGTGTAGTGGACAGCAAAGAGGGTTACCTCAGATTACAACAGGATCTGGACCAGATGGGCCAATGGGCTGAGAAGTGGCAGATGGAGTTTAATTCAGATAAGTGCGAGGTGCTGCATTTTGGGAAAGCAAATCTTAGCAGGACTTATACACTTAATGGTAAGGTCCTTGGGAGTGTTGCTGAACAAAGAGACCTTAGAGTGCAGGTTCATAGCTCCTTGAAAGTGGAGTCGCAGGTCGATAGGATAGTGAAGAAGATGTTTGGAATGCTTTCCTTTATTGGTCAGAGTATTGAGTACAGGAGTTGAGAGGTCATGTTGCGGCTGTACAGGACATTGGTTAGGCCACTGTTGGAATATTGCATGCAATTCTGGTCTCCTTCCTATCAGAAAGATGTTGTGAAACTTGAAAGAGTTCAGAAAAGATTTACAAGGATGTTGCCAGGGTTGGAGGATCTGAGCTACAGGGAGAGACTGATCAGGCTGGGGCTGTTTTCCCTGGAGCGTCTGAGGCTGAGGGGTGACCTTGTAGAGGTTTACAAAATTATGAGGGGCATGGATAGGATAAATAGACAAAGTTTTTTTCCATGGGGTCAGGGAGCCCAGAAATAGAGGGCATAGATTTAGGGTGAGAGGGGAAAGATATAAAAGAGACCTAAGGGGCAACTTTTTCACGCAGAGGGTGGTACGTGTATAGAATGAGCTGCCAGAGGAAGTGGTGGAGGCTAGTACAATTGCAACATTTAAGAGGCATTTGGATGGGTATATGAATTGGAAGGGTTTGGAGGGATAAGGGCCAGGTGCTGGCAGGTGGGACTAGATTGGGTTGGGTATCTGGTAGGCATGGACGGGTTGGACTGAAGGGTCTGTTTCCATGCTGTACATCTCTATGACTCGATGACCTACCACAGAATCCCGAAATTGCAGACAGGTGTGAACCCGTTCATTTAATTTGGAAATTTACCTTTTCAGCAGCCCCCTGGTCCCTGGTTCTGGAACATTCCCTGTAATATGTTTGGGCCGTGGTAAACCGCGGGTAACTGAAACCGTGGAAACCGACTTTGTGGATATGGCGGTCGGCCTGTACTATCGTACCATTACAGTAATTCTGAAGATCTGGAGTGAAACGTGATTGCTGGTGGACTGCAAGACCCGGAACACAGTGTTACGGCCAGCAGACTGGAAAGCCGGAGCAGTGCGCAACGGGCAGGCACACTGACTCATAAATGTTGATCTGTAACTGTGAAGAACTAGGGTCAACTTATACATGAGATATATGGAAAGTTCAAGACTTTTGGCCAAAAAATAAGGGGTCAACTTATACATGTGTTCAACCTATACATGCTTAAATATGGTATCTGGACACTCAGAGAAAGCCCCATAATGTTCAGAGCTTTGGAGGGTTCTGACTCAATTAAGGCTAATAGTTACCAGTAATGCTAGAGGATTAAAATCCTGTTGGCCTTCTATTAACTAAACTCCCCAACTGAAATTCCACAACAATGTCACCCTCAAACCCTTACCAATGTTCTCCAGTAATTTTACAGTAGACATCTGAGGTCCATGTAATGCAGCAGCTTCCACATGTGGGTGTAAATGCATTGGCATGTGATCGGCATGTGGCACAGACAGAACATTTCTCCTTACCATATTGGACCCGTGACAACTACACTGAACTGGACCTCTCCCTCTGATCCGATTCAATTCTGCCAGATCCGTTACGCATCTTTAACCTGTCTGAAACACCCATTCACTTTACTGGCATTCTAGTCATCGGAACTCAATGGACCTTATGAAGCTAGTATCCTACCCACCTAACACCCAATCCATCAATGGGTGCCTGAAAGACCTCACCCGCCCTGTCACACTATTTGCCTCACACAGTTGGCACCCTATCCTTGTTCATGCCAAATGCGGAGAAGACTCAACCGCAAGCAAAAGATTTTATTCCTTAATCCTCCCAGGTGGAATAACCAGTACCAGTGGCAGCGATGAGCCAAGCCAGAAAGATTCCTCAAGTCATATGATTGAGAGAGTACCCATATTTGTTTCACCAATCCATTTGGGTGAATGTGAGTGTCCAACTTAACAAATAAGTCAACGTAATGAATCTTTACACTGTTATGGACCAGACCAAAGGAGTCCCTTTTAAAATATTTCAAGAAAGTAGCCTAGATCTTAACATTTTCTTATTTTTGAAAACAAATGTGAAATGTCTCAGATGCTATGTGACTGGTCGAACTACTTGACATTAAGCAAATTATTTAAACACTGTAGTTAAAATGCAACCAAAGAAAGAGGAACTTTGAATAACTTGACTCTATTGGAAACTTGACAGATTAACTATTACAGTAACTGTTAGTTAATTAGCTGTTCCAATATAGTAACGTCCCATAAATACACCCCTTGGCAAAATAAAAGGAAAATTCAGACATAGATTCTCATGTGTTCTCCCATCCAGGTGGAAAATAACATCAAGAGGAAATTCAGAGAGTAACAGCCAGGAGACATTCACTGAAGCTCTGTTGAGATGCCAATAGCGTTTGGTGCTTCTTAGAAATCCTGATCTGTGAGAACTGGCAACACCCATTCAGGCTGCATTTAAAAAAAACCCAAGACCCCCAAAGCTGTTGACTCAAGTGGTGTTCAATAGCCAGCTCTTCACCCTCTCATTCAATCTCTCTCAAAAGAAACAAGGACAAAATAACCTGTTCAAGTTAAAGCATCGTCACAACACATCAACACACAAATTGAGAGTAAAGAGACATTGGAGTGCAGGTTCATAGCTCCTTGAAGGTGGAGTCGCAGGTAGATAGGATAGTGAAGGCATTTGGTATGCTTTCCTTTATTGGTCAGAGTATTGAGTACAGGAGTTGGGAGGTCATGTTGCGGCTGTACAGGACATTGGTTAGGCCACTGTTGGAATATTGCACACAATTCTGGTCTCCTTCCTATCGTGTGAAACTTGAAAGGGTTCAGACAAGGTTTACAAGGATGTTGCCAGGGTTGGAGGATTTGAGCTGTAGGGAGAGGCTGAACAGGCTGGGGCTGTTTTCCCTGGAGCGTCGGAGGCTGAGGGGTGACCTTATAGGGATTTACAAAATTATGAGGGGCATGGATAGGATAAATAGACAAAGTCTTTTCCCTGGGGTGGGGGAGTCCAGACAAGAGGGCATAGGTTTAGGGTGAGAGGGGAAAGATATAAAAGAGACATAAGGGGCAACTTTTTCACGCAGAGGGTGGTACGTGTATAGAATGAGCTGCCAGAGGAAGTGGTAGAGGCTGGTACAATTGCAACATTTAAGAGGCATTTGGATGAGTATATGAATAGGAAGGGTTTGGAGGGATATGGGCTGGGTGCTGGTAGGTGGGACTAGATTGGGTTGGGATACCTGGTAGGCATGGACGGGTTGGACCGAAGGGTCTGTTTCCATGCTGTACATCTCTATGACTCTATGACTCTAAAAATCTGCTCACACAGATTGCACGTATGGTATGTACAACTCCCATGAGGGCCAGCACGGAAATGGGATGACCATTGTGCACTGTGTCAATAAGAAACAGCCTGGTTTGGTGAACCGACATGTTGCCAAATGAATAAAACAAGCGCTGGTTCAAACATCCCCAGGATACTGTGAAGAAAAGACTGCCTGGTCTGGAGATCTAGGATACTACAAGACAAGAGTACTTGCTTCAAGCTGTTCTCAGGAAATAAAATCCAAAATGTTGTCCTGTTTAAAGGGACTTACAGATCTCATGCAATTAAAAACAGAATCAAAGTCAACAATCTTCAACCCAGAAATCTATCCATCTTCCAGACTGAAGGGAAGGCATTCTGAAACCTCTAGGCAACCTGAATTTGTGAACTCAAGTGACTTTGGATAAGATGGAGTAGGTGTACATGAAACTATATACACAATGTGACAACACATCATGTTATAATGGAAAACAAGCTGAGCGGGAGACATTCATAAGGCTTGTGTGTGTGGAAAATACCTTCAGAATCAGAACACCACTTTGGACACACCATGATTTATAATTTTTAAATGAGTTTAACCTAGCCCATATCACCCACTAATGGTCCCCATTTGGAGCCTGTCTCTCTCCAGCTCACAATTATGCATTCCTTTATCTTCCCAATGCTGCTCTCTCTGTATGGGCTCCATGGTCGACCTATCCTGTGCCCTCACCCCCAGTCTCCAGCATATGGACCATCTTTCCCTATCTACTATCAGCTCTGAGGAAGGGTCACTGGACCCAAAATATTAACTCCGCTTTTTCTCCACAGATGTTTTTCGATCTGCTGAGATTTACCAAGCAATTTCTGTTTTTATTTCAGACTTTCAGCATCTATAGTTCTTTGTTTTTGCTTGTCAACTATTGCTAAAGTTTGAAAATGGATATTCCATGAAGGTTGATTTTTCAGTTGTTATTCTTCAGTCTGTGTGTATGTGTGTGTGCATCAGTTTTTTTTTGTGTTAGCTTCTTAGGTGGACACATACATAATCAATAGTATTTGCACTTTCTTTGAGTAAGTTTGTTTCAGGAAGAAAACTCTTATTGTTGATGGAAGAAATCTGGCTACTTTGTTCTTTAATATTGATCTGAACACATTCTGTAACCTGAAAACTTGGCCACATTAACAACCTGGCTAAATTAAATATTTGTTACAACCAGTGGAAGGAGAAACTGGAAATCCTCCAGCCTCAGTTGTAGCGTATATTTAGGAGTTCATCCAACATTGAAAACAGACAAACATGCGTAATGGTGGAGGCAATGATGTAAAAGAGAATCTAAAACACCATTGCATGTTTTTAGTACATTAGAGTAAAAATCCTACTGAATGGATTGTCTAGTTTGGAAGCAATGTGTTAACATGGGAAATATTTTAATACTTTAACAATATTGCCCACTGATGAAATGACAAGTATGGCTGGGCAGCTGAAGACTGAATATACGCTCAAAAGCCCTCACCTGTTTCCTGACACTCCCACAAATCCAAAAAGTAGAGAACTTTAGTCATACTTAAAGGGACATGGGCAGCCAATGCACTTTTGCAGGGGAAAGGCATTGCTATGTTATGTCTCACAGTCAGTATGTCAGGATACCTTTAAGAGACAGGAATTTGGATCAAAAGTTAAGAGACAATAGTTTACTAAAACTAATGGCCAACAATCGGGGGTGTTGACTTAAGAGCTAGAGGCAAGTGCAGAACTGGGAGTAGACAAGTTAGCCCTGACAAAGACTCAGTTAGAAGAGAAGAAGTTAGAATTACAAATTCAAAGGGAAAAGAAGATAAAGGGAAGGAAAGAGAAAAGAGCATTTCAAAAGGAGAGGAAGCGAGCCAGAAAGTGTATCAACATTTTAAAAAGCTATAACGGAGAAGGGGAGAGTGAACATAGAACATAGAACAGTACAGCACAGAACAGGCCCTTCAGCCCACGATGTTGTGCCGACCACTGATCCTCATGTATGCACCCTCAAACTTCTGTGACCATATGCATGTCCAGCAGTCTCTTAAATGTCCCCAATGACCTTGCTTCCACAACTGCTGCCGGCAACGCATTCCATGCTCTCACAACTCTTGTGTAAAGAACCCGCCTCTGACATCCCCTCTATACTTTCCTCCAACCAGCTTAAAACTATGACCCCTCGTGTTAGTCATTTCTGCCCTGGGAAATAGTCTCTGGCTATCGACTCTATCTATGCCTCTCATTATCTTGTATACCTCAATTAGGTCCCCTCTCCTCCTCCTTTTCTCCAATGAAAAAAGGCTGAGCTCAGCCAACCAAAGAATTGAATTCTTTGGAAATACAGATGGGGACAAATCTGCTGAGAGTAAGTATGGAGCAGTTTAAATTTGTACAAGCACTCATGAAGTTTGAGGGAAGCGATGTAAATATATTTTTCAATAGTTTGAGGAAGTGAAAGAAATAAGTGGTTTGTGGAAAGCTGCTTGCAGAGCAAGCCGACCGGAAAAGGCTCAGAAAGTTATAAACCGTGCTTTGGGAGGATTCTACAGATTATGAGATGGGTAAAAAGGCAATCCTTACTGTGGAGGAGTTGATCTCTCAGGCTTACAGGCAGCAGCATAGGTAGATTGAGCTTGTGAGGGTAAAATAAGTAACATTCCTTAAGTAACATAAATGTGGGCACTTATGTAGACATCACATTTGAGAATTCCAGGGAGCTAATTCTCTCAGAGGAGGTTAAAAATTCTTCTGGAATAATTTTTAAATCAATAAGAACCAATAGTTTCCAACAGCCAGGCAAGCAGCCAGGGTGGCTGAGGAATATACGCTTGCTCAAAATCCCTCACCTGTTTCCTGACACTCCCACAAATCCAAGAAGTACAGAACTTCTAGTCATACTTAAAGAGACATGGGCAGCCAATGCACTTTTGCAGGGGAAAGGCATTGCTATGTTATGTCTCACAGTCAGTATGTCAGGATACCTTTAAGAGACATGCTCCTGATATCATCTCTGTAACTTTAACCGAGACATCTATGTGACAATGTCTATAAAGTGATTAAATAATAGCTATTTGTAACAAACATCTGTTAGATCCTTCAACATTATGTTATCTACATTAGTTTCTTATATTATGAGGGGTAACAAAAGCATTGCCTCTTTGGGTAAAATGCCCTGCTGAAGACAAAGCCCACATCAGGCATGACTTTGCCACCAGAGAGTGCAATGAATTCCAGTGTTGGCAAGGTGTATATGTCTATACCTCTGTATTGGGTATACCTGGGTTGTGATTGAATGTCAGGGTCACTAATCACGAACATTGTCCATTGCTTGCCTGTGGAGAGTTTTGACCTACTCCTGCAAAACCCTTCCATGGAGATAAAGGTCATGGTTTCTCCAGCAGTTTCAGAAAGAGAAATTAAAGCCAAGGAGACGGAACAGTTACAGGAACAGGTTCTGATATTTTCCTTTCCTTTACAGTAACCTGGTCTAAACAAGTTATATCATTGGAAACAAAGTTGGCACCACAGACAGGTTATCTGAGCCCCTTTTGGGGGATTTGGCTGATCCAGCGGAAATAATAAGCAGATTTTGCCTGTTTGAGGCTTCGCAAGCCCAGGATTGGATGCACTGCCCCAAATCACTCAAACTTCAATTAAAGCAGAAGGAGTTCCTGAATGCGATTTTAGAAAAAGTAGTTGTGATAAAGATGTAGAGACTCTTCACAGAGCCGCAAACACAGTGCCACCCAAATACTGTTGTAAGTTATTGAGGAGAGTGTACAACATTCCTATATGAGTCTGTGGTACTGTGGTAAAGACCCTGCAACTAAAGCAGCACCTCCAATTCACAAACCAGTTTTTGGAAAATCATTTAACAGGATGATGTGATGTTTTGGGGGTGAATGAGGAGCTCCTGTCAAAATATAGTGACTCCATCAGTATTTCCTCACCATTATGGATGTGGCTGTCTCATTCTGAGAGGCCTATCCCTTGAGAAATGTTTCCGCCAAGGGGAGATGTTAACCCAGTTCTTCAACTGATATAGATTTCCAGCTGAGATCCAGATGGATCAACTTACTAATTTTATGACTAAACCTTTTTTCAGGAAGTTACAAGCAGTCTCAATATAACTTAGCTAAAATCCTCAGCCTATCGCCCACAGTCACAGGAGGTTCTTGTCAGACCACATTTGAAATATTGTGAGCAGTTTTGGGCTCTGTATTTAACAAAAGATGTGCTGGTATTGGAGGGGGTCCAGAAGAGGTTTACAAGACTAATCCTGGGGACAAAGGCCTTGTCATATGAGGAGCAGTTGAGCAATCTGGGTCTGTACTCAATGGGAGTTTAGAAGAATGAGGGGGGGATCTGATTGAAACTTACGGAATACTGAGGGACCTGGATAGAGTGGAGGTGGAGAAGATGTTTCCACTAGTAGGCGAGACTAGAACCCGAGGACACAGCC